>NW_026571515.1:24585093-25181065 GCF_026225935.1 Boleophthalmus pectinirostris
TTACAGAAAAAAAGCAACTACGGCTGATATTTTCACCAAATCGTTCAGCCCTATTGATTGTGTTCTGATGTACTTACACATAGATAGTATATTGTGGAAACTAGTAAATGTAAACATCCAAGTCAAACATATAAGAGATTTGGAAATGATGGTAAATGCGTATCTGCGTTTGATTAATTGCTTGCTCAAAATGAGCCTAGTCAAGTCCTCTGAGTCACGAGTGCCTTGTTTACTGGCTTTTTACAGGATTTTGTTGATTTAATTATGGAAATACTCATTAATTTTGTGCATGGAGCAGTCTTTTAAATGGGCTGATCTGCGTGTATGCTTGGAAATGTGTTTTAGTGTATTGAAAATGTGTATAACTTACATCACTGAGCAAATTAAAGGCTTCGGTCAGAGCCACGTCTAACATTCCGATTCCTTGAGCAAACAACTTGTCCAGATGCTCTCGGAAATGCTGGGAAAAGGAAAAGAAGCAAGTACAAGGAGTAGCATAAGCAAAGATGGAAAAATGTCAGTGATAAATTAGCTTTCTACAGGGTCTTTCTTTGGGTAAAATCTAAAACCTAGCAAGTTTATGCATCTGACAAGTAAAGCCAAATTCAACTACAATTTTAGGGTCAGTCACCTGCTTGTCTCCATGGAAATGTTATTGCTTTGTCTAGAATGTTCCACAGTATAGATTAAACCTACCTATCACGAGAGAGAAAGCAGGTTATACTGCATTACATTACAGTTCAGATAGGTGGAGGGTCGCCCCTATTCACAGAAGGAATTACTGTATTTTGAGCAATAGAAATACCCATAATGAATAAATGTTAGACGGATATGTTTATGGATAATATATAGAAAATATGTCTATACATGCTCTGTAATTATTGTGCTACAGAATTGTATGTCTTGTTGTATGATTAAAATGTTTAAATGGTTAAAGTTATTCAATAGCTGATTCTGTCTAGTTAAGTCTAGTTAAAGGCCACTGAAAATATCTAAAGCAAAGTATAGCCACTTAAAGAGAAAGAAGGAAATGAATGAAAGTGAAAGCAAAAGTTCAAAGAAAAACAGAAAATACAAAGATGAATCTATCTCCATCTGTAAGGATATGGATTCTCTAATGGACCTGGGCTATTTTTTCTTCAAATTGTCCTATTATCATCAGGAAATGTCACATGGAAGCCCTGAGAGATTGAAATGCTTCCTTTCTGAGTGTGTGTGTACATGTGCGCGTGTTTGCGTGTATGTGACTGGGGTCACTGTACCACTGAGGGTAAATTACCTCCGGCAATTAATAATGAGTTAATGTTGTTGTCAGCAACCTTTCATCTGCTGCCTCCTGTCTCATTATACCAGCAGTCAGGAAGCACAACACGGGATCCACCAGAAAAAGTCTATTATTATTATTATCTACTTGTATTCATAGTTCATATTTTGACTCTGACAAATATTTTCAAATGTGACAAAAATGTTTTGAAAGTTAGCTAAATGTTGTGTGCATTTTAGAACATGAAATATACGTTGCATTTACTGTATTCATTAATTATATAATGATTAAGACTGACCAAATATAATTTAAAAAAACTGAAAATCCATCACATTATATTCATGTGCACTACATGAACAATTGTGTATGCTGATCTAGCCTTGGGACTGAAACAAAGATTACATGTTTGTCACCATCTGTGGCTAGATTTAGCATACATATTAACTCAACAAAAATGTCATATTTTAATCTTCCCATTCTCCCAGGAAGTGCATAATCCTGTGAAGCTTTGACACAGGTGTTTATGACCCAGTTTGTGGTGCAGTTTTGCAGTTTCTTTAAGACTTCAGTGTGACAGTCAGTGCTGCCCCCAGCTCCACTAAAAGACTCTAGCCTCCCTTATCAGAGCGAGCAGACTGCGCCTCTGAGTCACACTGCATTTAACTACAGCACTCTAATCCATATGCATTAGTTTACACTTATTTAGGAACAAACAGCAACTCACTAAAAACAAACCCTGAGAGGTACACACATGGTGTGCACCCAATAGAAGTGTCCAGCATAACAAGTATGGGATACAAGCTGTTGGCCTGTTCTGGTTTGAACTCACTGCTACTATTATTTATTATTTTATTAAGTTTATTTAGGTCGTATCATTGGTCAGTTCACAAAATACACATGTCCAAATACAAGGCTTTGGGAATGTATCAAATGTAGTATCTTATTTATTATTATTAAACAGACAAAAAGTTTAAAACTCAGACTTACATCTTTGTTAGTGACATCAGCCTGGACCAGAGTCCCATTCAAACAGGGCTCCACATAATGCAGCTCCTCATTATACTGCAAAATAAAAGCACACACAAGAAATGATCAGCTTAATTAATATTTATTGTTTTGAATGTTTCATAAAGATTATGAGAACTTAATATGGCCCAAAGAATCGCCTGTTTTTCTGTGATAAAAGCCACTCATCAAAGGCTAGAGCTTCTTGCTTATTTAACATTTTCATACTGTTTTGCTGTTTATATTTCTTTCTTGAAAACAGATAGGTTAAAATATTCATGACTAAAAGCCAAATAAGAAGGGGGATATGTTTAAACTTTGTTCCTTTTTCCTGGAATTTCTCATCTTATTTTCAAACTGATACATCTCAGAACAATACGATTAGGATATCATATGATAACACACATTTGTTCAGAAGGAAAGAGCAGAGGTTGGCGGTGTGATGGGATGTTTTGATGTGAAAACACAAACACACACTTGCAGGGTCCCACACATAAGCGAATGGGACTTTCATCAGGCAAAGATGATAACAATGGTTTGAGCGCCGCGGGCAGGATCCAATCACAACTGTCTGTTTTGCAATTCAAATCTTCATTCAGCTCAGCGCTAATTGGTTGTGACTGTGACAGAGGAGGAAGCCGTTTTGTCCCAGCTTTTCCTCTGATCTCTATTTGCACGTAGCTCAAACATTTAAAGAGGTTTATACACACCTTTTAGACATACCGTTATTATAAGCAACCTAATATGCATCCTAAAAATGTACAAACAACATTTCTGTCAAAACATCCTGCCACCCACCTGGATCACTTATCACCAATTCATTACATTTTTGGTTCACCACACATAGATACTGACCACTGTGAGAGTCAGACATCCAGTAATCAATCACAAATACAAATATCACAACATGGCCTGCATGTTGCTGTGTCATTTAGTACATCAGTAATGTATTAGACATTGTACATTCCAAGCTCCTCACAGCGCTTCAGTAGACCATTATTGATGCTGTGCAATTAATGTCATTTTAATCGAGAACAAGATCATTTCCAGTTGTCAATGATATGCTTGGATCTCCATTTAACTGAGAGGGCTACAGCTAATCTCCTGTCAGTAAGAACATGAGGTTTGAAATATTGAAGGTGTTAAATGGTGTTAAAAGGCTATATAGATTATGTTCATGAAATAAATACTAAATTGAAAATTGTGATCAGTTAACATGAAGAAAAATCATACAATTTATTCATTCACCCTTCACACTCTGAGGTGGTAAAATACTTCTATAGCCACATATTGACTCAAACACTCCACAATGTCAGGAAAACAAAATCAGGAAATTGTCTTAAGTGTCTAAAGACAAAACAACAGTATGAACTGAAAAGAGCTGGATTCAAACCACCAACCTTTTTTCATTCCTTATTTGTAAGCAATGTTCATAATGATATACTGGTCCTGGTCCAGGTCCCGGTCAGGTTCCGGTCTCAGTCCTGGTCTCAGTTCCGGTCTGGACCCGGTCTGGACCCGGTCTGGACCCGGTCTGGTCCAGGTCTGGTCCCGGTCTCAGTCCTGATCACCCAACAGTCTATGCGGGCGCACGTATGGTTTAGACCTGGTTTAGACCTGGTTTAATCCAGTTTTAGTCCTGTTTTAGTCCTGGGATCAGTCCGTATGCAGCTCAAAAGTCCAGTATCGCAGTTTAAGTCACGGAAACGGGAAACCGTTTTTTCCATTATTCATTTAGACACAAAATCGAAAATTTTAAAAACAAATCATTATCAGTTTATTTTTATTTTCATTTTGGCTTTGGAGACAAACAATGAAGAAAATTGTTGTTTTTTTCCATTTCTTATTTTTGGTTTTATTTTGAAAAACAAATGAACAAATGATATATAATCTATAATTTGATAATTTGCTCATTAATATAATAATGCAGTTAATAGCAACGTGTGCGAAATAATACAATATGCCCGAATGCATGTTTTATCGTGGGTGTGTATTATGGGACCACTTTGACGCCATAAGTATGTCTTACTGGTGTATGTTTATTTACACTTACAGCAATAATATTGAAGAAGTCATCGTCCCCTAGAGTGTCCAGGATCGAGGACACAGTCTGCTTGGCAATGGTGAGCCTCAGCCCCTTCATGCTGCCGCTCACGTCCACCAAGATCACAACATCTTTGGGAGAGGTCGCAGCCTGGATGTACCACTTCCGGTTTCGACAGTCAAAAGCAATGACGCCATGTTCATCGGGTTTCCATTTAATGCCTTTTGAAATTACAGAAACAGAGAAAGCTTCATTTATAAATATATAAATATATATACAGTATATAAAGCAATAGTTATATGATAAGGGGTGGAATAGACATTGACCTACAATTTAATGAATGAAGACTTAACCATTTTGTATTAATTATATTAATTTATATTAACTTCTTGTTTCAATACAGATGTTATTGCTTTGCCTGGAATGTTCCATTGTAAGCCTTGCAAATACATACCAATATTTAAAACAAACCTTAAAACACACAAGTCTCCCCATACACCTGACCCGTAACTTGGTGCCATCTGCTTGCATATATAAAGATAGAAGTTTAAAGACATATTGTGAAACATTTCAGGCAAAGCTTTAACATCTCCATGGAGACAAGCAGGTGACCCTGTACCTTTACATACAATTTTCAGTTAGAGATTTTAAACTGACCTTTTTCCCTTACCTCCCCAAGCATCATCTCTACAGCACTCTACAATTTCTAAACAAACTTGCCACTGTCTGACAATCACTAATGCCACCCACACACACTGTATACTTTAGGGAGAGAGCAACTTAATTAAAGAGATACAACCAGACAGAATGCAATACAGTCCCACACAGGGGAATACACGCTTACCTGGGTACTGTCGGAAAAAGCCCTTTGCACTGCCAAAGTACTGCCAGATGAGCGATGGGTCCTTCTCAAAATTATCCACAAAGACTTTATTTAGGGCCTCGGACCAGTACACGCCGTTGACAATAGCAGAATCTGAAATACAGAGGGAAAAGCATATTGTCAAGTTTAGGGTTGGGTATCATTCAGAAGTTGCCGACACAATACATACCTCAATACATAGGCCACGATATGATACGGTTTTCTATACAGTGCACTTTTGATTCAATACAATTTGATATGATATATTTCAAAACAACAGTTAAAAACCAAGCTTAAATCATGGCTGTGATACTAAAAGTCTTTATTAAACCACTAAGTTCATATGAAAAACACCCATCAACTGTATCGAATAAACAAGTGACCTTTCTCCAAACGAGCAACACAATTGTAGCTCTTTCACAAAATAATTTTGTAAAACATGACAAAAAAATACTCTTCGCGACATATTGATACAGCAGCCCATGATACCGATAGCATATCATCAAATTAAACAACACGATATATCAATATTTCAGTATTTCTGCACACCCCTAGTCAAGTTCTACATTTATTTTTAGGACCTTTATTCTACATAATTTTGTATACAGATGTATAAAGTAACAGTTATCACTATGGTACTTTGATAATATATATAGGTTATGTGAAATTTAAAAAGTGGTACAGCAGTTAGACCCCTTGAAATTAGAAGCAAAATAATCAATAGAGCTCAGGACTGGAGATGTGCCAAAAGTTCATAGAAATGAATTAGCAAAATGTTAACATGTCGCACTACAGATTCTGAATACATTTGAATAAACACTGACTTTTGTATTCCCATATGGTCCCATATTGCAGGTCCTAGTAACCCTACATTATTACAGAGCATTTTAAACTTCTCCAAAGTTCTAAATGTTCTGTTCCACCTTGTGATGTCATGAAGTGGTAGCTTTCAAGTGAACAGCAACCATTCACCTTTTGTTCAGTTATGATCAGCAAGACTGCTAAATATGCAGGATTTGTTGGTGATGAGGAAACAACATTATAACATGGCCCTTTAAAGTCTACGTTGGTTTAACACAGGCTGTGGTAACTGAAACCTTCATGGGCAACTGGACAACTTCAGATTCAGAAAATGAATGGGTTAAACAGTAGGCCCCTATGTTTTTGTGTTTTAAAATTCAAAATGTAGAGCTTTTATCACCACCCCAAAATTACCTATTGGCGCTACAAGTTTTGAAAGTTAATATCCGCTAAGCCAAACCCGGGCAGAATATTATAGAAACAGACAGACAAATACCTAACGGGGAGTGAATGAAAAGCAGATAACAGATTTTCCATCAGCCCATTCCTGCCTTTTGTTCTGCTGTCAACAGTGGTGCCAATAAGCCATGATTGAATTAGTCTTCTGGAGGCTCATGTACAATAAGCCTCTCTGCACAGTAAACAGGCCAGGCCATATCTGTGGAGTGGAGGCTGGGTGTGAGCCAGCCCCATTTACACAACAATATGTGGGTTATAATGTGGTGCAGTTTAGAGACTCAGATCAGTATATGAAGGGTAGAAGGCTCTGACCCCCATTTTAATGTATACAGATCTTTATCCTGGATTCTAAAAGTGTGAAATGAAGCAGTTTAGTGAATACCACTCACTTTTTTAGATCAAATAGATAAACCCAGCAACTATGGGCCATAGGAGTACGCAGGGGTCAGTTTGGCCAAGAGCTTACATAACTATGAACAGGACGACACTGAATTCCCAGATGATGAGACACAAGATGAGATTTTGACATATTTTATAATAAATACAATTGTGCGATTTAGTTCACAATTTTGGCCACGTTTTTTTCTAATGTATTTGTATATATCTATATGCATTTTTGCTAGAGATTGACCGATAAGGGTTTTTCCATGGGTGATGCAAATAACTAGCCAGATTGGCGCCACCTAGTGCCTCTACTCAATTTCATTTCTCGCCAACTAGATCAGGAATCAGAATACACTAGACGGTGTATTCGGAAGTGCGAGTTCGGGCACCAGCCAATCAGCGAAGAGCCATACATTCTGTGTTGGCAACAATTTCCGAGATCGAGGATTTAAAACCGGAACAAAGAGAATGTTTGGTGAATTTTATCAAGGGGAAAGACGTTATTGCCCTTCTTCCTATAGGATTTGGGAAAAGCTTAATATAACAGTTAGCCCCGTTAGCAGCACATTACACCAAACACAACCAAATAGGTTAAATGAAAAAAAGTACCTGCCTACAAATTCTAACGCTGTGAGGTCAGACGGTTTCTGCGAAGTGAAACCGACCCATAACTCATAACTGTTAAGGATCTACAGAAACCGATGGCCAATAATCTCTGCCAATATTTTTGGGCTGATACAGCATATAGGGTGCAATATAATCAATTGGGTATGTATTTAAACCAAATTATCTAATTTGAATTTAGTGTGTGGGCACATTATTGCAACGCCCGTTTTGGACAAAAGTGTTAAAATAAAGCTTTATGCATATACTCTTTATGCGCATGGAGGCATAACCCTAACCCTTACAAAATACTGGCCTCTGCTGGAGATTTAAGGCTGATAGCAGATATGCTCAAAAGTGCAAATATTGGCCCTACATAACGATAGGACACTTAATATACTGTATGTTGCTGTTGGTTTTTAGAACTATAGGTTTGCTTATGCGTCGCTAACTCCCTTTTTTTTAAAAATCTAAGCTAAAACACATGAAAAATATATATATATATAAATATAATGTATGGACAATCTTGTGACAATTTTATCTTGAAAGAATCTGTGGCACAAGATCCATACTGGCAACCATTCAGTTTAGATTTACCAGTTCTCCCCCGGTATGTCCTGGTACACCGTGAGAGGAGAATAGTAAAGTGGGGCTACAGCATTGACTAGTTATTGTAGTTGGTCCCATCTCCTTGTTTAAACGCAAGGGCAATTCTGCCATAGTGCAGATAAAGTGCCAATAAAGATTAAATCATTCATATGACTGTGAATGAAGGTCATGTTCAATTTCCTATTAAAGTGAAAAGCCTCTAGTTGTCACAATCCAGTTTGTTATCAGGCCCAACTCCCAAGTCAAGATTAATGAACTGGACTGGATCTGGAAGTAAAAGTAGCTTAATATATCAGATTCATATATGCCAGATGCACACTGCACTGCACACTAAAATCATAGGTAAAAGTAAAGATCTGCAATGAATAAAGACTAAGTAAAATGGCTTAAATTATCTGACCAATAATACTTAAATATATGACAAAGGAGGTGACCATTTTATCTTGGGAAAAACATTGTATTATTGAGCATCCTCTAAATGTGTGCATGACTTTACCGAAGCAGTGGTACATATTCCTGTCAAAAAGCTCTATAAAAGATGGTGTTGTTGGCTGTGTTTTGATAGTAGGGAGCATTAGAAAGATGGATTCTTAAGAGTATCACGCTCCTCCTGAGATTAATCCCCAGGAGCTCTGTGATCATGGACTGACCCACAATGCATCACTCCCGACATCATTTATAAAGTGTCCATGACTGTGACTCGATGGACAATAATGGGGAAACTAGCGAGACATGATAAAAGGTAATGGAATACTATAAGTACACAGTCTATAGTGGAAAAGAAATGCAGCGTGGATACAAATGCAAAGAAAACACTCCCATGGAGGAACACAACACAAACCTAGAATGCTCAGTCATGTGAATAATGCTCTTTCAAATATAATTCTTGGGATGAACTAACAAAATGCAGTTTAAAGGCAATACCTGATTTCTTATAGCCCTCAAAATTAAAAAAACAAAACTAGCTCATTTTAAATGGTTTGCAGTGGTCCAAAGTTATTCCGTACTTATCTTATGCATTCCTACCATCACTGCATCTGTCACCTCCATTCACCTCTACTTTAGTTATTATTTGAGTTTAGAAGTGCTTTTCACAAGTTTCAGAGACCAGTGTGGAGTATTAGCATGCTAACTGTGCTCTTCCTGATCATCTGACAATAGACCTTTTTCACAATGACCAGAAGTGCCGCAATGTAGGGTAAACATAATTCCCGGTTAATGCTTTTCTGTGGCAAAATATCTGTGGAAATGTCTTGCGTATTTTCCACCAGCTTCATAAATCTGCCCCATCACCAAATTTTCATCCAACAAGGTCCACAAAGGATAAACATTCTTCCATGAAGAATTTATCCACAACTATCAAGGTAAGCAGTTCTTCACCAACACTGTTTACAGTGCGGGGGAGAGTTGCTGACCTCGACTGGGGATGGAAGGTGGAAGGAATACTTTGAGGATCTCCTCAATCCCACTGTCATGTCTTCCGAGGAGGAAGCCGAGGCTGGGGACTCGGAGGCGGACTCGTCCATCATCCTGGCTGAAGTCACTGAGGTGGTTGGCAAGTTCCTTGGTGGCAAGGCTCCGGGGGTGGATGAGATCCATCCTGAATACCTTAAGTCTCTGGATGTTGTGGGGCTGTCTTGGCTGACACGCCTCTTCAACATCGTGTGGCGGTCAGGGACAGTACCTCTGGACTGGCAAACTGGGGTGGTGGTCCCTCTGTATAAGAAGGGGGTCTGGAGGGTGTGTTCCAATTACAGGGGAATCACACTTCTCAGCCTTCCCAGTAAGGTCTATGCCAGGGTACTGGAGAGGAGAATCCGGCCGATAGTCAAACCTCGGATCCAGGAGAGCAGTGTGGTTTTCGTCCTGGTCCGTGGAACACTTGGACCAGCTCTACACTCTCCATAGGGTGCTCGAGGGTTCATGGGAAGTTTGCCCAACCAGTCCACATGTGCTTTGTGGATTTGGAGAAGGCATTCGACTGTGTCCCTCGTGGTGTCCTGTGGGGGGTGCTGTGGGAATATGGGGTCCGGGGCCCTTTGCCAAGGGCTGTCCGGTCCCTGTATGACTGGAGCAGGAGCTGTGTTCGCATTGCCGGCAGTAAGTCAGACCTGTTCCCGGTGCATGTTGGACTCCGCCAGGGCTGCCCTTTGTCACCGGTTCTGTTCATTGTGTTTATGGACAGAATTTCTAGGCGCAGTCAGGGGCCGGAGGGGGTCCGGTTTGGGGACCACAGGATTTCATCTCTGCTGTTTGCGGACGATGTTGTCCTGATGGCTTCATCGAACCAGGACCTGCGAATGTGCACTGGGGCGGTTTGCAGCCGAGTGTGAAGCGGCTGGGATGAAGGATCAGCTCTTCTAAATCCGAGGCCATGGTTCTCAACCAGAAAAAGGTGGCTTGCCCTCCCCGGGTGGGTGGAGAGTCCCTGCCTCAAGTGGAGGAGCTCAAGTATCTCGGGGTCTTGTTCACGAGTGAGGGGAGGACGGAATGTGAGATTGACAGGCGGATCGGTGCAGCGTCTGCAGTGATGCGGTCACTGTATCGGACCGTTGTGGTGAAGAGGGAGCTGAGTCGAAAGGGGAAGCTCTCGATTTACCGGTCAGTCTTCGTTCCTACTCTCACCTATGGTCATGAGCTCTGGGTAATGACCGAAAGGACGAGATCGCGGATACAAGCGCTTGAAATGAGTTTCCTCTGCAGGGTGGCTGGGCGCTCCCTTAGAGATAGGGTGAGGAGCTCAGTCACACGGGAGGAGCTTGGAGTAGAGCCGCTGCTCCTCCACGTCGAGAGGAGCCAGTTGAGGTGGCTCGGGCATCTGTTCTGGATGCCTCCTGGGCGCCTCCCTCGGGAGGTGTTCCGGGCATGTCCCACTGGGAGGAGGCCCCGGGGAAGACCCAGGACACGCTGGAGGGACTATGTCTCTCAGCTGGCCTGGGAACACCTTGGGGTCCCCCCGGAGGAGCTGGAGGACGTGTCTGGGGTGAAGGAAGTCTAGGAGTCCCTGCTTAGGCTGCTGCCCCCGCGACCCGGCCCCGGATAAGCGGACAAAAATGGATGGATATCAAGGTAAGAAAGACAAAAACTTAAAAGAGAACAACGACTAGCCTTAGTGAACTACTGAGCAAAACTAACATTATGTTAATGAACAAAACATGAGTAATAAGTAATTCATTAATAAGTAACTTGTTAACTCAGACTGATTCTAGAATTAAAATTTTAAAATCCATTTCATGTAGATATTGGCATAGACAAATTCAAATCAGATTCAGTTCAAATACTAGTTCACATGTCAGGCATTTAAACTGCATAAATGTCTCTGTCTATGCTAATATCTACATCATTAAATTGATTTTTAATTTTATTTCTATCAGTCTGAGTTCACAAGTTACTTATGTTTCATTCATGACCATGGTTTTGCTCAGTAGTTCACTAATGCTAGTCGTTGTTTGCCTTTACGTTTTTGTGTTTCTTACCTTGATAGTTGTGGATAAATTCTTCATGGACAGAATATGTCCTTTGTGGACCTTGCTGGATGAAGATTTGGTGATGGGGCAGATTTATGAAACTGGTGGAAAATACACGAGACACGAGATTTCCACAGATATTTTGCCATAGAAAAGCATTAACCAGGAGTTACGTTTACCCTATATCGAGGCACTTCCAGCTGTTGTAAAAAAGGTCCATAGTATGTTTTATAATTCGATGCACATAGTTCACACCTAACTTATTCTGACCTCAAGAGTTGTTTTGTACCATAGATCTATTCTGGGGCAATTTTACTCAAAAGCATGGGGGAAATATTGGGTGCAGGGCCTTTAATTATGATTCATTATTCTTACATTGCATTTTCCTAGCACTACGAATTCAAATCACACTGACGCATTTGTAAAGGTAAAGAAGGTTAAGCGCCCTGCCCAAGGGCACAACAACAGTCAACAACAACGTCTGTCAGAGAGCTGAGAGTGCAATTACTCTAATACATAACAGATGTGAGACATACCCTATTAGCAAAAATGAGCCATTTCTGAAATAGCAAAGAATCAGATGTGATCAAATGGTTATTGTCACCTGCACAAAAGAGCAACCTTGTATTGTGTTTAAAGAAGAATTGCACTATAATAAAACACAACACTTGAACCCTGGAGTAGATGTTTGAACTAAATAACTGCGAGAGACATCAGTAAACAGAGCAAACAGTCACCACCAGCCCTGTGAACAGAGCCTCATTCAAATTCACAGCTCACAATACAGATACCGCTGCAATAATAGGCATGCAGGCTTTCGCAAATTTATTTCAAAGCAGAATAATTAAAGCATGGCAAAGTGTTTTTCAGAAGTTTGACTGCATTTCCTCAGACTCGTTCACCCCCTAAAGCTTCTCACTGATTTCTTTTCAATGAGCAGCCAGCAGTTCAGAAAGTGCATCTTATCGGCAGAGGTGGGGGGAATCAAGCAATATATTTAATTTACAGTTTGAAAATGTATAAGAAAGGCACAAACTTGACTATTTTTATTATGAAGTTACAGTACCTTATAATATATATCTATGTGTTTGATGATGAGGACCTATTATGAAGTATGACTTTGAAATAACAGTATCTTTGCACAATTCAGTCTACCCACCTCCACAGTTTACTCCATAGACATAGTCATGATGGAAAAGGAATTTATTTACGGACCAAATAGCAAAATAAAAACACCAGGATCATGTAGAGTGAGTTAATATGAACATTTTAAGACCAAAATGAAGAGGCTCACAGCAGCAGTTACAGAGCGAGGGGTGTCAATTTTTCATTGTAAAGTCAATGGTAAACAGAGACAAAGGTCCCGGAAGTGTCCCCATGTTCACTTCCTATTTGGAACGCATCGGCTAACGGGTTAGCTACGTCCATTTATGTACTGTAGTATTCGGACTATAAAGCACACCAGATTAAGGCACAACATCAATAATGTTGAATTCTCATATAAGGTGCACCAAATTATAAGGCGCATTAAGAGAAACTAAGCGAAACAAAACTCATTCACAATATCTCAGCCCAGGCTAGAGTGTGGATCGGCCCGAATTTTTCTGTCCGAGCTTGGCCAGGGTCTGACAGAGCAGTGACTGAATGCGACCCGAGTCTGATAGGCATTAAGATATTTGTGTCTGAACCCGACACAATTAATTTGTGTCTGAACCTGACACAATTAAAATCATAGGCCTAATGACACATGTAGGGTACACTTAAGAGTCTCAAAGCGAATCATTTTACTGTAGACAGGAAACAGCTGACATGATGATGTGTCCGAGTCCGACCAGAGCCCGAACATAAGTTCTAAATATCTGTCCGAACCGGTTGGACTTCGGCCGAGTTTCCATGCTCTAGCCCAGTCATCCACGATTCACTGGCAGATCATGGCATAACTCGCCCAGCATTGTCTCCCTGTCTCGGTTAATGTATATTACTCCGTGAGGCTCCTGACTATGGTAGTCGTAAAGCTCCCACAATCCATCAAGCAGTGCGGCTTTGTAGCATACCAAAGTTGTGCTAAAACATTTTGACAGATTTTTTAGGGTCATGTACCACATAAAATCAATTTGAGTTCAGTAAGCACAGCCAGATTTAATACATAAGGCACACCGGATTATAAGGCGCACTGTCGATTTTTGAGAAAATAAAAGATTTTAAGTGTGCCTTATAGTCCGAAAAATACGGTATACAGTCTATGGTCCACACCTAACCTCTTCTCAGTCTGTTATTTTACTATTTGACTGTGAATGGAAAACAAATTATTATTCCTTTTGCTGAGCTAATGCACTGGTCTACATTTTCACTTTCATTCAGTTGTCTCGTGCTTCCTTCCCTCTTTGCTCCTCACTCACGTTGATCCTGGCTGTAATTAATATGTTTCAGACCTTCCATCAGTCTGACTTAACCCACTTTCTGTTTCATTTACTTCACCACCTTCCCCATTCATCATGTTTTTGTTTTGTCCTGTGTCATCGCAGAGGTGGGGGCCTGGTTAGAATAACTGGACATTCATTGTACGTGGATTATTATATAAGTGCAGGCATTATGGACTAGATTGGTGAATAATGAGTTAGTGTAGAAATCAATACTGAATGCCTGCTGAAAGAAAAATCATCTACTGTAGATACTCAATGAGAGCTGTAATCCAATCTGTCACCAAAATGGTATAGTTGAGTTAAAACATTAAAACTAAGCCACAATAGCGGCGTTAGTCACATGAATCAATAACTATTGGTAATTCCAAGTTGATATCCCCAAAATACATTTATATTACTTTACTTTGTATTTTAAAGGGCATCTATTGCACTATTTTCTGATCTATGTTTTAATGTTGTTTCCTCATCACAAACATACTTGGAGCTGTGTTTTGTTTCATTCACACTTGTTTAACACACATCCTGCATATTCAGTTCTTCTCTCCAACAAAAAAAATGCTCTCTTCCACCTTGTGATGTCATGTGGTAATACAGGAAGTGTGTTTTTAAACTTCATACACCTTTTTCATTTTGATAATTTTAGCCATGGAATTTCAAGTGTCTACTGAACAAAAGGTAAAAGGTAGCAGTTAAGGTGGAACAGAGCATCATGAGCTTTGGAGATGCAAACTGATAATAAAAGAGATAATCTGATAATAAAGGGTTACTCAGACATGTGTAAATGAAACAAAACACAACTCCAGGTAGGTTTGTAGGAGGTAACATTATAACATGGCTTAAATCTTAAAATTTGTGTCATATAGGACCTTTAAGAGAATTGGAAATAATCTATACTCACCATAAAGGCAGCTGCACACACGACTTTCATTGAGCATTGCCTTTTTTTATGGGTCGAACTTCAGAATAATTTCACAGCTTAACATCTATTCTAACTTCTCACTTGTCTTAATGTGTGAGTAATAGCTCAAAGCTTTTCTCCAACACGGAACACACTGTTTTGCATCTTATTGCACACAAAAAATATGGTATTGCATATTGCCAGTTCATCATCCTGACATGTAAATCCATCCTCCAAATCATCATGTTTTAGAAATAAGAAACATACTGTACCTTTATTGTACATGTTGGTGGGCACCTGCACCACACTCAGACTGAGGTTAACTGATAAATTATTGAAATGGTCATTTGGCTGCAAGACAAATTCTCCTCCAAGTTCCACGCTGTTGCCTTCTTCATCCACTTCGTTGATCAAGACCGCATTGAAGTATTCATACTGCAAGTACAAGAACATACAGATATTTTTTTTTAATGATACAAAATCCTTTTCCTTCCAAGCATCCCTGCAATGACAGTGATTGTTATTGACACACAGTATAGAATAACAGGGTGGCCCAAGTGCTGAGTAAGAGCAGCCAGTGGACTTGGGTAACATGATGCCTGGATCATCTAAGACAGTGGGGTTGTTGTCAGGGTGGGGAGTTGCTGAGTTGACAAAGCTGTCCTCGTGCAGTCTAAGCACAGTCTCACTGGTGCAAGGCCTCCCATGTATTTTTAGCCTAGTACATGCTGGAGAGACTATTAATAAGTTATAGGCCTTGATAAATATAGAGATTGTGAAAACTTGAAGACCTCAACTGTGTCAAAGCATGTAAAAGCTATAGGCTATAGGCTAGCTAAAGACTCATGTATTTTATAACTTGTATGTAAAGTTGATTCATAACGTATTTGTCCAGGCGAGGGTGCTAATTGCAACGTAAGCATTTTTACACCTGCGTTGACAGCAGGATGCTCCAAAGCCTTTAGGCTGTGTGTCCTTACGGTCTGTTTTCACACTTTACAAGACTTTATACATGCTCCAAAAATATAATCTGGTTGTGACAGGTAGAACTGTGAATAGCATAGTGCAGTGTTTCCCAAACTTTTTTCTGGGAACCCATATTTTAAAAGTCACAAACCTTCGCGGCCCAAGTCAATAGACATTATTCGTAAATCACAAAATAAAGGTGGATTTGACCATTACTGAACATTAATGAGGATATTTTATTGTTGACTGAGTGATCTTGTCTCTCTGAACAATTAGTATTACTCAAGTTTTAAACAATGAATAACAGTCATTGAACCAGCAATACTGGAACAAAATAGTCAATAAAATAATTACAAAAATATTTTTATAATTATACAAAACATGTCTTAACATTTCAATATTTCTAATGAGATAGGTGGGCCTGTCTTGCGTTTTTGTAGCTCATTCCAGTCCGGGGGGCAGGAGGAAAGCGCAGATCAGGCACAGCATTCAGTGTGTTTCTGTGCTTTGGCTTCATTTTTCTGAGCAGAGAAAATCCCAATTCACACATATAAGTAGTAGTGAAAGGAATAAGCATAGAAATACAGGCCCTACTGAGGACAGGACATTCACTGGCTCTCTTATGTGTCAGAACTGTTTATTGTAGACCTACATGCAGATTGTGACAAGATGACCAAAAAAAAATCTCTCGTGACCCACCTGAGGGTCGCATCCCAGTCTTTCGGAAACAATGGTATAGAGCGTATAGTAAAAAGGAAAAAATAGATCTCATCCACCAAAATTAAAATGTCTTTATTTAATGGATTTTTTTCAATGGATTTTTTAAGGGTCCATATTACACTTTTTTATTTACCAATGTTATAATCTTGTTTCCTCATCACAAACATACGTGATGTTTTTTTTTTTTTTATTTGTTTCTTTCACACATATTTAACACACAAACCCTGCATATTTAGGTGGAACAGCTTTTCGAGGTTTGAAGATGCAGACAGACTAACAATAAAGGATTACCTCAAGATGTCTGAATGAAACAAAACACAACACCAGGTATGCTTTTGAGGAGGTGGCAGCATTCTAACAAGCTCACTAGAGTCAATTCCGTGTTTTGAAATTCTGTGCATGAAAGTTTGACAATTTACAGTACAACTATTACACATTGATTTTATAGTTACATTTAAAGCGCAGGTCTAATGTATGACAGCAGGATTTAAGCAGGATTTTCAGTGCCAGGCAGGCCAAAAGCTCACAGTGCATATGATTGAATGGATGCCTGTGCTGTGCTGACTAAACATTGTTTCTCTCATCTTGTCCGCTGTATTACAAGTCATACACTAAACAGTCATGAATTTGCTGAGAGGGCACAAATCCTGACCTTCACTCAAAGAAACAACTCATTCTGTCATACAAGTCCTCTCAGTGCTCTACTTCCCTATTGTATAAGGGATAAGGGGTATATTAATGGTATCTCTCACACTTTGACCTTATATTTAAAACTTTGGAGAAGTCTGTGTTAGAGTTGAACATAAAAAATAAAGGAGGACACTTGCGCAAACACACTGAGTTAGAGGCATCTCCACCTGCAGCAGCTGAGGCCCCATTGTGTCTCAGAGCTGTTCCCTTTTTGCCCTTATTAGGACATCCTGCTTCTCCACGCTGGCTTTACTTCCTCTCCTACAGCTATAGATTCTATAAGGAAACTTCATATTTTAGATATCATCACAAACAGCTTATGGCAGTCAGCAAATCTTGGTTTTACAGATGACCCAGACCTGTATGCAAATCCTTGTTTCTACCTTCTGGTTGATCAATGCTGTGAATGCACTGATTTCATAAAGCTGGTCACATATTTGAGAAATTATAATGTATTTAATAGGGTACACGTATTCGTGCCGAACTGTTTTGGTAAGGGACGTTCAGTTCAGTGCAGGGCAATGCATGGGTGAGTTTGCGCAATTTGTATGTGTTTACATTCTGCCACTACATGTGCAGCTACACGGGGGAACCCGTCCGTGACTGGGGTGGCAGTGTTTCCCGCAGCGCTTTTCTATTTAGGGCGGCCGCACTTACTGTAGACAATGTGGACAAGTTGGCTTTTTGGACAAAAGATTCAGTAAAACTTCATGCTGGAACTGTTAGTGCTGCGCTTCACTTTTTGAAAAGTTTTGTTTACCGTTTACAAGAAATCTTTTTTTTATAATATTTCATGCATTTGTGGCTTATTTGAGAATATTATATTTAACTTTTTAGTATTACCAAGCAGCACTTGGTATTTATTTATTTATTTATTTATTTATTTTGTATAATGTTAAAACAAATTGTTGGTTTAATAAAAACACAAGTAAACAACAAGAAAATGGTTTTGCATTTTGTTCCCATACTGTACCAAAAATGACCCAAACCATGACCTTAAAACTGAGGTACGTACTGAACCATGATTTTGGTATACCGTTACACCCCTAGTATTTAACAATGCAAATGAGAGAAAATGTATTATTTCTCAATTTCACTTGTTTCGTCAACAACAAGAAACCTACTTTTCTTTCTTTTAAGCCATTACTGCCTGGAGTTGTCTCAGTCATTGATGGGTATAAATATTTGCAAAATGATGCAGCAAAAATTTTATGCCAGATGCCCGTCCCAGTATCACCTCTTAGTTTTGGATGGTCACAAAAACAACACTGACCTATTAAAATCTATCTATCTATCTATCTATCTATCTATATCTATATATTTTGTGTGTTAATAAAAAATCCACTTGGGGTTTTGGCGCTTTGCAGTGTTGGCTAATACAGACAAACAGGTGTAAGAGCATGTGTGGAGCTGTGCATAGTCCCTGTGGGTGTACGTGTCAATTATGCCATCACAGCATTAACAGTGAAGGAGCAGCGGAGCCACTAATGCATTCCCCGATCATGTGTTAACAAGCTGATCTTTAACTTCTATGCGCATTACCCAGAGTGCACCTCCCACCAGCTCCCACTCAATGTGCCAACTAGAACAAGGACTGGAAATTGTAACTCATTTTTACTTCTCAAATTTCTACTCTTTTAGATTTGGCTTTATGAAGAATGTTATGTGACACTACTCTCTGTTACTGCTGTCACTAATTATCTGTTTAAAGCTCTAGCCCACATTATGCTGGCCCAAATAACATGGCTTAAAGATGTACTGCATAACTTTTCTGGTTGAGAGTCCGCTACCTGCTTGTTTCCATGGACATGTTATTTCTTTGCCTGAAATGTTCCATGGTATGACATTAAATATATTTGTCTAGCATTTATTTATTACGGGTGTTTCTATTGCTCAAAAATACAATAATTCCTTCTGTGAATAGGGGTGACTCTCCACGGATCTGAACTGTAACATAGAGTAGTGCTGTAACCTGTTTGTCTCCTTTGTAAAATAGGTTTAGTCTATATTCTGGAACATGCTAGACAAAGCAATAACATTTCTAAGGAGACAAGCAGGTGGCGGACCCTCTACTAGAAAGGTTACGCAGTGCACCTTTAAAGGTCACAAGAGTAAATGTTGTGTAATATAGGACCTTTAACTCTTCCAGACTGCCAGTATCATGCATGTTTTACATAACCACACACACTTTTCAACCATAAAAGATAGAAACTTGCTTTTTTTCCCCTTGAAAAGCTGACAGTTGCCGAGCATTATTTCTGGCATTATCCTTCATCACACACACGCTGCACAATGACTTAGATAAAACAAGTGTCCAATAGGAACTTTGTCTGAGCATCTGAGCGTCTATGTTCGTATTGAAAAAGCCACTCTAATTGCAGTTATGTCTCAAATAAATGGCAAATTACACATCTTGGTCTGTGTAATTGCACATCCCTTGTTATTTTTATTAGAAAAGTGTATTTCAGACAAAATGTACAAATACAAATGTAATAAACACCATGGAAATGCAGGAAATGATGTGGCTCTGTGCCCTGGAACTGACACAACCTGTTTCCATGACTGGCACCAAGAAAGTCATGGGGCCATTGCACTTTTTTTGTTTTGAGGCAATAAGGATATTTTTAGTTTACTTACAGACTTAATATTTTGCACTTTTGTAGCTAAGACCCTAAATTAAGCATTTTTTATGTTCAAAAAGTTGTTTATACATGTTTGCTATGTATTTTGTATGAAAAAGTGTGAATTTCCATATATATTTTTCTCGTGTATTTCTGGTCTTATAGCTTTTATTATAGCCATATGGCACAACTACAGCATGCAGACTGTGAAATAAGAGGTTGTACTGAAAAAAATTATATATAACACTTCATTAGGGAGTAAAAGGTGGAGTTTTAAAATTAAGCAAAACTAAGAAAAAAGTCCATGTGAGGAAAATTGTACTAAAATAGCCCTTAGGTCTGGAAGGGCTCATTCTCTAGTTTATTCTGACAAGACACGTCACACATCTTAGAATGTATGTTTTGAGTAAGTAAAACTCATGCAGGGCCGTGAACGCTGAAGTTGCTTACTACAGTAAAGTTATTCCCTACAAAAAAAAAAAGAAGGACCGACTGGTATGTATGCTGTTAATTCAAAATAAATTAACACCCATCTCAAGCAACATTTATACAAGATACAAGTGAAGAATATATGAAGTTTGAACCATCACCAAACACTAAAGCCCTGCAGTTCTCCTCTCTCATCCTCCACGGTTTGGTCATGGTTAGGATTTGGGAGGGTGCATCACTTCTTCAATTGAAGAGAAATGGAGAAGAAACAGCTACCAGGCATGGATTCCTTAAGAAGAAGTAAACACAATAACATGTTTTTCCTGTCTGGGAACACTGAGAACTTAAGATGATTCAGATCAAATAAAGTCAAGTTTTTGTTGAGAAGGTGAATCAAGATCTCCAAGTTTAAGATCTTCTAAACTTGTAACGCACAGTCTGTTCTATTGATGGGAAACACAGACTATCTAAAAACGATGTTTGTGTGTGTGTGTATTTGAACAATACATTTATTGACAGCGCTACAAATCCTGTACATTGATCCAAAATGATACCACAGAGAGACACTTAAACTGAATGACAGTATTATTACCAATAATAGTGTACAGACAAACCGCCGTGACCACTCCAGGAGGTCAGAACAAGAACAGAACCGATTAATCGACCCTTCACCACATCTCCCCTCTGAAAAGTACTACCTCTACTCTCCACTATTGAGCCTGCTAATTGGCTGTTTGTCTAAAACCTCTAAGGATGAATTTGATTGGCTGCTTCGCTCTCTGTGCTTTCCTATTTACAGTATACATGCACAGAGGCTAAGAGAGCGAGGGAGGAAAATCGCAGAAGATTACCGTGCCAATTTCACATGGAAGAAGAAGAGCTCTGGAAAGGATAGATAAGGAAATTCCTATCAAAACGCTGCCAGCCAAATATGTATCCAAGGAGAAAACACACACACACAAACATGTTATAATAACTCAAATAGTGATGGAGGAGGTTCCACCCTACAGCGTGGAGGAGATATTTATAGCTCAGCTGGTTGATAATTACCATCTATTCACTGCAGTAAAAGGCCTTATTAAAAATGCCACCATCAAAGCATTGTACCAAACACAGGTACAGCAAGCAACAAGCTTTTGTAAGGCTACAAAGGTTGGCTTGTCAACTAAAGAAAGAATGACATCTCTATTAAGAAGGAAAGCTGCAACTAAAATTCCTGAAGGACTAAAGGTACATTTGAGAATGTTTTGTTTACAATATGACATAACAAACACATGAATGTTACATATTTCACCATTTCATTTTGATGCCAGATATATCTCCAAAGTTTAGGGTTAGGTGAGTGTTTTCGTTCCATTCCCTTGAGGTAAATTTAAATTCTAAAAAGTAAAATATCCAAAATAATATTTAAACAATTTAAAAACTATATCAAAGATAATACAACCTTGTTTTAATTTACACATTGTGAACATTTTTTTCCCAGAATTGGTGTTGACTGAAAAAATACTTCAATTTGAAATAAGCACGCACACAGCCCAATCCAAAGAGATCCGCTGAGGCAATCTCTTGTTAATAATATTATGTGTGAGCCAGTGGAGGGGGGATTCATTTGTGTCGCCTGGAAACCACAACCTCCCACAGTAAGAGCAGGACAACACTAATCTGGAACACTCTTTCATGCAGCAAGACTTAGTTATACAAGTCTGAATTATAAGTAACCATGTTGGTTTGATAATGCCTCCTCCCAGTGTCCCCGTTTGGCTTTTCCCTAAACTGGGGTCAGCGCAAAGTGATGGTGGAAGATTCAGCTGTAAACAGGTGCAGCAAAAAATATATATATTTTATGGAAATTATCTGGAGTTCTTTGGTGGTTGTCTGGAAATAGTGGCTAATAATACAAAATTAGTAACAAAGGATGCTAAATTATTGGTTGATAAACTTTTGGAAAAAGTTTAAATGCCGTTATAACAAACACAGAGATGTGAAATGTGTACCTTAAGGATGACAATGCAGAAATGCAGGGTTTGAAATGCACTTGGGATCTCTGGGGATATCATGTTCCACAGTGGAGCAGTGCTGGCTTAAATGCAAACACTTCACCCCACATGCCCAGTGAATGTGGTGAGTGAGTGAGTGAGTGAGTGGTGGATGGAGGGACCAGTGGCACAGATTGGGAGCTGTGGCTACATCAGTAGTTTACAACCATCGAGTATGAAGTGAATGAACACTGGCCAAAATTATAAAGCAACTCTCAGGATCTGGAAAAGCAATATATAAGCATTCATGCAGTATTACATTACACATACACATGCAGTATTACATTACACATACACAATACAATCATAAAAATACAAATAAAGGGAACAAAAAAAAAGAGAATATTTTAATATATTCCATAAAAATAAACCTAAAGTGCTTTTCATTGTATTCATGTAAACTTTACTTAAGTTACAAAGTTCAGATTTAAAGTTCAGTTCCATACTTTAACGAATATAAATGGAAGTGAATTCAATTTCAATTCAATTCAATGTGGTCTCAATGCATCAATAATGAAACAAAAGTGATGTTTCTACTAACAATAATCAACGATAAAATTTGATTTCAGATATTTAAAATCTGAATGCAGATATTTAGTTTAAAATCTTGAAAAGTTGTCTCTTCTTCTGCTGTGAAACCTCCTGTCTATTTCTTTTGGGAAGCGAAGCTTTGCTATTTCAGGTGAAACAAACACACACAGTGGGCTCTTCCAAGTAATTACTGCCATAAACCGCTGAGCCCACACAGTGTTCAAATGGCTCAGCACAGTCGTACGTTGTGTTTTATATATTAAAGAATGCATCGTGGGTATTGTAGTTCAGGGATAGGGATGATTATACTTTTCTATTGTAATGTAAATGGAATATATGGAGCACCTGTACTTTCCAGTCCCGAATGCCTACTAGAATTTCGAGATCATTTTTGAAGAAGAAATTAGCACTTCTACAGAGGCACTTCAGCTTAATGTGATGCAAGAATATTATGCAATGTAGAAATAGCTGACAGTCTCAAGGCAAATACGTTCAAAGTCAGCAGTCCTAACAGTTGAATCAGTGTAAAAAAAAATACAATAACACATACATTTATTTTACTGTCTGGAAATCTGGAAAACTCTATGGACAGCAATATTTTTAGATGTTTTTTTTTTTACAAAGCTTTAACATAATGCAGCTATATAACTTGCCATAAACATTAAATAACAGTCACTACTAAAGGTATTTCCACACCATAATTTCCATATTTCCACTCCAAATATTTCAAGATGTCTTAAACCAAATAAAAAATGTTGCAACGTATAACTTGTTCTCAGATTATTAACAAATGTTTGTGTTTAGCATTTTATATTAACCTTATCTAAATACAGATAATGAAATGATATCAGTTACTTTTATTATGTAAAAGTGCAGAGTGACTAGAATAACATCAAGGGGTTAAATCCGGTAATCGGTCTTTAATGGTGCATGACAGCTCAAACCAGGGGGCATTTACTATAAGACCTTTAAGAGCTGACAGAGTAAATATAGCCTTACCCACTACAGACAGAGACACACAGCCCTTCATGTGTTTCTCAAGATATTTTAGATTTTCCGCATCAGATTTTGTATGTCTGATTCCAACTTTGACCCCTCCATCTTAAGAAAACAATTTAGAGACTTGCATCCAGTGAAAACAACCACAAAATCTTAACATGCTATAGGCAGGACTAAGCTCAAGTGAACGTTAAAGCTGCTCTAATGGATTTGGAGCCGTAAGACCAGAGGCAACATGCGGAGATGTGAGGAGGTTGTACCACTTCATGCACAACCAGTCTCCCCAGCTTCCAAAAAGGGGACTGAGTGTGGAAATGATAATTAATTAAACAATTATCCTGTATTTGACATAACTTGATACTAATAGCCATTAAGCTCTGTACTTAGGGCTGATTTTGAATAATTTAACTAAATTATATAAGCTAACTGACTACAAACTCTCCTTAAACCCCTATTTCGCTATAAACAGGATAGAGAGAGAAGTCACATTTTGTTCTGCACCCTCTTTGTACTAAAGTGTTCATATAAATCTTCATGCATACTGTTGAGGCAGAGGGTGGACTCAGACTAAATATCATTCTTTTCTAGAGGTAAACCAAAAAGTAAAAGCTAGAGACTGACCAATATGCGTTTGTTCATAGCCCATACTGATACTGACTACTTAGATATGCTATGCCAATATTTTGGGACTGATTTAGCTCATTTTACCCAAATTATGTAATTGAAATTTACTATTACTCCCCTAAGCCCTTTTTTATTACAAACCTAAACGAGAACGATGCAAAATATTGACAAATACTCTACAAAAGTTCAAATATCGGTCTATCTCTATTACAAATATCAACCTGGTTTTAACTAATGTTTGTGGGTTATTCTGTCTGCATTTCTCATACCTGTAGGTCTGGGTCCTCCTCATGCTGAAGGTGGGCCTCCTCTGCTGCCTCCACTAGTCTCTGTAAAACAAGAGAATGAAATCTCAAACATAAAATATAGCAAATTTTGTGTTATCAAACCAAAAGCATTATCCAAGGAGGAGTTTTGAAAAGTACAGAGCCAGGAAGAGATGAGACCACCATGAACCCCTCCATCGGACAGTCATTTTGTGTCCCAAGCAGAGCGGTGATTTTCCTAAACGCTCCAGCAGACAAGGTAATGACCTTCTCTGGGCTATCATGGGTCCATCTAGATTTACACCTGAGCATGTCTTCTCTCACTCAAACGCCTATCAACATGAACCAGGACCGTATATGTGTCAAAAACAGTCAACATAAAAACATCTGAAGAAATGACATCAGTGAAGACAGATACAAAATGGATCATAGAAGCCATTTACTCAACCCACAGCTCCAATCTTATCTTACGTAAAAAATATCAAATACTAGTACTAGTTCAAGCACAATATACCCACCAAAAAGATTAACCCCCTAAAATATTGTTCCATCTTTCATTTATGGAATAAGAAGTCGATATAGTCAGTGATCGGAGGAATACTCTGAAAATGTATTTAGCTGCATTAAAATATATTTCGTAATGTATTCTAATACATGGGCCAATCAGAATACTTCTACAGTAAGTTGCATTTAAATTATGATGTAAAGCCCCAACATAGGTTTAAACACAGCTTTATGTTTGTTCTGATTGATTGATTGGAGAAGTAAAAATCACACATGCATACACCACAAGAGCTGTGTTTTCTGTTTTTCTCACTGATTATGTGCCATTTGAAGCTTAAATATTGTAATCAAGTAAGTGCCAAGTATTCCTTTGATTTTGGAACTGTAGTGTAATACAGTTACACAAAATGAGCCTTCCAAATACTTATTCTTGGTACATATATTCAGTTAATTCCCAAAGCTGGATATAGTTATCATTATGACAGGCATATGACATATGATTTGTTATTTTTATTTCTTTGTTCTGTTTCTATTCAGTCCTACACTGAGATTAAGTTCACAAAATGTACAGATATATCTCTCGCTTTCGCTGACGCCACACAAGGCACCTCGATGGCCCTCCGACTGTGTAACTTGTGCAGCTCATCACAGCGTTCATTCACAGCTGCTCCTGGTGTTTATGAGTTTGGTAATGCACTTCCCTTTCACATTTCCATTCAGATGGCTTTAGCCATAAAACTAGTGCAATCAGCCAGCTTATTCCAGCCCGCCTGTGTTACTGAGTGTGTGAGTGTGAGGGAGCCTCCGGTGGTGCAGCAGCAGACCTTTTTGGGAAGTAAACACTGTAATCTCAGGGCTGGCCAATCATGTCCCTCACCATAGCAACACACCTGGTCAGTGCATATGGCTGTGTTTTCTTTGGCACTGAGCTATTTGTTGTTTATAGTCAGAGCTTGATAGTGGATTCATTGATGGCAATATAGTAGCTTTAATTATTACTTTGATATTAAAGATGCATTGTAGCACTTCGCTGGTGGAGAGTCTGTACCTGCTTGTCAAGATCCTATTCCCTTGCCTGGAATGTATGACATTTATTACGCAAAATTGATTCTTGTGAACTTTAGTCCATGTCAGAATGTTGTTCCCTCCTCAAAAACATACCCATACATACAAACATACATGTTTCATTCATGTTTGAGTAAGCCTGGTTTATTAGGCTACGGTTCAGGCTGCAGCCTGAAGTGACCCAAATCAAATTTTTTCGCCCCTATGCGATCAGTATCTAATCTTTTAAGGACAGTCTGAATGACACAGATCCAATTTTTTCAAATGTGACCCAGGCCACTTGGACATGTCTGATCTTTTGACCTGCGACTTCAGTCTGAATGGTTAGGTCACATTCATCCCACCTACACGTCATCAGCAAGCGACAAACATAACTATTCTGCCCTGGAGGAAAGCCACAACCATGGTGGATGACAATGCAACAGAATTTTCAGGTTCTGAAGGCTTGGAGTCTAGTCATTGGAGGGAAAGCAAGGTTAGTGTGTTAATTAATATTTGTAAAACACAATGAGGCTAAAGACTCAAACAAACAAAGCGGCATGTCCTCTAATGCACTTGCAGGCCACTTTTGGGGTGTTTAAAGTTCGCACTGGAGATCACACACAAATCGCATTTTTTGGAAATGTGAACAACCTCGCAAAAAAAAAAATCTGATTTCACAAAAAAATCCAAACTGAGCATTAAGCACTGCAGACAGAGTCCCTTAGTCTTAGTCCGTCTACATCCCCAAAGCTCAAAATGCTGTGTTCCATCTTGCGATGTCATGAAGCAGTAGTTTTAAAGTTAACAGCTCCGTTTTATCTTTAGTTCAGTAGAGATTAGCAATTCCAGGGCTGAAATGATCCAAATTATTCTATTGTCAGTGTATGGACTTTACACAGTGGAGCACTTCCTGTATTACACATGACATCACAAGTTGGAACAAGTTGGAGTGTTTTCTGTTTCAGAGAACAACTCAGCCTAAATATGCAGGGTTTGTGTCTTAAACATGTGCGAATGAAACAAAACACAACTCCAGGCCTATTTTTTTATGAGGAAACAACATAGATCAGAAAATAGCGTAAGATGGGCCATTTAAGAATTCTTCCCAACACTGCTGAACATGCACATTTCCATTTTCACTTTCTCTCCACAGCCAATAGTGTGTGTGGGAACATCCAGGCCCAAGGAAGCAGGTGCAGAAAACCACAACATAGTGCTGGAAGAACAAATACAGATAAGAAATGGAATAAAGGTGGATGAGAGAGGCGCTTTCTCTAAAGGTCTAAACGCTTAGCCCTGCGTTCTCCAGGAAATGTCACTCTCTGAGCCTCTGAGCATGTACAGGAACAGTTTAAAGTGTTTGAAATACAAGTGTGTACTCGTGTGTGTGTATGTAAGCACCGCGTGTAGAGATTTTAGCCCTCTGACCTATAGAGCCCACAGCAGCTTTGGAGATGTCAGTCACTGAATAATAGTGAACCAGTGTCAGCAACTACAGACTCTGCACCGAATTTAAAGGACTCGGAATATAAAGTAAAATAATTAACCTTCTTTATTATTGGATTTTGCCTTTCTGTTTTGCTAAGAATATGTTATCTCTAAATGTGGTACAGGCCCGATTAATAATACTGATACCAATTTACAAAGACTATTCCTTAACCCTTCCAGACCTAAAAGTAATTTTAGAACATTTGTCCTCGCCTGAATTTTTTTTCTTAATTTTGCTATTAAAACTCCCCCTTTTACCTCCTAATGAAGTGTTATACATCCCTTTTTCCAGTACAATCTGTTACTTTTAGGGCCGGGCACTTTAACGCGTTCATTTTGCATTAACTAATTCATTCATTAGCACCGCAGATTATTTTAACACCATTAATGCAGTTTTTATTTATTATTATTATTATTACATATTATTATTATTGTAAACGTCTGTTGCTCACTGGCTTTTATTTTGAAAAAGTCGACCGTGAGCGTTTCTTTAAGTTTGATGTCTTTTCTTTACACTTTTTTCACTTTTTTCTGACCACGTGAGATGTAACGTGTCCGAGCCTCTGTGGGCTGCGAGCTCAGCCCAGCCGAGGGCTCCAGCTCCAGCCGGACCAGCCGTGGGCTTTGAGCTTCCGCGGGCTCCTAGCTCCGACTGGGCTGCGAGCTCCGGTTCACGAGTCTTTCTCTTTGTTCTTCTTCTTCCAGACGCCCTGGAGACGTTCAAATAGAGGTGTCCAGTGCGGTTTACACTTTTTTCCCTATGTCACACGCTGCATTCCTATTGATGATAAGGCTGGAAATATGCTGGGAAAGCAGCAACTATCAGCTTTTCAAATTTCTGTCTTTTATGGTTGAGAAGTTAAACTAGTCTAAATAAAGCATGAACAAAGAGAGATAATGTACAAAGTTAATTAAGAATTATTCAGGCTTAGTAACTACTTAATTTAGGGATTATGATGTTCAGGTTAACATTTAAGTAATTAAAGGGCCCAATTACACTATTTTTTGATCTATGTTATAATGTTGTTTCCTTATCACAAACAGACCTGGAGTTGTGTTTTGTTTCATTCACACATGTTTAACATGCAAACCCTGCATATCTGTTCTTTGTGATGTCATGTGGTAATACAGGAAATGCTCCAATATGTCTTCATACACCTTCACTAGAATCATTTGGATAATTTCAGCCCTGGAATTGTCATTTTCTACAGAACAAAGGTTAAAGGTAGCTGTTAGCTTGAAAACTACTGCTGGATGACACAGAGCATTTTGAGCTTTGGAGATGTAGACAGACTAAAAAATTAAGAGTTACTCAAAGCCTTTGGAAATGAAACAAAACACAACTCCTGGTATGTTTTTGATGTTTTTTTCTGTAATATCGCGTATTTAATAGGCCTCAACAATCTGTCTCTCTGTAGTTCATCATGTATTTCCTATGCTTGAAATTTACAGAAGCAGAGCACTGTCTCGTGAAAATACACAACGCACTGTCAAATAATATATCATTTAAAGAGAACAACTTGCCGCACAACAGAGGGATTCTCCAAGAGTCAGATTAAAGATAAGTGAGCCCTATTCCCTTGTGAGAAAATCTATTGAACCATATCTGGGGCCGCTGGCAGACTGTTTGTTTTGCAGCCAGGCACATGGGCGTGTGTAGGACCTGTCTGCCACACATTCAAATGTCTTTTTGTCAATGGGTGGTCCTGCCAAAAGACTATAGCAGCTTAAAAAGAGAGAGGAAATGACTTTTCTTCACAAGTCATTCTGTCGAGACGCTGTCTTGATTTGAGATGGCAGCAATAATTAAACTGACACAAGCAGAGACACACACACACACACACATTTACTGGGCTGACAGGGTAAATGTCCCACACACCTAACAAGACTCATGGTGGTAACTGGATTAGATTTGTTAGGGCTAAAAGAGGAGTGTGTCATGTCAGTGATTACAGGTAGCTGATGGGCAGGGGATCCAGGAGAGAAGGAATTGGGTGCAATTCCATGTCTGGATAAATTGAGCCTAAGTGAGATTTTAGCCCAACCTAAATTTGAACCCAACAACCACCGCAAGATCCTCCACGGTGGTTGCTGAGCCCAGCAACCATCGTGGAGGATCTTGCTCCTCCAATAAAACTCAGGTTGCAACTAAATGTCATCAACTATCATTTTGGAAACTAGTCAGCAGAGGTGGGATCAAGTCATTGTTTTGCAAAGTCTCAAGTCAGGTCTTGAGTCACTGGTCCATAAGTCCAAGTCAAGTCGTCTGCTTTGAGCTTCAAGTCATTTCAAGTCTTTAAACCAAATACTTCAATTTTAGCAATTTATATGAATAAACTAAATTGTCATGGTATATATATATGAGTATATGCAAATTTTTCCTTTTTAAATATTTCAACAAGATCTTAGAGTGAATCATTATGATCAGAACAGAAAGCATGAAGATTTTAAATAAGTTATTTTGTCATGTAGTCTGCACTGAAATGGAAGGATCCTGTTCTAGTAGTTACCTCTGTTTTACCATGTTGTACTGTATTGTACTGTGTTGTACTATATATTACTGTAGTACATATGATGATACCATATCACTGTACTTCAGTTACATCCAAAGTAACAAACAGAGAAGAGGGAGGGACATGTTCCAGTTTGTTCCTGTAAAATTAAGTACCACATTTATCAACTGTAAAGAGAAAAATATTTTCTAAAACATATTTTTTGAGGAGAAGCCTCAAGTCTTCTCAAGTCCAGGCCCAACCCTAACCCTAACCCTAAGTCCAAGTCAGGTCCCAAATCTTAGTCCATTTTATCAGGTCAAGTCGCAAAGTCCTAAAAATAGTAACTCAAGTCTGACTCGACTCCAAATCACAACTTGCAGGTCCCCACCTCTGCTGGTCAGTGATTATTTTATTATTCTTTTATACTTAACTAGTCATATTATTAAAAATCTCAATGAACAATGGACATAAATATATTTTTAACCAAATGAAGGTTGAAATATGGCTACTGAAGAGTAAGTTTTATATGAAAATCCAAAATTGTTTTGTTTTTACCATTTAGAGTCTGTATAGTCAGTGATGGGAAGAATACTGTGAAAATGTATTTAATTACAAAATACTGAATACTGCATTAAATGTTTTTTGTAATGTATTGTGATACATGGTCCAATCAGAGTACTGTATTCTGAATACATAGAATACTTTTACATCGAGTTGCATTTGCAAAACAGCTTTATATTTGTTTCAATGTTTGTTATGCATTGCCACTTATTGGAGAAGGAAAAAAACAGCAAGTACTACTATGTATTCTTTGATTACAGAAAATTAACTGTATTCTAAAGATCACCAAATGAAAAAGTAACTGGACCCGAATACAGTTACTCATAATTAGTATTCAGAATTCGTATTCTCTGTACATTGTTACTTTCAGTTACTTCTGATTAATTGTTGCAGTCCCACACTTATGTAAAAAGTTGAAAATAAAGACTGACAGACAAGTTGCAGAGGTACAGAATAATGTACCACAGCCCAGAGTCCACAACAGAAATCCAGATAAGTTTTCCTCAAGGGATACTCTATGAGGCATGATTAGTACAAAAACTTTGGCACATGAGCTGGCACTAGTTTATATTCTATTTTTTGTTGGATCTTACAGCTATGTTTTTGCAGTAATTTCCCTGGCATTTGCTCTCATTCCCCCCTTTCATTATCTGCCTCTATAATAATGGTTTGGTGGTCTTGTTTATACCTCCTGAATTCATCACGATCCCCCTCATTTCTGTGTCCGTCTGATTGGCCCATTGTTCTCAGGGCACTCTCACTGCAGAGCGGCCTCTCTGACAGTTGAAGCTGCTGACCTTAACGAATGCCCATGTATTATGAATGTAACGCCAGCGTGGTAAAAGTTGATGAAAGCTGTCATCCAGAGCCAAGGAGCGGAGTGCACTGCAGTGAGACGAACCTACGCCTTGGCCACTCGGTCATATGCATTATTGACCAGCAGAGAGAGTAGACTTTTAGTACATTTAGACCTAGAAAAAAGCAGGGCAGTGACTTGATTCTTAAATTATTCCCAAGATTTTAAAAGAGATGGTACAAATTAGGATGTGTAAAACTTTGACCAATATGTAAAATGTCAAATAAATGCAAATGGTTCAAAGCTGGGATACCCGATTTTCACTCCACAGAAGTGGGAAGTAGGCTATTTAAAAGCTCGTCCTTAGCTCTCACGAACCTTTAGCTCATTAAGCCAAGCCAAGCCATTGTATTTATATAAGACAATTAAAAACAACAGTTGTACCGAAGTGCTTCACAGGCATAAAAACAAAACATAATAAAATAAAGGACAAAGATTAAAGCAACAACCAGAAAATTGCAACAAGACATGAGTAAAATAGTCGTACTAGTTAAACACCAGATCATTGAGGTGCGGCTTTAATAGAGTTTTAAAACTATCAGCGGATGTGGCATTCTTTACATAGATCAGGACTTGATTCATACGTGTCAGGGCTATGACAGAGAAGGCCCTAATGCTTTTGGTTTGGAGACAGGATGAAGGAACACTCAGTAAGTGCTGGATGGCTGATCTGAGTAAGGAGCCAGGAAATCAGACAGGTAACCTGGGGCAATATTATGGTGAGCTTTAAAAACAAATAGTAAGTGGAAATAGCAACCAATGGAGTTTAGCTACAAGTGGGGTAACCTCTTTTTTAGTGCCTGTTAAAAACATGGACACTGCATTTGGGAATGTAATCTGCCAATACTGGTGTTTGGGAGACCTACATATCAAAAGTAAGAAATAGATGCATGAATAATTGTTTCCAAATCTTTGTGAGACAGGACTGGTTTTAATTTAGCTATAGTACGGAGCTGGAAGAAACTGCCTCTAATAACATTACTAACATGTTTACTTTTCCATTTGTTTTTCAAAATTCAGGGAGGAGTCCAGATAATAAAAACTGGATTTGTGACTAAACTATGAAGGTTGACAGGCAATGGGCCAAGAGCATCTTTACGGTGATTTGTGTGAGGCCCAAATAAAATAAGTCTGTTTTGGTTTCATTTAGCTGAAGGAAATTGTGTGACAGCCACCATTTGATTTCTTCTAAACATTTATATTTGTTTTTGAGAAATTGCCTTGCACAGAAACTCGTAAAGAAAGCTGAGTGTTATCAGCATATAGATGATACTGGACATTGTTACATTAATATCCACATGCATACATTTTTGGGTGCATGTACTGGTTTTGGAAAGCTTTGTTCATACACTGAAATAAATCTCAGATGGACAGCACAACCGCAGTCAATTGGAGCTACTTTAATATTAGCTGCAGACAGCACATAGCAGTTTCACTTTGTCACAAAGTGCTGCGTTTACAAAAAAGTTGGGTACCCCAGCTTTAATAATTAAAAAAAATATATCTTTATCAGTAAGATTCAAATGTCAGTGTTACTAAACTCATATGGCTAAGTGTGAGACTTGCTGTCAACATAACTATAATTGATGACCAGCTGTAAGTAGTGTAATAAATTGTCCAAATGAGTCCTCTATGTTCTATATTGGGTTTGTGTTTAGTTTCCCCAACTTCAAGTGACATGGTGGTTTGGTGGTTTAAAGTATGTGCCCACTGTCCCATGCTGCATGGTGTGGATCAGGTCAGTGCGTCAATAGCAGGGGCCAGCATGTATAATATTGTCACAGCAGTCAGAGTGAAGACTTGCAGCATCAACAAAAAGGGAAAAGTGCTCTAAGAGGCATCTCCCCTTTTTTGCCCATTTACACTGGACACATGCCAAGCAGTCAGTGTGGGGGAACAGATACAAAGACACTGAGGTGGTGGGAGCGTTCCAATAATCAATACACAACAAGCTCCAAGATTTTCTGCTGATCCCAAAGAAGTACAAGTATCTCGCCATCCTTGCCATTTTCCTTCAAAGTCTTCACAATCAGAAAACTTTTGATAGCTTTGACAATCTATTTTCCATCCCCTATTTTTACAATGTCATGTCATCATAGCCAGGAAACAATTTTATTTTTTCAAGTATCATTTAATGCTGACAAAAACAACTTGAGAAGAAAAAAGATAAAAATGTTGGTAGACATCAACTTCTCAGATTCAAGTTCTGACTGACAGTGACTGAGAAACTAGGTGAGCCATAAAATGCATAGAGAAAAGAGAGAAGAGAAAAGGACACATCAAAAGTTACAGACAACTTCTTTTACAAAGGGATTAGACAATATGATTTTTCAGATTGAGTAACAAAGCACAAGAATTAGGGCTAATTGATTTGGGAAAAATATCTAATTGCATTTTTTTTTTTACAAGCTTTGCAATTGAGGATTCTGTTTGAAGTTCACAACAATCAATACATTCAGGACAATTGGCACAAAAGACTGAAATGAACTATATAATTATATATATGAACTATTTCATACAAGGATCACATGCATTTCAGAACATGTTTGTACACATCTAAATTACAGGATTAGCAGTTTTTATACACAATAAGCCAGGATACTTTGTTGTTTAATTTACCTTTTTAACTAGAGTTTTTTGTCAGATTTTGTCTGAGCATGTGATATTTGTATTCACTGCTAAATAAATCTACCCACAAGTACAAATAAGTACACTTGAACTGTGTACCTTGCGAAATTGTGGTACTTTTAAAAGTGCAGCCTTTGGGATTTGCTAATTGTATCCATTCATTTTTGATTTGATTGTGATTAATCTTGCAGTCCTAACAAGAACATTGTTACTGTTACAGAAGGACAATGAATTAACCTTTCCCTGTATTTCATATAGTATAACTTAGACACATCAATCAGGATGTAAGATATATGGAATTATGTAGTAAAGACAAATACAATAGTTAAATAACTCAACTAAATATTTTTTTTTTATATTTTATGTTCAAATACTTAAAGTAGTCATCCTTTGCTTTGTGGATGGCGCTGCAAACCCTTCTCGTCTCCTGAAATGTTTTTTAGTTCACAAATGTACCTTGTCAAGGTCAAGAAACGCCCAAAAAGCTAACCAGGGTTGAAAAGCTTTTTTTTTTTTTTTTTTTTTTTTTTAAGTCTAAAAAAAGTTTTATTTTGAGTAAATTTTTTGTTTACTACATTCCATGTGTCTATTGTTTTGATGCAGTCAGTGAAAATCTACAATGCAAATCATCATGGAAATAAAGGAGAAAAATAACTGAAGTGTGTCCAAACTTTTGAGTGGCAGTGTATGTATGGAAAATGGAATAACTACATAATAAATATGTTCAAAGGCAACATAAAGAATGGAATTAAATGCTAAAAACAACAATACAAACAAATATAGTCTCAACCGGCAACCTTGTGTATGCCAATGCCACTGTTGCATATTATATTAGTACAATATTTGTATAGATGCACAGAGACAGTAAGACGAGTCAAAATTTTTGATAACTTGATACCCCACCCTTTGAGATAATATGAACCAGATTAAAGCGTGTGAATACCATAGGAGGAGTTCGTAAAAGTATGATGTTTACACAAAATGCTTTGCAAAGTTGACTATAATATTGCTTAACCCTGGTGGCGCAGACGGCGTTGGCGTAATAATATTCTTTACTTGTCTTCTCATGATCTACTTCTGTGTGAAATTTCATGATTCTACGTGCAATTTTTTTTGCATCGTTCCAGTGCCCTAAGAGCCTGGCCACAGTGCACCCGCATTTCACCTTGCGCGAGAGTAAAAACTGCAACTTTTGTACAAATATTTTTTTGAATGCATTAAAGTAAATGAGGACGGCCACACTACACTGTATGGAGCAGCATGTCCTGCATGTGTAGATTTCAGAAAATAGAGACCAGTTTATCTTTCAACACTCAATGTGAGTGCAAGCATCTTCATCAAAATACAAAGACAGCATGCATCTATTGTTGTATTTGTGCATTTACCATGAGCACAGTGTGCTCCTGGGCCAGTTATGTATTGTTTGAAAGAGTCCAGGTCCAGAAAGCCTGTTAATTTGTGTTTTGCAATAAATTTTTGAAATCCTCGTTTCTGCCATGATCAGCCTATACACACGGTAAATACAAGCCTGTCCAGCTGGTTAGTTTCACTGTAGTTTTCACCATTGTTCATTGGGTGAAAAATGGGGGGGTGGTTAGGAGGAAAACTTTCTGACATGAGAACAATATTCAGCTTTTTTCTGTATATTAAACTATAGATTTTCGGAAAGCTCTGGCACACTCCTACGCCATAGCAAGGGTCAATGGTCACTATAGGCAACTCGATTCACGTCAGTTCACTTTCTAGCTACTCTTAGCATTGCATTGCTTTGCAATACTAATAGGCCCTTCGCCAGCTTCTGGTGCTCAGGCCTAACAAGTATTAATAAAAGCTGCATCTAGGATCATATCACCAAAATCCTCGCAGTAGGAGCTTTATGGATTAACACCAAATAACATTAAGTGGTGGGAGGTGTGTTCAACAGCCTGAAATATGCAGGATTTTTCAAGCAAACATTAAGGAAAAAAACTACAAATATGTTTTGTCAAGAAGAGCAGTGTTAACCACATTAAAAACTAAAAAACAACAACAATAGCAACATCAGCAATTTACAGGAGTTTCAAAAACATAAATTTGCCATTGTCTCCAGAGTCTGTCTCCTGCGGATTTGAATATGAGAAAAACTTTGTGTATGACTGATAACTTTCTCTCCACTGATAATGGCGCAATACTGTGAGGAGCTGCCACAGGTAAATGATATGAGCAGGTACAGCCCAGTGCGTTATTATAGCAAAGACACAGAGACTACAGTCGGCTTTGAAATGGATTTGTCACCAGAAACAGCAGTGCTTGACTTCAAAGGGGGCATTATAATAGCCATGGGCTTTTTCCACTCAGATAACAACATGTTCACTGTGTCTTTAAGCATGTGCTGTTTTCTCCCATTCACTCACAGCATGAAACAAAACTCATATCAGAAGAGAGGGCGAGAGAGGAGAGAAGCATGCTGCAAAACAGTGATAATATCCAAAGCACTATGTGATGGATGGAGCACAGCCAGTTATCAAAAGGAGTACCCCTCTAGAATGAATGAATAAATGAAGTTGCAATATTATTGTTAAAATGAATAAATACTTCAGAGTGATGTAGTGTCCCAAAAATCTCCATAGTTCATAGTTATGTCTATACATGTTATTGTAGTAAAACGATATGAAGTCTAATAAAGTGCAGAAAGCAAAGCATAATTGGAAAATATGGTAATCTTTAATTTGATATGCTGTGCAAATCATCAAATATGAATCAAGACTGAGTTTAAGTTATTTCTAATAGGAATGCACAGATGCAGCTTTTTTGTTCCAAAACCAATGTTGATATTTTGGCTTTGAGTATTTGTATGGTAAAAAAACTTATTTATCATTAGTATTTCAAGTAACTACAGAACAGCTTTGTAAGTTCAATATTCAATATTAGGATGTGATTGGTGATTGAGATGAATATTGGGCAGTAAAAAACAAAACAAAACACCAATTTATAGACCAAAATGAGACTAAACTGATATTTTGAAACCGTATCAGATACATCAAAAATTTCAATAATGACAATATTGGGACCATTTTAACTCAGAGGTTTACCGCCAGTCCTCTATCAGTAGAAGCAGCTAAGATATAAGAAGAAGAAAGTTTTAAAAATACACACATTGATTAAATCAAAAATCGTATATAACACAATATCACCCAGCCTTAATTTTACCCACTACCAGCCGCATTAAACATTGGAACATTGTAATATGTGTGAAGTTGATCTACTCTTATCTTTTGTTTTGCATGGAAATGAACTTTCAGGCTTCAACCATTTATTCTGACGGGCAAACAATTTCTCCGCCATAACCTTTATTTTCATGTATTTACTTTTCATTGTAACTCTGTATCTCTCATCTAACCCACACTGACATGAGCTAACACAAGCATACACTGTGGAACTGTGTGTCTCAGCAGGTGGCAGTGAGCGATAAAGACGGGGCCAATCGAGGAGGAGACGAGCGATAAAACTGCAGCACTGACGGATGGACGGAGAGAGAGAGGCAGGGAGAGAGAAAAAGAGAGAGAGAAGGAGAAAGAGGGAAGAGAGAGGGTATGGGGAGGTGGGGGGTTAGAGAGAGAGAGAGCGCAAATACTGAATGGAGAAGAGCAGGCTCCACAGCAGAGGGATGGAAGGGGCAGACACAGGACAAAAGGATAAACATGTGTATGTGGTAATCCAGGCAAATCAAAGTTGGTTTGTGGAAAAAAAGGTAGAGTTGGAAATAACTAAAGGTCTTCTAGATATATGGGTAATTTTTATGTGGATAATTATTATGTGAATTATTAAGTGGATTGTTAATAAATGAAGTTCAGCTAAAAAACTGTCATGTTTGCATCAATCTGACCATGAATAAACAAAAGCATGCAGTTGGAAGGGCATATGACATATGTGTAGCTGAAAGGGCATCTGACATATGAGTTCAGTATCTTCACTCACTCAGAAAATATCAAATTAAATAAATGGTCAAAAGGGCATTCAAACTTTTCTGGAGGAGCCCACCATCTGCTTGTTTCTATATTATTTTGCTGGATTGCTCTATAGTATGACATAAGCCTATGTGTGTTTTTACTGATCTTTATATAATACTTTATTTTACCTTAAATATGCATCCTTACTGACCTGTAACTTCGCCTGTCTCCATGGAGAATAAAAAAGTATAATGCCAGACTGTGTAACAAAACAGGATAAGCAATAACATCTCCATGGAGATGAGCAGATGGCGAACAATCCACCAGAATACTTCAATCTCTCTTACTTATAATGTCTCCTAAGTAAGAAACAAAATTACTAAATCTAACCACAGAAGCCAGACTCCACAACTTAGTGTCTGTATAGTGCCAAATCGGAATAAATGGGGTTGCATCAAGTACAGATGAGCAGAGTAGAAATCAGATCAACATGCACATTAACAAGAAGTAAAATAAGTAAAGTAGTAAAGTAAAAATAAATTAATTAGAGCTGGTAATTAAATAGTGATAGACAATCCTCAGAGTATTTGTGAATAATCAGTTCATAGATTGATATGATTGAATAAAAGGGTAAAAGTAAAGTGTCATCTGAGGTTACAGAGTGCAAATTACCATCAGCTGTTTCCCAACATTCCAAAGGATATACATATACATTATAATCCTTAAATGGATGTACATGATAAGCCTAAAAAGGCCATAAATGATGCTTTTTGATCATAACAGGAGAATCTCCTCACCAGCCACTGCTGTGTTATACCCCATACAGCGGTAAAATTAGAGCACAGCCCTCATCTGGAGTGCCTATGGCGAAGCCATTAGCTAACCAAGTTAGAAGATCTCAAGGGGCTTAAGATACTTTATGGGACAACTACAGGAGGGCTAATGCAACTGATGTTATTAAAGTTTAGACAAAAGACATTACAGGAACTAAAGAGAATTATTATATGAAATTATTATATGAAATTAGATAAACATACGTATAATGAGAAGGGAGTATTGTTTTTTTTTTAAATGATGGTGTTGTATTAGCTCAGAGCCATTCCACATAGACCCAAACATAAAAATGGGATGTCAGAATACCCATGTCTCCATCTCTTTCCTCTTCCTTTTGGTCTATCCCTGGAACTGAGTGTGTGAGAAAAATCCAATTTTGTTGCAGCATCATGTTGTTCTGATAGGATCTATCACCTGGAGCCGAGCGGCAGTGCTTCCAGGACATATCCTGCACCGAGATGCAGACGCAGTATGTCTTACACCAGGAGTGACGGCTCTGATCATTTCTGTAGATAACAGTCGGGATATTAATTTTGTGGAGATGGAAAGACTGAGGATCTCTATATGTCCCAGTATGTCCTCAGATCATCATGTTCGCAGTCTGAAGATGAAGTCTATAATCAAACCTGTGTCCATTTGTGTGTCTCATAATCAATCATTCCTTTCAGGTCAGTCCTGCCATGCGTGATGAATTAGTAAACCAGAATTGCAATAACTCAGAAATGCTTTGTCCCCAGATGGCCTGTTCTTTATGGATGCCCTCTCCTCTCACATACATGCAGGTGTCTGGTTTCACTGCAGCTAAATGACACTACAGCAGAGTCATCCAATAAGGTCAATACAGAGAGATGACTTGCATAGTGATGGCAGCTTTTATGGAAATCTTCATGGCTTTTCACAAACACATTCTAGTTTTATATACAGATGCTAAATGCTTGCATAATATTATGGTAATAGTGCGACAGTATGGTTATTTTGTTGTTTAGTAGACACAGTAATATTATGTACCTTCATTGCCTGTGCTTTCTTATGGAACATCTCTTCCATGTTTTGAGCCAGTTGCTTGACCAGGCGCAGTCCATCGATCTCCTCCACACGCACTGACTGCTCAAACTCTTTGTATTTCTGAAACACAAAATGAAACATTCAAATGACATCACTAATATTGAAAATACAATGTGCATCTGACATAAGAAGCAAGACAAAAAGTGAAACACAATATATTTTACTCACATCAGTCTACTGTAGATCACATTTTTCAAGTTTTTTTTCCCCTTATAAATCCTTATAGAAATTTTTGTAATATATTTTGTAATATATTTCTCCAAAGTCTACTCTTCTCCGAATACACTTTTACGGACGAAGGGTTAAACATAGACTTCTCAAAAAAAAACAAAAAAAACTGTTGATCATTGACGATATGGAACTATTCAGTTTCAGTTCATTCCATAGGCAACTGTAACTTGTAATTTTACATGTACTGTACTTCAACATTTGTGAATTACTATAACTTTTAATCTAAATCAAGCAATTGGCCAAAGCAGGGAAATACAACCAAGATTTTAAGAGCTTAAATGGAAGAGATGACACACCAAGTTGCACAGAAAATCATATTATTCTCCCTCCAACCTCAGCTCTCAGATTAACTGCACCTCAGTTTGGGACAGTGACATTAAGTCGCTCTAATTCCTCACACACTGTTCGTACTACACACATGTGCCGTCACGAGAAGAGCTGAAGTAGGCTCCACTGCTGCATGGCCTTAGCAAAGGGACAGGGGAATATTTGAGAATTTGCAGTAGGGATTTAGCAGAAGATTACCTCCAAATCAAATGGCATGGCCTCTCTAATGTTACGGCAACCTGCTTACACACGGCACAGAGCTGATGTGCAGAAAGTGAGGGAGAAGAAGGGGGCAGGAGGGCTTGGAGTAACTTGAAATTAAGTTTTAGGAAAAAATGTAGGGTAAAAAATTGATAGCATGAAATAATGCATTAATAAAAAGTAAAACTAACATCCTCCACATTTGATTTGTTTGATCAGATCTTGTGGATGATCACTTCTTTATGTTATTTATTTGTATTCCGAGTATTAGTATTAGTATTAGTGGTAGTGGTAGTGGTAGTGGTAGTAGTAGTAGTAGTAGTAGTAGTAGTAGTAGTAGTAGTAGTAGTAGTAGTAGTAGTAGTGAACAAAAAATAAAATTAAAAAGAGTATAGTAACATTTATAGAAATGACACATGAACACACATTTATACACTTGCTGACATGAAGAACCAAAACTATCCCACTGTTTAGTCATTACTTTGGCCCCTTCCCATTTATACACTCAACATCCTCTCACAGGCAGCACTTTTCTTATTAACACTTGTTTTAGGTTGTTATTTTTTCATACAGGGAAAAAAATATGATTTAAAAGATGCCATTATCAGTGTTTTATTGCACAGAAATACCTTGAAAAGCATGTCAGTTTTGATTTTTCACAGATCTGATCTGTAACTTGGCCTGATGGTGTCACATAATTTCTTTATAGAGATAGATAAATTTAATGCCATACTGTGGAACCCTTCTATTGAAGCCAAGCAGATGGCAGACCCTGCTCTAGAAAAGGTGCACAGTACAATGACATAAACATGTAACAATAAATAAGGAATTCATATAGAGTCCTGACAATCCGACATGTCATTAGTCACAACATTTAGAAATATTACTGTGATCACTCTTTTCTACGTAATGCAGGTTTGAACAGAGTAAGCCTCAATTGTGGTTAATTTCGACAAAGAAATGCATGAGAAAACATAAGCCTAATAGGACTAAATAGGTTGGAATATATTCATACAACAGGCCTGTCATGAATCACAATAACAAATTTTGATGTGCGATATATTGCTTAAGTAAATATAGATGATAATATAATAATATAATATGATAATGAAACCAAACCATAAAAAGTATTCTAAGTGTTACAAAAATTGGAACACATGGCGACATGAGAAAATACACAAAACTACAGATAGTAAAACATGAGGCTGAGTACAGGCGAACCATATAAATATCATCATAGTACTGAAAAATAAGAAAAACCTTCCCACTAGTACAAAAAAAAAAAAAACTCACTAAAAATACTGATCCCCAAAATATTGCTTCATCTGTCATGTATTGAATAATAAGTCAATATAGTACTTAGTAGTATAGTGATATTATACTTTATATATTTGGGCAAAAGTTGTTAAAATTTCTTATAGCGTAAAATGGCCTAAACAACTTTCAAACTTCAACCTTTGATTTGCTGCCAAAAAAATCACACCCATTGCCAGATTCATGTGTGAATTCCAGCCAAAACAATTCTGAGTTTCAAATTCATGTTCAAAAGCCCTGGAGGGGATATCCAAAAAGTGTCTCTCCACATATGGCAACACTGGAACAATTACAAAGACAAACAGAAAAAGCACATTTCAAAAAACAATAGGCCCGATCACCTGAATTAGAAATGCCTGGGAACAATGAGAGTGTGACCTGAAAGAGTTATCTGAACATAGAGCGTGTTAAAATGAAAGAACATCAAAGTCTTGTGTTGTAGCCTGCAGTGCTGTGTTCTGAGTCCAATCAGAGTGACTGTTGATGACGAAGTGAAAATGATATCTGGCAAACACCCCTGATAATCCTATGCAGATAACCACAGTTGTCACAGAGCAAAAGAAATAGCAAAAATAAAGCTTAAATTTATGTAAAACTCTAAACCAAATGCCATAGGACAACCTAACCTAAGACTTCAATTTAAACAGTGTCCAGCCTTGGAATCTGAAGCATCATCTTTCAGTGTTGGAATGAGTACTTAATTTTGTTACTTAAGTAAAAATACAGGAGGAAAGAAATCACATACAAATAATCAAGTAAGTACTTTTACCTCTCACATAGATTTTGATAACTACGAACAATGTAATAAAGAACTGTGCTGATTTCACTGGAGAATGGAAATGTTTGAATTGACTTTACCTATAATACATTTTTCACTACTGCTTTCTTTCACAAGAGGAAAGATTGGGGCTTCAAGATTAATTGAAATCGAACAGAATATACCAACATTTTCTGATATACATGTGATTCTTGTAATCTATTTGTCAATTATTCTGGACGCATTTCTAATGTGAACTTTGAAAGCAATCTCATTATCAAAACATAAATTGCAGGCCTAACTAGGGCTGGGTATCATTAAGAAGTTGCCGATACGACACATACCAAGATACATAGGCCACGATACGATACAAATCTCAGTACAGTGCATTTTTTATTTGATATGATATATTTCAAATCGATTTGATATTTGATATGTTCAATAAAAAATAAAGGCTAAATCATGGCTGTGACATTAGGCTTTGTTAAACCGCTTCTTATGCAAAATTAATCTGAAACACCTATTTTAATCCTCGAAACAGTGAAAATGTCAAATGTGCTGTATAAATGAAAAGCAAGAAAACTGTAGCGCTGTTACAAAATAATTCAATAAAATATACCAAAAAATACTTCTGGCGATAATCGATACAACAGCCCATGATATCAATATTGTATCATCACATTAAACGATACAATATATTGATATTTCAGTATTTTTGCACACACCTAAACCTAAATGTAATTGCAATGCTTGTTAGAGAAATTGCAGTTAGATATTTTTCCCAAATCATTGAGAGCAAATAAAGACTCCAAGATAAGTACTACTTAAGTACTGTAAATGCTTACTTTTCTAAGTAAAAGTGAGTCTAGTGAGCTCCCCTTAACAAGAATAACTATGGCAATAATTACTATATTATCTTATCATCCCATATAGGAAAGCTGAAAAAATAAATTTTTGGGGTCCATATTTAGAGCGTATACATTTTCTTTGCACATCTTTGCGCTATTTTGTGTATGTTTGTTTGTTTTTTGTGTAGGTTGTCATTTTTCTGCTATAAGGTTGAAAGAATGAATTAATCACTACTATGACTCATTACAGTTGCAAATAGCAGTGGTTATGTCTGTTTTTTTGCTGCTCATGATAAAAACAAACAAACAAAAAAAACTGTACATTGTGGTTTAAATCTGCTCTTGGGTTATTGAGTCAGCATCACAAAATTTTCAATATTATCATTTATTGTCATCAAAATGTATTATCATGACAGGCCTAATCCTCCTTGATCCCATTAAACTACAAGTATATACAAGAAGGACAGGTGTGACAGATATAAATGAGCCTCACCTAAAGGAAAAGCAACAGAGATACAACAAAGCATAGCCACTTCTGTGAATTTTTGGTGCTTTTGTGTGCACAGTGTGTGTTTGAGATGACAGGCTCCACACCTCATGCTGTCTGGAGATGTGCAGTCAGGCTGACCACAGAGCACAGACCAGACCAGACAAGGCCAATTAGCCCCAAGCCATTCTGTTCACCTCACATCATCATCATCACAGGGGAGTCCAGCCGGCACACCCAGACCACAGATACCCTGTACTACAACCTGCGCATATGATCAAACAATGACCATGGGGAAATGGAAGGTTTGACTTTTTGTTTGTATGTCTAAAAATTTAAATGGCTGCGAGTTGGAGATATTTCCCACAGTTTTTGATGGACAGGAGGACACTGGACAAACTGCTCTCCATCGTGGACACTCCTGCTCACCACTGCACCAGACTATAGAGGGACAGATAATACTCCCTACACCTGTACAACAACTCACCCTTATGTAAAAGATAATACTCCCTACAACTGTACAATAATGGTAAATGGTCACATTTTTCTATAGCGCTTTTCCACCTTCAAGGCACTCAAAGCGCTTTACAACAAGGAACCACTCACCCATTCACACACCAGTGTACGCAGACACTTTGGCAAGGTGGGTTAAGTGTCTTGCCCAAGGACACAACAACAGCATTCATCTGTGGGAGCTGGAATCACACCAGCCAACCTGTGGGTCAGTAGATATGACCGCTCAATCTATGATGTTTTTTATGTCGAGAGCTGGAATCGAAACGCCAACCTTCAGATCAGTGGGCGAATGCTCTACCAACTGAGCTACTGCCGCCCTTTATGTAACAGATAATGCTCCCTACAACTGTACAACAACTCACCTTTATGGAACAGATAATACTCCCTACAACTGTACAACAACTCACCCTTATGTAACAGATAATGTTACAATGTCCTGTCAATCATCACATCATCTTTGCACTGTTTTCCTTATGATCTCTTGTATATAGCAGATTTTTTAAATTTATTATTTATTTCTATTTCATTTTATTTTTATTTATACATAATTATCCCCTATTTGACTTGAGTGTTAACTTCATAGTGTCTTGCTATTTTTGCTACTTATTTAGAATTTATTATTGCCATTTATATATTTTTTCTGTGATCTACCGTGTTCTAGTAATTTCCCTTGTGGATCAATTACGTTTGTCTAAGTCTAAGTTTAAGTCTAATTCAAGGCATTTTAGTCCCCCAAAAAATCAACTTTAGTGCAAAAAGCATTTTCTTCTCTGTTTGTGTGCATGTTGTGGGATTGCTGGAGGGGGGCAAGTCATGAAGAGATACATCAGCGCCTGAGGATTCACCGGGAGGCGGCACTGAGGTCACAGACAGAGCAAAAAGAGCCTATAGCAAAGATGGCTTCTGATTTACCACTTTGACATTGATAAGTTTTGACTTATTTAAACGTTGAATAATGTAAATCTTGACTTAGGTCAGGATGGATATTGTTAGTATTAATGTGAAAGATCTATTCTAATACTTTAGTGCATTGGTCTGTGCCTTCTTTGTCATTATTAGTAGTAGTTTGTACAACCATAGTTTGAAATGTATATTACTATATGTAAATATTTGTAAAGTTCTGTGATCAGTGTACATAAGAAACCACATCATTTCTGAAACTATGTCATGTCAAGTGGGTTAATATAACTTGTTCTTCTTCCCACTCCTTTTCGAGAAATGTGCTTTTCTGTTGTTTACAATGTATATGTAGTATGATTATTGTTTATCTCTTGGCACAAACTTGAAATAAAAAATGAATCAATCAATAAATAAATAATATATTTTTGTAAATGATCTATCATAATTAGACATCCACAGCCTTGTTGCAAAAGGACTGGCACATTTAGGGAACTCTGCTCTTTGCAATAAACTATTTTTATGTATGTGTTTTATGTAATTACTAATATGACCATGATATAACAGCTAGGGATGCACTGACACAATACTGCTATCAAATATTGATGCTGATATTGAACATTTTTGTAGATCGGATATCAGTTCCAAAATATCGGTTGAGTCGATATCCAATTTTGGTCTATAAACTGATGTAATACGGTGATTTACTGGACAATGTTGGCCCAGAATATTTTTCAAAGTTGTTCTGTAGTTACTTTAAAACATAAACAACATTTACAAAACTCCTTTAGATAAATTGTTGTTATTATTAAAGGGTTCCCTTTAAACGCAGCCGTGAGATGTTTTTAGAGGCAGCAGGAAACATGCCAACAAGGTAGGCAAAGTTTTTGCCAGGCCATCACATAACAGCGACCATGCCATAAAAACTATAAATTATAGTCATACTAGTTAAAAGAATTTGAGTACCAAGATTTTTGTGAGGAGGGAATTAATGGCTTGCCCTACATTGCCACCTGGTCTCAAGTAAATGCCTCGTCTGTTAAGTGATTGAAACAAATAAATGCCCCTGCTATTATTTGGTATTTTATGGTATTATTATCATTATTATCATTTTTTATTATTATTATTATTATTATACTTTCAGTCTCTGTCATGGTATCTGTTGCTGTCCAGGATTTACAGATACTTAAAGCCAAAGTACTGACATTAGTATCAGAGCAGTGCATCCCTAATAACAGCCAACTGATATCAGCCAACTGATCTCTATTCCCCATACTAAAGATTAGGTGTAATCACAGTGGACAGGTGTCTGTGTATTTGTCAGTCTCAATCCCAGCGTCTCTCTCTGTAGACACCAGTGACATAATCTGATTAGCATCTGTGGGCCAGTGTTTCAGTGGGGTTTATATAATTAAGTGTTTAATGGAGGGGGAAAAGTTCATCTCGCACAAAGACTCAGCACCATTTCCCCAAATCCCAGCTCATTTTACGGACGAGCAGAGACCCCCTCACCATCGCCATCCTGGCTCACCATCACAGCTGCCTACACCGCTGTTTTACCTTTTATCTTTCCCACACAGAGCCGCATTCAACACCAGTGTCAAAAGCCTTCTCATGTAGACGTAATTATCTTCATTTACAAAGCACAGTATAAAAAAACCTTTGATTTACATTCATACTGACTGAAGTAAAAGAAGCAATTTAAATAAACAACCCACTGAATGTCTTTGCCGAATATTACCCAGCCTCAGTCACGCGTCGATGTTCATTCATGAAAAAACAGCTTGACTTTTGTTAGCGACTGGCAGCATGTCGGATTCTACGAGAGAGAATGAGAATGAATGGATGAACAAAAGAGGTGCATCTTGGGAAATCCTCTGTGTCTGTGTGTGCTTGTGTGTTTGTGTGTGGTAAAAGACAAGAAAGCAGCAGAATGAAGCCACTTGACAGACTCTCTGATGTTTGGAGCAGACGGGAGCAAACACGGCAGAACACAGGAGGCACTTTGTAACTGTAAGTGGGGAATGTGAAAGTACATATTCCCTAACATGCACTGGCAACATGGCAATTATACCTTTATGAGTCTAAAATGGCTGTGGGTAATAATCTAGATTTTAATTGTATTTAATAACACAGAACACCACCAGGAAACTGCAAGGTAATTACAAGGGTGACCCACATTATGTATTGGATTTATTGGAGAGTAACCGACATGAGTGCAGAGCCAGGTGAAGTCAATGGACCTAAGGAAAAGACAAGGCTACAAATCAAATCTAGCAGCCCTGCCATGGCAACTGATGACTGCACACAAAATAGCAAAAACTTAAATTAAATTTTAAATTTATTCTAATTTTAAACCTTTTGCATAACAGTTATTCATCACTTTCCGTAACAGCATCATTAATCTCTTTTCATTCATCTCTTTTAAATTGGGTACTTCCCCTTTCAAACCTTGTGTATTTCTGAAATATTTGGATGTTTATAGTAAAGAAGAAATTCAGTTCTCAACTGGACAAAAGTTTCTCCTTTGCTATAGATCCCACCTGGACGACTGAGGGATTATACAAACCTTTGGATATATAGTATATTATGTGGTCTATATCATTATTGGGTTGACAATTCTGATCCAGGCATGCTTACATCACTCAGTCCCAGGCGGTTCTGGCAACACTAATGCAAGAGTGAATGAATACGGCCACAAAAGCTTTACAAGGAGAAGACAAACAGTTATAGATTTCTAGATGGATTCCCTGAAGACAGAAACAACTGCTTTCATGTTCCCTAATCATTTGCTGTGTCAAACCATTGTAATACACACATTTAGAGTACACGTCCATTGTGCTCAAAGTAGTCTTTGCAGTGTCATCGCTTTATGGAGAGTGCTGCTGCTCCCTACAGGCATGTTTGTAATTACAGCTGACATGAAAGGAGAAGGTGAGGAGACAAGGTGGCACCTAGAGGTGTCACACGCCTGCACCCACATTCACATTAGCATCACTCTGTCTGTGGGTTCACTGGTGCATAGTCCAAAAAATGCTAATACTGTGGGTTAGTATGATTAAGTACAAGTAGGGCTGGACGATTATGACAAAAATTGTCTAAATTTTTTGTATTACCAACGTTGGTACATTATGGTAAAAATATGGCAAAAAGTGCCTATGTCTGGATTAAAAGTGCACAGGCCTGCAACCTGTTTGTCTCCATGGAGATATTAAAGCTTTGATTTAAATAAACAGTCTGCTCTGGCATTTATTCAACTACAGATCAAATGAACTGCTCAAAAATATCTTTAAATTTTTTTTTTTACTGTGAGTGGGGTGACCTCTCCACAAATCTCACCAGTAATTTTCCATGGAGATTCTTAAGTTTATGGGCATACTATGGAACATTCTAGGCACATCTCCAAGGAGACAAGCAGTTAACACACCCTCCAACGGGGCAGTTTACACAGTGCACCTTTAAGATTCAGTTAGTGCACAATAATGTAGAAATATCACTTTACTATACCCCTATTTAAAATATTTACTGAATTCACTTAATTCAAATGAACACTGAGTTCTTTTTAGTTCTTTATTTCACTCAGCTCTTTTTGTAGTGGTAGCTATAGACAATGTTTAAATCCAGGCTACAAACGGTTCTGTTGAGCTGTAGATATAACTTTACGTTATTCCATACTCTACTCTCTACTCATCATGTTATGATGATTATTTATATTTTGACTTGTTTGCATTGTGGTTTTAAAGTCTTTCTTATTTCTTAAAGCACTTTGAATTACGTTGTGTACAAATTGTGCAACACAAATATGCTTGATATTCTAATTTAGCACATCCCCAAAACAACAATTGCAGTATTTACAGCAGATTTTCCAGAATATCTCCCACCTCTAAGTTCTTTATTTAAAATGTTAAAACAGATTTGTAACATTGAGAGGATTACATCATTGCTAATCCCTCATCATATTTTGATCACTACCTTTTACTTTTCATTTCGATTCTCACACCTGGATTTAGAGCAAAGGCAAGCATCCAGCGGAAGCCTTACTCTGGATCACCGAATATTCCACAAAGCCAAATCTCTGCTCTGCCCTCCCATGCTATGCTTTGGTGCAGCTCCTTCTTTCTTTATGCCACCCAACAAATTGTACCCCAAAAGAAGAGCACTGGCCGCAGATGAAGTGGAACAATTAATTTCACGCCTGTCCTCCCTGCCTCAAAAGCCCATTGGTCCGGGTCCCTATCTCCTGCCACTGGAGACATTTCCCTGTGGATTCTACATGCATTCACTTACATACTGACTAGACCAGAGGGGGAAGTATATGACTGCAAGTTTTACCACTATCAAATCAAAATCACATAAGTAGTCAATCACAAAGACAATTATTTATGAGCATAAATTCCTCTACAATGTTGTATGACATGTCTTAGAAAATACATTCTTAAATACACAGGATTCTGTGTTATTTTAGCAGTTAATATTTCGGTCTTATCTAAAATGTTAATTATGGATCTGCATAATGTTTCAAATGTGAATCTTGGACAGAGAGTAGTAAGTCATTTGTGAAAAGTTTTAATTTGAAGTTTTAATATGGATTATAAATGGCATGGCCCATATTACACTATTTTCTGGTCTTTTATAATATTTTTATCTCATCAAAACATACGTGGAGTTGTGTTTAGCGCATAAACCCTGCATATTTAGGCTGAGTTCTCAAACAGAAAACCCTCTGTTCAACCTTGTAACGTTATGTCGTAATACAGGAAGTGCTGCACTGTGCCAGTCTCTACTGAACAAAAGCTGAAAGGAGTTGTTAACATGAAAACTGCTGCTTCATTACATCACAAGGTGGAACAAACTATTTTGAAGTTTGGAGATATAAACAGACTAATAATAAAGACTTATTCAAGCATGTGTAAATGAAACAAAACACAACTCTAAGTCATGTTAGAATGTGTTGTGCTCATCTGAAAAAAAACCTAAAGCTCACAAAAGTCAATTTTGAGTAATATAGGACCTTTCATTTCAGACTTAGTAAAAAACAATCTTTTAGTTCAAAATGTAGACTAGCTTCAAAAAGTGAACGCTAATCTTGATTAAAAAGAGAAAAGACTATAATAGTCGCTCAATAGACACACTGCAATTTGTCATCTTTGAATATGGTATTGATCTCAGTGTGAAGATGTCCCAAAGCTGGATCAATGCATTTGAATGGAGAGGGAGTGGAGTGCACATGCCCCTATAATAACAGTGACAGACCGCTCTATCACAGACCATTGTGAATGTGACAAATAGTGTGGTGCAAGTCCAAGGAAACCCAAATGCATTGGTCATCGCTACAGCCGGACTGCTACAGTGGTGCGAAAATAGACAGAACATTTCATCAACATGTAAGGTAAACTTATTATGATGTGTTATGATGGGGTGACAATAGTGATAGTAGGGGTGTACAAAAATATTGAAATATCAATATATTGTATCATTTAATGTGATGATAAAGTATCAATATCGTGGGCTGCTGTATCGATATATCGCCAAGAGTATTTTTTTGGTATATTTTTCAAAATTAAGGAAGGAAATTGTTTATGCCACACAGCTGACATTTTCACGGTTCTGATGATTAAAATGGGTGCGTTTGATATTAACTTTGGACAAGAAATGGTTTAACAAAGACTTTTAATATCACAGCCATGATTTAGTCTTTTTTATTGAACTGTGTTGAATCAATTTAAAATATATATCGAATCAAAAGTGCACTGTATCAAGATATGTATTGTATAATTTTCTATGTATCGAGGTATGTATCGTATCTGCAACTTCTTAATGACACCCAGGCCTGTCATGACAACAAAATTTGAAATGCAATATATTGTAAATAAGTAAGTATAAGTAAATGTAGACAATAAAGGGCCATACTGAAATTAGTTTATGCCACTGATTCAATAAACCCAGATTTAAACCACAAAAACAATTCTAAATGCACAATATTGTTAAAAACCATGAACTACAATAAATAAATAATAAGCAGAATAAAACACTTTAGTACTTAGTTTGCAACCGCAATGAGTCATAGAAGTTATTAATTCAACCATTTACAGCTTAAATCTTACCATATAGCCAAAAAAAAAAACCAAAAAGTCCCCAGTGGTATCAAGAAAATACAGTACACACAATCAATTTTGACCCCCCCAAAAAATACTGTTCCATCCACATATTGAATGATAAATCAATATAGTAATTCTATATGTTGATTGGAATTCTATGTAAACACATATTTGTATGTGTGCAATACGTGTAAGTGCATTTTTTCTTGTACTGGGATTCATGAAGACATATTTTTAACAAATTCAGTTTAAGCATACTTCAAGTCGAGACACTCTCTCACAACATTTCTCATTTAAGATATAATTTAAAAGTGAGGAAGAGAATATAGGATTTTAGTTAATAAACATGCAGTAAAAAGAGCCTCAGTAAATGCAGTCCAATAACGAGAAAGTTGTCTGTATTATAGTATTATACAGAGTGTTATGTAGTATTATACAGATATACTGTATATTATGTGCATGCTGAGAAATGCACCTTATTAAATCTTTAAATAAACCTTCAGGTATGCTGGCACTACATATTATAACCACTTCTGTTACTGTGCTGCCCGCCAAAGAAAATCATCACCAATACAAATATAAAATGATTTGTACGTCTGCTTTAGCTATTCCAGTGATGGATCCAGTCAAATGATGTGTCTTCCTGAGGTATCATTTTAACACATTAAGGTTCGCTGTTTCTCTGTGTGTGACAGCAGAGGAAAAAGATTTTCAATAAGTTGGTTTGTTTTCATTTCATGAGATAAAATGTGTCATTAAATTAATAAGATGTTTTATTTTCCAACTCAAAAAGAAGTATTTTTGATACAAGCAATAGGGTTGTCAAAAATGTACATTGGTACTAACTAGGGGTGTAACGGTACATGCATTCATGCCAAACCTTTTCGGTACGGAGCGTTCAGTTAGATGCAGGGTTTGCATAAGTGAGTTTGCGCAATTTGTGCGTGTTTACATTCCACCACTACAGTACATGTGCAGCTACACGAAAGGCTCGGCTCTTTAATATTCACGAGGGATCTTGGCCGTGATTGGGGTGGCAGCGTTTCCCGCAGCGCTTTGTAGTTAGGTCGGCCACCTTGACAACAATTGCCCCCGTCTTGCCTATGTCCCTCTGAACAACGTGAATCCAACTGTACCGAAAATGAACTGGACCATGACCTTGAAACCGAGGTACGTACACTAAAACTTCTTATATAAAGTAAATAAATAAATCAACGAGAAATGTTGGTGTCATGACAACAGTAGGGGGTACTTTGTGTATTAATATTTTTTTGTTTTAATGTAGTAATTGTGTTTATTGCTCCATGGATAAAAATAAACACTTTCTATGTTCTAGCCTGTGGCACTGTAGCAAGATTGCAAGATAGCAAGATGTACAAGATTTACGCAATTGTACGGTAGATACAATTGCAGTGGTCTGTTCCATATAATACAGACATTACAACAAAACAAAACGTACTCAGTTAGCACTTCGACTTTAATCGCTTCCATAATGCTGTTACTGATTGAAATACTAAAACAGCTTTTATATGGTTACAAATAGCATAATGACTTTACAGTGAATGGATTTAATCTTGATCTGAGTGTGGCCATGTTCCAGTATAATTGAAACCACTTACCCTCCTCAAACACTATCTGCAGTAGCGCTGTGTGTATGTGTATGTGTGTGTGTGTGTGTGTGTATATGTGTGTCATTGGCGTGTGCCTTGGGGCTGCAGTTGAGAGGAACAGCAGACTAACAGCTGTAGTGTGTAGAGATGCAGGAGTTCACTGTCAGGCCTTTGTCGGGGGGACTGTGTTGGGCACGCACCATTTCCCTCCGTGCGCGGGGTGCCAGGGCCTGTTCTGCCTAATGGCCGCCATCGTTCACCGTCCTTGCCTGTCATACAGCACACCCCAACAATCGTCAAGACATAAAACTCTGGTAGGGAGTGCGTTGTGGGGTTAAGGTGGCATGCTTAAAGGTGCACTGTGTAACTTTTCTGGTATGGGGCCTGCCAATTACTTGTCTCCATGGAGACTGCTGTAGTATGGCATTAAACTTTTCAGTCACCAAACAAGTAGGAGACACCACCGGACCAATTTACAGAGAAAATCTATGAAGAGGTTATCCCTTTGACGATAACAATGCATGTTTTTAAAGGTAAATTTGAGCAATAAAAACACCAATAATTGAAGAAATGCATCATATAAATTTAATACAATATTATGGAACATTACAGGCAAAGCAATAACATCTCCATGGTAGCAGTCCCCCAACTGGAAAAGGTACGCAGTGCACCGTTAAACTCAAGGGGTCCATATTGTTTTTGTTTCAATCACACATGTATAGCACACAAATCCTGCTTATTTACACTGAATTTTTCTCTCAAACAAACACTTGATTCCATTTGTGATGTCATGTAATAATACAGGACGTGCTCCACTGTGTTTTTAAAATCCATACACCTTCACTAGAATCAAGCGAATAATTTCAGAAAAATTTGAGACAGAGACAGAGCATTTTGAGCTTTGTAGATGTAGACAGATAATAAAGGATTACTCAAACATGTGTGAATGAAACAAGAACAAGAACAAAAGCATATATACACTATTAAGATTATAACTTGGTTTGAAGCTCACAAGAGTCAATTATGAGTAATGTAGGATCTTTATGATTACTTAAACAGAATATGAAGATGTTTTTTTAAAGGAATAAGTACTGAATCATTAATAAATAAAAGCATATGTGTTGCCAGATAGTACTGTTTCATTTGATTGAGACAGTGCCTGATCAAGAATAAACATGATATATGATCTGTAAACACGCTGTTTTGTAGATGTTAGATAATTTCCATCTATTGTTCCACCTTCGTTCTCACTCTCATTCATACACCAACAAACATGGACTCTGGAGCCAAGGTGGTTGAAGTGTCTTTTTCTAAGGACACAACAACAGAACGCACAAGTCTAAGTGGGACTTATGGCACCTGGTATTCCTTTTTGGTTACGCAGAAATTATATTTTGAGTTTAGGTCTGTCAAATTCATCCATAGCCAAACAAGCAATAACAAGAGCAATGAGAGCTCCACATCATGGTTGCCAGATGCATACGTGTAAACTATCATGAAAGCCAGTGAAATTTCTCACATTACCTGGCAACTTATGAGACCACGAAGTGAAAGGAGGTAGTGAAAAAGGGATGGCAACACGCTCCACTAATTTGAATTTTGTCAATACAAGTTATACCAGTAAACGCAGCATATCACCTATATTACTTTAAAGTATGTTTGACTTTTCCATTGAAAAGTTAAGATGCAATACCTCACTGCACTCCTCTATATAGCCATAACTCAAGTGACTAAAAACATAATAGCATTGAGCAAGCCTAATCTGTCCATATGAAACTGATGAATAGTCCGCAGTCTATCTGGAGTTCCCTGCTTTCCGCTGGCTTCACCAAAGTCCTGAACATTTTTCATGCTTAGCAGCGCCCACAAAGAGACCTGCTGCTTCCCCATTCCACTCCATACACCCGCACACTGCTAAATTGATTTTAGCAGCAGCCGGCGTGAAAGTGGAAAGAGAGAGCAAAACATTGTGCTGGATGTTTAAAGGCAATATTCATCCCCGTCCCAAGAGAGGATTTATTATTAGGAATTTTGGGACCTGATCTAGCCAGTCCCAAAGCACACCTACTGTCTTAAAAGGGGGTGCTAGTGTAAAGACAATGTAAATATGCAGGTCTAAGATGACAAGGTCTACTACCTGCGGTCATCAGAGCTCTTTTTTTTTTGCAATATAAGAATACCATATTCTTCCCTGTACTAAAAATAAAATTGTCATTACTGTTTTGGTAATGATAATTTTGATGGTTTTGATCAGCCATGTGTCACACTTTGACCCAGAAGGAGTGCACTTGGCTAATGTGGTTGACCAGGCGACCCTAATTATCACCTTCACCTTTGTCACATTATCCTGAATATGATTTGTCCAGGAGCATTAGTACTAACTACTCAGGAAACATCAAACAGCTTTTTTTTTCTTGTATGGAAGTACATGAACTGTGTACATGGCGATCCTCAACCATAGGGAGCTCCACTCCTGACTCCTGACACTTATACTGCACATTTTGTTTCAGTAGTGAATACAATTATGCTAATGGTCATGAGTACCTATACCAGCCCACAGCCTCAGAAAGTGACACTTCCCAATCTTAATGCACAAGCGTGGACACAGTCCAGTTTGTTTAGCTCCTGCTGTGCGCCGTGAGGAAGATTGGGCTCTTCGGCTGCCGTACAGTCGGGAAATACTTTTGATTCTTATTTTAGTTTTTTTTCTTTTGAATTGATTAGCTGACATTAACTTGTGGTGTCAGATTTCCTCACATTCTCGCAGCCTTTCTGTAATCAGCTCAATTTAATTTCGTGACCAAATTATTCCCATTATGCCGCTTTGGGTAGTCTATAAAGTTAGTCATAGGTAGGCTACTATCAGAACTGTAGATAACTGCACAGAGCCGTGGAGCGACCGGACTCTGACCGAGATCAGCGTGCACATTCATTGTCAGCTCGGGGATGTGACACTAGAGCAGATGCACGTCTTGTACATTCTGCTCTCTTGGCAGCAGCGGTCAGTAGAGCTTTGTACAGCGGCTCAAGAGACATTTAGTGCACATGAGCCCTGCTCTGTACAGACCTGCACATCCTGCTCTGGGCGCTCATGGTGCAGGGCAAATGCAGGTCGTGCAATCACCCTTCTCATGTGTTAATGGTTTAATCCATGTCTGTGCGCAAAGCACAGACACAGCAACAATAACATCAGAAACATTTCTATGACAATAAACTTATCCCATAATTTGTAAGACATCCACCTGTGTGGGACCAAATGCAGTGGACACTCGTGAGACGAGAATGTGAGAGGCCAGCAGTAGCAGCAGTGGAAACTCGTACCTCAGGTGAGTCTATGGTAGCGGACTGACGGGACAGGCGAGAGTGCACAGCACAGCTGTGGTTATAGAAGTAACATAAGACCAGTTATCACCACCAAGAGTGAAGTGAATGACAATGTAAAACAAAAATCTTCAAAAAGATCTATATGCACAATGCACCAAACCACATAAAGTCGCTGTTACAAAACAATTATAACAACAACAACAACAATGTATTCCTAAATATACACACGTGACTCTACAAACAAGTGCAACCCTTCTCATGCAGAACTATTCGACCTGAACTTGCCAAATTAGCTTGTCGTGCAAAGTAATAAAACTCACATTTTTCCAGCCTAACACTCTCTGCAGCACTAAAGAAAGCTCCTTTGTTTCTGGACGTGACATCAGCAATCAATAGAGTTCAATAGTGAGTCACACAGATTCATGTTTAAGTAGCTATTAGTCAGTGTCTAAGTGCAGCTTTCCTCTGGTGTGAATGAAGCAATAAACACACAGAAGGAGAAGGCTCCAAGTGTCATTCTGACCTGCTTTTAACTGCCCCATATCTCACTTTTAATATGTAACGATTCTGACATAAAATCCTAATTGCATCAGAGGCTGTTCAGTGTATGATAAGAAAAACCCATTCTCCTTGTGTTTGGACATTGCAGTTAAGATTAACATGGACTTTGTCATTGTAGCACTCAGAATTTGAAATATTTTTTCAATTCTACTACAAATGTCTCAAGTAGGGATGTACTGATATCACTACTGGTATTGGATATCGGTGATGATACAGGAAATTTAACTGGATTGGATATGGGTCCCATGATATCTGTTCAGTCATATGATATCCTGGTTGGGCCTTTAATTTGATGTAATAAGACTATTTGCCTGCTAATATAGGTCTAGGACTTACTTTGCACAAAGCTGTTCAGTAGTTGTAGGATAAATAACAGTTACATAACACAATTGGATCAAATCTGTAATAATTTGGGGGAAAAATGCCATTCTCAGTGCCTACATTAGTACTGGTTAATATCATGTATATCAAAGGAGATTTAAAGCTTCACTGTGTAACTTTTTGCTTGGGGATGTGTTACCTGCTTCTTTCTTTGGATATGTCATTGCTCTGCTTCAGACATTAAACAGCTCTACCTTACATGTACTGAATTACAGGTGCTTTTATAGCTCAAAAATACCAAGAAAAATAGGCATTTTGCCTGTGAGCGGGGTCGCCTCTCCACAGATCTGACCTGTAATTTGGGCCTTGTTTGGTCTCCATGATGATAGAAAGTTTTAATACCATACTGTGAAACATTCCAGATAAAGCAAAAACATCTCCATGAAGAAAAGCATTTGAACCTTCTACCAGAAAAGATCTTGATGCATCAGTGCATCACCAGTTTTAACAACACTAGATCACTGCAGTGCAAAGCTGGGGCCCTTCTCCAGATTTTGAGCCAAGATCTTGGTCAGGCATACCTCACTTCTCCACAACAGCTGTGTCACGTAGACTAACCCGGTGTTTGTACAGCAGAGGTGATATAGACGGTGAAGGTAAAGGTCAGGGCAAGGAGCTGTATAGTCCCACTGAGCAGGACTTGGCAGCAGACTCACAGTTTTTCGCTGGTGCAAATGGGGCATAGTGACAAAAAGTGCGTGTATATACATCAGGTTTGTGTGGACCAAAAATGCATGACCCGGGACATACTTTGAAGAGGATATAGAGAGAGGACATAGTGCCAGGTCAGGGGAAGTGTTTTTCAAAGTTGAGGCGTGGGTTCCAAGTGTCCCAGGACTGCTCTTTTCGCATACTGTATATTCTTTAGTGCTGCGGTTACATTCATTATTAAAGGAGAGAGCGAGAGAGACACACACACACAAGGGAGGCTTAGAGAGCGGTGGAAAATTCAACCCAGGTTAAAAATAAAACTCATAAAATATAGCCACATGTCAATAAATTACACTATGTGCTGTCCCAAATCAAAAGAATAACTTAACATACAACACAGTGGAAAGATAGTGTATTTGTATATAGAAATGCAGTAGAGTTAGAAAGTTACATTACTATTAAAGGTTCTATATTACACAAAACTGGCTGTTGTGACTTTTAAGACGTGTTATAATGTTACCTCTTCAAAACATACCTGGAGTTGTGTTTCGTTTCATTCACACGTCATGTCTGAGTATCCCGTTATTATTAGATATTGGCAAGTCTGGGGCTGAAATTATCAAAATGATTCTAGTGACGGTGTGTGGAATTTGAAACTTTGAAACTTTACTGCATGACATCTCAAGGTGGAACAGAGTGTTTTCTGTTTGGTAAAAGAATTCAGCCTGAATATGCACAGTTTCTGTGTTAAATGTGTAAATGAAATAATACAAAACTCCAACTATGATTCTGATGAGGAAACAACCTTACAGATCAAAAAAAAAAAAAAAGAGCCCTTTAATAGTGGAGATTACATATGGCTGCTAAAAGGCAATGTAGTTTTCGTATTAATGTATCTTGTATCTTAATATGAAACATGAATTTTTCACCTGTAGTGTAGATGTAGCAGAAAGATGTCAGGTTGATGGATGCAAACACGAGAATGTCTCACAGTCCTTCACACGGCTCTGCACATTGTAATGTGTTTAATTGGACAGGTCCCGCCCCTTTAGATCACTGGATAATCTTCACTATGGGCAGTTTAAATCTAATCTGTCATAATTACAAAACAGCTGTGTGAATGAGGTTACATATGTGGCTATCAATCACAAATGTATGAATCAAATAGTTCCACCTAACAATCCTAACAGTGTCGTAGTACTCGAGACCAGTCTGGGCCTCGAGACCAGCCCCGAGACCGCTTTTTTACAGTCTTGGTCTCGTTTCGGACTCGAGCGCATTTGGACTGGTTCTTGTCTCGGTCTTAATGGCACTTGGTCTCAGTTTTGTCTCAGACTCGAGGTCTGACACTTGACGAGTGTGATCAAATTTCATTATGGCTAGTAAATATGCAAATGCTGCTCAATATCGCTGCAAACCTGTAAGATTATGTAACAGTAAATGTTATGAACTTGAAAAAAAACATTTGAAGTCATTTTCTATAAAGTGCCAGTGGAAGCGGGATTAAAGAAGAGGTTTTCAAACTGTGGGTGAGGGTCCAAAAAAGGGGCACAGAGTGTTTAAGTGCAGCACAGTTTTCTTGGCTTATTTTAAACCTAAATGAACATTAATCATATCAAATGGAGATAGATTTATAAAAAGATTGATAGATATGTGCCAAAATAACTGTAAAATACAAATAAATGTAGGAAATAACAAGGCTGGTCTTGATTTGGTCTCAATGGGCCATAGTCTTGGTCTTGTCTCTGTCTCTACTCTCAGAGGTCTTAATCTTGTCCTGTCTCGGGACCCTGTGGTCTCAAACTGGTCTTGGTCTCGTTTAGGGCGGTCTTGATTGTGGCTACATTAAACATGAGGCTGATGTGGAGCAATTTGCTCTTTCACTACATTTAATTTGAATGGACACAAATGGTAAAGGCTGAAATTTTTTGAACAATAAATTATAAACCAGAAGAAATATAACTCTTCTGGACATGTTTAAAATGTGGCAGAATTAATGAACTAAAATAATACAGTTGACACATATAATTTTTAAGCCACAAACACAGCGTGAGCAGCAGTGGTCCTTAAAATGGAAGTTCTTTAATCCTGTCTGAGCTCAGGCCGTGCTCGGGCTCCTGCTCTTAACACTACAGCCACACTCTTTGATTCCCTGTGGCTTTTCTTACCAACAAAGGCTTAATTACAGTTTGAGTGAGTGGTTGTGTTAGCTAAAGCTAGCCCTGTGTGGACATGAAAGGATACACAAGACACGGACTAACTGTGTAATTATTGGTGACAGGGCATCCCTCCTATTGCAGCTATTTCCTTTTACACACACATTTAGCCTACTGCGCCTATGGATTAAATTTAGAAGGATCACAAAGCTGTCAATGGGAACCAGAAGAAGAAGCAGAGAAGGTTGAACATCTAATGTAACTTGGTGGGGTTAATTCAATAATAGAAAAATAATGCGGCATAAGCAACACTTTACATGGAACTATATGGATGGGCAATATTGGTAAAAAAAATGTGTATCTTGATATTTGCTTCTTGAAAACAATATTCAGACAAGGTTTTAACAATGTGCTAAAATGTGCCCGGTTGAGGTTTAAGTGTCACAAAATTGTGTATGGACATTAAAATGAACTACAAATGTACAGAAATATCAGTTTAGGTGCACTGTGTAACTGTCCGCCATCTGCACCTTACACCTCAAAAGCTTCCTGCACCTTAATCAGGAAAAATCTGACGTTATGGTTTTTGGCCCTAGCTCTTCAAATTATTATTTTTCCTGTAGACCTGGGTTTACTAAATCAGTGGAGCCAGTTGGTTCAAATTTAGGTGTCAAAATGGACCTTGATCTAAAATTTGATGAGTTAATTAGTACTGTTGTAAAGTCTATTTTTTTCCAGCTTAGACAACTGGCCAAAATTAAGTCTATTTTGTCAGCAGAACACTTCGAAACTGTCATGCATGCATTTGTGATGACTAGATTGAATTAATGTAATGCACTTTATGTTGGGTTCAAAACTCAGCGGCTCGACTTTTAAATGGAACCTGGAAACACGAGAGCATCTCACCTATTTTAGCCTCTCTCCATTGGCTCCCAGTGTCTTTTAGAGAAATAAAACAAATAAAATAAAATAATTTTATTTTAGTGTATGCACAGCCTAGCGCCCTCCTACCTCACCGACCTGATCCACCCTTATGCCTCCTGTCTCACTCTCAGGTCAGCAGACCAGCCCCTGCTCACCATCCCAAAGACTAAACATGAGCTTCGTGGGAACCGTGTGTTTTTGGTTGCTGCCCTATGACTGTAGAGCCAGTCACCATTAGAGATTAGATGGGCAGAGATTGTTTTTAAGACCTGTTTTTAAATCACTCCGAAAAACACATCTTTTATCACTGGAGATGTGCATTTTTTGTTGTTGAGTATCTTATTGTATTCTATGTTTTTGAGTAGTTGTGTTGTGTTTGTATTGGGTATTGAGTTATACTGCAATTGTCCTTGTCTATCCTGTGTTTGTGTACACCACTTTGGCCATCTGTAAAGTTTTTAAAGTGCTTTATAAATAAAGTTGGTATGGTATGGTATCTGCTCCTTTCCACTGTAATGTTATTGCTTTGTCATAGATGATGATCCTGTATGGCCTTAAACATATCTATATATATTTATTCAGTCATGTGTTTTTATTTCTTAAAACTACAGAACTGACTTGTAACCTGGCCTGGTGATGTGGCCCATCTTCATGGAGATAAATGAAATGCCATACTTTAGAATATTCCAGGAAAAAACAACAATAAGATGGACTCAGGTTTTAAACCTGCCCACCTTTAAACCCTTGTTTGTGAGTGTGGGAGCCATTTTTACTGGTTTTAATTACAGACGATATAGCCTGCCTACTCAATATTGTAATTTTGCATATTTTTGCAATATTACCAGTTTATGACATATCTCCCACCATATAATGTAACTTATATTTTCAAAAGACGAAAGACAGACAGAAATCATCAGTGTACATCCTCCTGTCTACACCTCATCTCCAGTGTTCCTGAACCAATCCTGACAGCTATTCAATTTCCCAAAGCTAAATCTAATCTGGTGTGTCTCCCATTTGCTGACACGCGCTGCGCCGGGACTCCTCAGCCATCACCGGGCTGGCAAAGAGATTGGCATCCGTGAGCTGCTCCCCCTTTCACACGGGGTAACTGGGGGGCAAGACATGTACAAACTTGCTCAGATGTTACAGTACAGGATAGGGGTAGGTCTAGGCCTGTCACAATTTATCGTTCAGTATATGAATGCTGGTACACTATATTTTTTGGTTCAGTATTTATTGTGTGTACATTTTCTTTGTAAAAGTGGGGTAATCTGGGGTATTTTTGTTGTAATATGAAAAGAGTTGAGTTGTAAATATTTGAATAAGTAGCTAATTATTGGTTCAATCTGTTATTTATGTGTGGCAGCTCATGCATTTAATGACGCTGTATTTTAAAAATGATTCACTGGGTTATGTTGCTTTATTGTTATTGTACTGGTGGCATCAAAATCTATCTCTCTAGCAATATATCAAGCTTCAAAATGTGTTATAGTAACAGCCTAGTAGTCTATAGTATGTTTTTTGTAGGCCCAGTCAAACAAACCAATACAAATAAAAATACCTAGACAATACACAAATGGATATATTTTTTAATACAAAATACTGTCTAAAAAAACAAATCAAATGTATCAGTTGCAACAAATTACCCCTAAAACACGCAATTAGTTCGCACAAATCTTAATGATAAAATATTATCATGTTATTTTGTCAACCATAGTATTAATTGTTGCCACTCATCTGACATATTGCTTAAATCCCTTATAAAAATAAAGAGGCAAAAATCTGTATGGAAAGGGCAATAATATACTGAATGTAAAGAACAGAGGAGAAAAGAAGCTGGTATTTAGGATGCATAGGCTGTTTTAACACTACACACAAAAATGCACAAATAAATGCTTCAAAGTAAAAGTACATTTAACAACCTTTTATTCCCCCGGGAGAAACATTTGAAAATGCCACATGAATCATCACAAACACAACATTGCCAGCCTCGTCTCTCTCTTTCTCTCTCACTCTCTGTCAATCTCTCTCTCCACATGTTTATGGACTGCATCAGTTTTCCTGACCATTATCAACTGTTGTCTTTACAACATCAAGTCAATTTTAATAATTGTTCATGTTTGCTTGCTTCTATGGAGCTACTGTTGATTCTGCCAAAAACTTCACAAAGGATACCCTTCCTGAGAATACAACAACTGAAGTACTTGTTTTTTAAAATGTATTTATTACATTTATTAGAACAAGCCTATCAAACTGTTAAACAACAACAGATTATGACCTGGAAAAAAATATCTTACAAAATAAGTTTGCTAAATCAAGCTAAATTATTTGTAGTGAGGATTTACTTATAATTAAAATCTACTTCAGTGTGGATTATTATCTCAAAGGATTCAGTGGCTCACAGTAGTGCTATTCCCCACGCAGCACCAGTTATTGTTTCCACCAATCACTCTTCTATATAATATGTAATTAAACTGAAACGTGCATAATGCATAATCAACTTCACTTTGAAACAAAACAATGCTCTCAGATCTCTAAATTACTAATTACCTATAACAAACATTTAGAATATACAGAATATAATGTCTTTCAAAACACAGACTTAACAATATAAAAAATACTGGAGAATAGTAAGCCTGTCCTGTATTTGTAACAAGACACAAAATAAAATAAATCTGAATATTGTGGCACAGCAAAATTGCATTAAAAGCACAGAGTTGTGTCATTAAGTCTGGATTAATGTTGCATCAAGGGGGACATGCAGTAAATTAAACAGCAAACCAAATAAATAATAAACAAAAAAAGAAGTTTCACTATGACGACCATTTCAACATCCGATTATATTATCACCCTCTTATCCTAAAATGTCCCTTTTGGTTTGGTAAAATAGCAACACTGACTTGCTGCAGTGAGATCTGTGTGAGAAAAAGGTAGAAGAAAATGACAGCAGCACTCTGTAGAGAGCGTATAATGTAAGTTGTCCCTGGCCAGGCAAATGGATGCAGAGTAGACTCTTGTCACACATCATTACCGCTCCCTATCTGCACTCCTCTTTTCCCTCTGAATCTCCTAGATGATGTATGCTGCTCAAGTATGGCTTTAAGTACAACACAAAGTTACACACCTGCTGCCTCATTCTCACCAATACACACGCCTTTTGTACTTTTAGAATGGGGTCACGTTCAGTCTGGTGTATCAGAAGTGCTCCGAGTATCCTACAACAAAAAAATAAAATTGTGTACTTACTATACTGATTGTCTCTGTGTTGGTATTAAGGGAAGATGTGTCAATAAGGACAGTTTACAGCTTGACCTCATAAAATATAACTTTCCATTGGTGGCAGGTTGCGGAAGAGCAACATGGCGGCTATCTCTTGAAGGTGCACTAACTTTTCAAGTAAGGAGTCTGCTACCTGCATGCCTCCATGGAAATGTTATGGTTTTGCATAATACAACATTAAGACTATCCATCTTGCATTTATTCAAATGCATGTGCTTTATTGATGTAAAAAATATATTAGCCTGTAGTGTCATCTGTTTGTTTCCATAGAGATAGAAGATTCTAATGCCATAGAGTTGAATATTTCAAATAAATAACATCAGGTATCAGATCTTCCACCAAAAAAATTAAATAGTGCACCTTTATTGTCAGTTCTTTAAAAATACCTTAAACAAGTTTTATTCCTTTGAAAACAGATACAAACAACTTTATTTGAAAATAATAATAAAAGCTATACACTAGATTTGGCTGCTAAAGGTTGGATCCTGTCATAGAAGGTCACAGAAAAGGCTTTGTGCAATTCATTAAAATGGTGTAATCTGGAGGAAGACACTTTTCTATCTACCCTTGAGTAAAACATGAATATAATTAATTGTGCTAATCTCAAAATAATCAATTAATAAATTAAAATGGCTGCCCCACGGGTAACTGTAGCTTATTGGGCAAATGACAATTAAACCAGAAACACTTCTTGGTGGACTTGTTTCTATCCTTATTCCATTTAAGTCCACAAATCCCCAGATAACTTTAAAATTGTAATAATTGTCATCCTTTCCCCCCAAAGACCTCATGAAAATGTGTGGTAAACTGCAGTGTGGTATGAAAACTGCTCCAGCCTCAGACATCCACAAACACAGTCATTACAGCCAGACTGGCGCGTACAGACAGGTTGCTCAATGATACATGAAATTAAAGATTTCAACAGAACAGCAGTGCAGAAGGTAGAACTCACAGAGCTAATTCAAATCAGTGGGAGCCGGGGAGAAGTAAACTGTGCCCCAAACACACTTTGTATACAACATGTGACTCACTGTAAAACTAATTAGGTTGAGATGTTCATTGATTGTGTGTTTTTGTCATTATTAGGTGCACATGTAGAGCTGCACTGTATATATGGCACACAGAGACCTATGTCCTGGCTGGTATAACCTTGAAATCAGATCTGTTTCCAATACGGGAAGTGAGTGGAGGACAGATCAGGACACCAGGGTAAGGGGAGAAAAAACACGGGAGTGGGGTTGCCAAAAACAAATTATACGCAGTGGTTTTAATGAGGTGGTACTTGTCATTTAAATGAATTCTGGAATATCAAATTGCATATACTGTAGCCTATTTATCATGTAAATTAGGAGTGAATCATAAAAATATATATAATTATTTTGGCAGAGGTTGAACTATAGGTTACACACAGAAAAAGCACATGGAGATGGAATATTTTTTAGACATTACCTAAATATGTGCATGCTGTTGTAATTGAGTAATTTCTTTTACTGCAAACCTGAGATTATTTATTAACTGCACCATAACACAGATGAGAATTGTATCAGCCCATAAAACATTAAGTATAATTGATAACACTTTACAATACCTAAATTTTGATTAGCCTTAATAAAGCCTGAAATTAGCAAATTCAAAATGAACAAATCATGTATTAAGTCTTTGCTTTAAAAATGTTAATTAAAGTGTACCAGTAGTTATTATAAAGTGGTACCGCATCCATTATTTGTATAGTTACTCATAATAAACAAAATTACATTTATAGTGACGTAGTGTTCCCTGCATTTTGCCCATAGCCTTTATGTTACCTTGTGTAAAAGGGAAGTTACGGTTTCAAGCTTGTTAAAAATGTATAATTACTTTTTAGATATGAAATTTGGTCTTATTTCTACACAGTTGCTCATCTACTTACAGTATATGCAAGATAACAGTGCTTTACATGTGTGCCTCTTGTATACTGCGTGCTTCTTAAAGGTCTTTGTGATAGTGTACGGACCATGATCCAGGTCATGCATTTGAATGTGTGCATCAGGGAGGTCTTTCTGAGGGACTTGTGCTGCGCAGGGGTCAGGCAGATAACAGTGTCGCGGCCCATCTGTCCACAGCCCTGAGGGAATACAATCTTACACACACACACACACACACACACACACATTCACACAAGACACTGCCTTTTTCCTTCAGCCACACGCATCTCCTTCTGTGTACAACTAGAGTACAGCCTTCATTCAGCGTACTCCTGTTTAAAAGCATTTGCACCCCGGGGTGATACTGTGCCTTCTCAGCCTCTCTGAACAAAAGCGGGACAGATACCAACACAAATATAAATACACGTTAAGTACAGAAAACGTTTTTAATCACAGAAGATATAATGAGAAAATAGGTCATAGAAAATATATATTTATTTATTTATTAGTCTAATAGCAATATTAAAACTCTGATATTAGACAAAATCCATACAATGAATTTCATACATTTGTGTACATATTGTAATGAATTCAAAATTGTATTGCTATTCATATATAATAACATATGACTCATTCCTATAGGCTGCTGTGAATTAAATTGTGAGATATACTGTCCTGCCTTGTTGTGGCCAATTCACAGTCCTTGGAGATTTGAGAACTGGAACATCCATATGTCTGTGTCAATACAGATGTACATAATATCTTTTAGATTTGAGAGGTTTCAAAAAATACACTTTTCTTAACAAGAGGTCTGAAGCCTTTTTCTTAACTCAATTAACCCTGAAGCCCTGATTTGCATTTCATAAAGAGGTCGTCACTCGGCGGGAGGGTTATCTGCTTTTAGAAGGTGGAAATAGATGAGAAGAGCGAAGAGTTTTTATCCTGTCAAACAGATAACAGTGGCTCTTTGACTTATCAGCTGTGATGAAACGCACGCTGTGCATAGACTGAGCAAGTGCATGAGTGTGTGAACAGCGCATACACTCTGGTCCATGTGGGCCTATGATAAGGACACAGGACGTGACTGTGGATCAAGTCCTGGTACATATGTGACTTTCAGGGACATGTTTCAAGCTGCTTTTTATCATATAACCCTTGAAACTGGAAATACATTTATCTGTCTGTAATAAAGAGCACATAAAGCTCAATGCATTTATAAAAACATGGAAGGAGTGAGAGCTTCAGGTTTTTTTTCTTAGTTCATTTAATGCATGTATCTGTCTGTAGTATAAAGCTCAATTATTTTATAAATACACTGAAGGAGGGGGAGCTTCAGGAGATTTGTTCTTAGTTAAAAGTTCAGGACAGGTGCTCCTCAAGGACAAGGCTAGAAACAACAGCAACAGTTTAGATCATGCTTGTGCTTGTATAAAAACTTACTGTGATATTGTAAAAAAGTGGTCAAAAAAAAATCGGAGGCACTCTGTTGGAATTATTATTATAAGTTGTTAATTGGTTACATGGAACTCCTTTAGCAAGTTTTTATACTACAAGCATGATAATCTTCACTGTTTGTTATCTCAATTAATTTATGTCTATTTTTTTCATAAAGATCCATTATGTAACTTTTCTGGTGAGAGGTCAAGTAATGGGAATGTGAAGATTCACAACGTAAGAACTATATATATATATATATATATATATATATATATATATATATATATATATATATATATATATATATATATATATATATATATTTATATAGTGAATATTTTAGAAGCAAAAATACAAGTTCCATAAAAATAACACCACATGTACCCTCATCTTTTGTCTGTCTGTTTACACACAATAACATCACTTTCAGATTCAGAAAGTTTGATTTCATAAAGCGAGTGACATTATAGAGAAATTTAATCAGTCGTATTAGATAATGTAAATGAAAGCATTTTACTTTTGTTTGATCATGGTGTCAAAGAAATCTCTTCTCTTAATAATATTCATAACAGTCAAATTTGATACTGTGACATTCCTATTTCATAATAAGGACACTGGTTGTTGGTCGGAAAGTTTCCTGGAAAAACAAGAAAGATGTATGTTCTGGGATGTCAGATCACACTGTGTCCTAGACGACAAGGCTCAAATCACCAAACCACCAAACAGCTTAATGCCTTCACCACCCACTGGGGTTAACACAACTTTGGCCCTCTCAATCCATTAGCCACTATTAATTCATGCTTCATCCGATGACCCTCCATTAGGACAAATTTGCATTCCATCACACTCAAATATTTCACATGAAAAAGATGAAGAGGCCAATGTGAAGTGGTTTAAAAGACAATCACGATGCAAGACACACTCCCTTATATGATCCAAACTCAATCTATGTATGCACCAAGAGCTGTGTCAAGTACTTAGAAATCAAATGAGCGTAAAAACAAGGACACATGTTGAGAACAAGCTTTAAACATGCAGCTATCAAAAGAGCATGCATTACACAGTCTCAAGAGGCTGAAAAACACAGAGCCCCGCAGTTAAAAGGAAGAGTGACATTTCTCTTCAAACGATTTAAAACTACGTCTTTTCCACATATTTGCTCTAATGTCAGAGATTACACAAGAACAGGAAGTTAAAAGTTATAATATTTACAAAAAGGAGTCGTTTATGTAAATGTTAAAAGAAAAATCATTGTCAGTTTATAGTTTATTAGTAAAATAATCTGTGCTTAGTGAACTGAACTGTGAGAATGCATACGCAAAATATCTCACACTGTACACCTCTATGACTAATAAATAATATATGTATATAGCCAATACAAAATGTATAACATTATCTGGGGAGAACTATTCTCATCCATTTGAGAGTGTCTTCTCAACTCACAGTACTGCACTACAAACCTTTATGAGATAAAATAAAGAAAATAAAATAAAAAAAACCTTCGAGAAACAAATTTCTGAATGAAGTGTAACAGTGGCTCACCTTCTGAAGCAGCTGTGAGCCAGAATACTTTGCAGAGATGGACTTCATCTCTCCTCCAAACGCTGAAGCCCATAGCTTCACTCTGCACACAACAACAAATCACAAATCAGAAAGAGGAAATGTAATAGATCTGCACTCGCATTATAAGTGTAGTTGCATTTTACATCATTACTGTGTGTACATTTTTATTGTTCTTAATAAGTTGCTCTATGAGGTTCAGTGACTATTGGATTCCCCAGTGACAATACCCACATTGCACATGGATGCACGCTTTCAATTGTACAGACAGTCGGCATTTATACAGTTAATTCAGCTATAAAATGATATAATTCCTAAAATCACCACTAATAAAGTTTAATCATTGTATTAATCTGTCGATGAACCGCCTCATATGAGTAAATGAGCCCGTGCAGTTTGTGCGTAAAAGAGCATGCACTTACACGGACGGCGGGATGCTCTGATGGGTACCTCCCACCTCCGTGACCCGGGAGCTCAGAGTCCCGAAAAGTACCAGCAGACACGCTCCAGCAGGCACGCGGATCTGTCCAGCCGGCATTTTACCAAAACAAAAAGAACGCAACAGTGCCAATAATAACGGTCTTGTCACGATGGATAGGTTTCTCTCCTACAATAAAAAACGCGATCAAATGTGACCAAACTGTTAATGTTCATATTTCATAACCAGGAGTTACTTGGTTTGGGACGCAGAAAACACGAGAGTCTGAAAGATCCATACACGGAGCGAGCGAACCAAAAAGAAGCGCGTCGTTTGCCCCGCTGCCCGCTGCGGATCACGCCGATGCGAAGCTCCGGTCGGACAGGTAAAGTCTGCTCCGCTGCACCGTAAAGCGACCTCACCCACAGGGAGAGCAAACGGGATCATCAAACGCTGCGGTGCACGAGAGAGAGAGCACGCCTCCTCCTGCTGACTGATGTGTCCAGACCGTCTCCACGCGCTCCGGAGTTTACTTTCTCTCCCCCTCTACATCTGGAGGCTTTTATACTGTTGAAATACGCCATACGTCCTCTGACCGCTCTTCAACACACCACGGACTCTAGTATCCTTTCCTTTTGTGTCAGATTAGTGTTTAGGGTCGGGTCATTGAAGCGGGATTACCAATATAGATCTGACAAAGGAGGAGGAATAGTTTTCAAAAGGTCCATATGATAAGCATGCCAATTAGACGCACTTCGCCGCGCTGATGTGTCGCTGGTGTGTGAGCGCGTGTGGGAGATCCCGCAGGCGACTAACGGTGCGTCGGACTATTGAGTTTCTTGGGATGCAAGCTCCAGGAAACGGAAACGCAATACAAGATCATTTAATCACTACAAATATACGATAAAATATGATCCAATACAGTATCTCCTGGTCCACTTTTTACACGGCCTTATTTAGAAACGCTTGACTATTTCTTAAAGCTCCTATATTGCAATGAATTTACTCTTTTAAGCTTTTAGTCATGTTAAAATGTTGTTACCTCATCAAAAACATACCTGGGGTTGTGTTGTGTTTCATTCACACGTTTGAGTAATCCTTTATATTAGAAGCTTTACCTTTAGCTCAGTAGATATTCCAAAACTGAAATCATCTAAGCAATTCTAGTGAAGGTGTATGGACTTTAAAAACACAGTGGAGCACTTCCTGTATTACCACATGACATCTCAAGGTGGAATAGAGTGTTATAACATAGATTAGAAAAAGTGTTATGTGGGAGGGCTTAAAATTTGAATTGAATTGAAATGAAACTCCAGATGTTAATGAAAATTATTTTTTTTTTAAATTTGAATTTCAAATCAGAATTGGAGATTAGAGAGGAAGAAAATGACAAGCTGAAAAGTCCTGATCCACCAGTTGGGAACCACTCCTGTCTTGTTTGTACCTTTTACTTTCACCAAATGGAAGTTTTTATGCTCAAGGCTAAAATGTCCCCTGAGAGCTAGGAGAATTAAGTGTTATTGTGTGTTACTGTGAAAAGCAGAAACATTTTTACACAGCAATGTTTGTAAGAGCAGTCACCAAGAGACAAGCAAATGGGCAGGTAAAGAAAGTGAACATAAATCTGATTTGTTCAAGGATGGCCATGAGTCTGTGGGTTTTTCTGATATGTTTCCTCAATATGTAGTCAATGCAAAAAAGTTGTGAAAAGAGTATGCACAGGGAATTCATGCACAATATTAAACTAATCATTTACAGCTCTCACAAAATCAGAAACTTTCAATTAAAAATGGCTTACTCTTCAGGTCCACTATAGTTAATTAAACATCTGCATTATGGTTTTAGTTTTGGTCTAGTCCAGGTTCAGTTCCAGTTTTAGTCTCAATTTTGATGTAATCACAACAGTATTAACATAGTCTGCAGTGATTCAACAGTTAGTTTATTGCAGATGGTATGTCTGTAGAGGGATTATGAGACTACGTCACTTCGCTCTCTACTGCTCATGTCTCCTGAAGAAAGAGCTGCTGTCCTGTCTGTATCATGTCAGCTGTTTCTCAATTCCCTTGTAAAAGAGCCAATTGGAGGAGTGGAGTGTGGAGGGCGTGACGGCTTTGGGGGAACTGGAACAGCACTTGGCGGAGCTCTGATCTGTCCGAAGTGGTTCAGAGGCCGAGGATCCTGATTTCAGCAGATTTCAGGTTTTCTCAGGGGCAGGGTTAGGTGTATCGATCAGGTATCAGTGGATGTCTGGTACTAAAGTTTGAGACATTTCTTCTCGTCATTTATGTACTCACCTGCATTTAACGCATATGGGCTATTAAGACATAACCCAGACACTAATGTTAATTTAACATCAGAACTTATTTTATCACACGGTGATAAACTGTTTTAGTGCTCTGACAACGCTAGCCAGCATTGTAACTTCATGTTAACTGCACACACAGCTGCTCTTTCTGCATTCAGGTTGTGCTGTCAGGGCATAGTGTTTAGTGTTTATTGTATTTTTTTTTATTTTTTTTTCAAGCGGTCATGCCACCCTCTCACAAAAATGTTGGCCCATGCCTAGGACCACCTCTAAGTGGCATAAACCCTCTAATGGCAAGATTTTACAGGACCAGGGACAGTCAAGAATCACAATCACAAATTTTGAATTACGATATTTTGCTGAAGTAAATATACACAATAAAAGATTTATGCAACTCAATAAACTCAAGAGCAGATTTAAACCACAAAAAAAAAAATTTTTTGAATCTACAATATGGTTAAAAAAACATGAGCAAAATGTAACACTTTAGTACTTAGTTTGCATCTGTAGTGAGTCCTGGAAGTTATTAATTCAACCTTTTTAGTGTTATATCTTATTGTATAGCCAAAAAATTCAACAGTTTCCCTGTAGTGCAAAGAAAATGTACACATGATAAACACTAACCCCCAAAAATATTGTTCCAGCTTTTATATATTGAACGATAAGTCGATATAGTAATTATCATGACAGGCCTACTTACTGGTCAGTAGTGAAACAGAGAAGACAAGCTTGTTCAGCAAATGCTTGAGAAACGATTGAAGCTTGATCCAATTCAGGAAGAGAAGAAAAAGAGTGAAAGAGTGATGAGGGCTTCTTAAAAGGATAGTAAAGATTAACTGTCATCAAAGTAATCTGCAGAATAGGATGCATATCGGTGAACATAATTGTGTTTTATAGCAATTACACGCCACTCATTTCCTTGGCTCCGAGATAAGAATCAGAACATTGCACTATTCATGAAACTCAAGGAAGCTGGTGTAACATGGCAAGTTCAAATGACAACTGCAGTAGCCAAAAAACTGTCCATACCCATATGCACAATAGTAATATAAGTCTATAAAAAGGCTGTAGTAGCTATGATCGTGGAACTTCAATTAGTAAAAAGTAATTAGGTCGTATATCAAAACAATGGTGAGGCAGTGTGAGGTGGGACAGAGCTGGTCAGAGAGGAGATGAAAGAGGAAGAGCTTAATGAGGACAGAGGAAGCAAGGAGAGAGGAAACGAGAATGGACAGGGAGGAATTCAACAGAGGGCACTATGACAGGATATCATTGGCAATTAATGGTTTGTGTACTGTGTGCATTGAATCCATTATGTATTATTATGTATTCTATTTTGAATCATTTAGATTTAAGTTATTTTACTCCTCCTTAAGTGTCACATTTAGTACAGTATGTTATCATAGTTAAATTGCCTCAGAACTAAATAAACTCATAAAAAAAAAAAAAAATGGCAATGACTGGCTAGCATGGATATTTATTTGTAGGTATAAAAGATGCTCAAAGCTTAGTGAGCCTGGAAAAAGCTCTCACTTCACTTTACTTCATCCACTCACACACACACACACACACACACCACATTCATAGGTGAGTGAAGACACAACAACAGTAGAGCTACCTCTGCCTCACTATCATAAACTGTGTACAGAAGAGGTCAAATGAAGCTCACAAGGCTAGCAGTTACAGGAGCGAATTTGGAGCCAGGTCCTTATTAGGAATAGGAATTTATTTACATACAAAATAGCTTATGGTTATCTATGTCCATTTATATACACAGCCTATGCTCACTAAGGCACATGGTGTTCTCGTGGTCTCCCATCCCAGTACTAACCTGACCCAATCCTGCTTATCTTTTCAAAGCAGTAAAGTCGATAGTTTCTTGTATTTCCTACAACAACTTATCTCCAACATCTTATCTGAAATAAACCTAAAGATAATTACAATATAGGAAAACAGAAATGAATGTGTCTCTACAATGTATTATTATTTGAACAATGCTGTAATTGTTCTCCACCTTGAAACAAACAATATCAGATTGATTGTGTACAAACCCTTGATGCTGGACCTGGTTTCATTATTCATGCGGTGAAACACAAGTGATGTTTGCATTATTGGTCTAGCAGATTAAAAACAGCTTGTATGTATCTGTATTCAAAACATGCTCACACAAGTTTCGCCCAAAGCAGCCCATTTCATTTTACATTTCTGAGCCACTTCAATTAAGATAAAACACATATTGCCTTTGCATGTCCTCAGTTTACCTGGCCGTTGTACAATTGTAAAACTTAAATTAAAATATTATTTGTATGGAGAACTTGTGGCAGCATTTCATTCCTGATTTCTAATCTATAGAAGAGAGCAGCAGTGTAAATAGGGCTAATAATAGTATCTGCCAAATTAAGGCATTGTATGTATTTTAAAGTCACTTAAAGGTGCACTGTGTAACCTTCTGGGTGGAGAGTCCGCGACCCTAGAGATGCTTTGCCTGGAATTTTTCATAGTAAGATATTAAACTTTCCATGGGGACGAGCACCATGCCAAATTGCAGGTCAGATTTGTGGAGAGGTGGTCCCAATTAAAATAGAATGCATATTTTTCAAGGAGCTGTTTTTATTGTAAAAACAGATATTATAAAGGTGGTTCCAAAAAATACATTTTGCAAACTATATTAATAATTGTTTAATAATTCCTTTTTACATTGTGAATGTGATGTACAGTAGCATCCATGTTATTTTTTGTCTGACTTGTACAGGATTATAGAATTCAAACAGCTAAATCCTTGCTTTCTGACCCACAAAATATGTTAAGACAGGACCCAAAAAACGACCGATAACTAACTCATTTGCAATGGTAAGTCACCCTAGGGGCTAGAATGAGGCCAGACACTTCCACTGGGCTCAGAGGATGAAAAACTATGATGTCCAATTAATAGTCTCCTCACTGAATCTGAACATGTGCACCAAAGCCCCCCATTAGCAGAGACAATGATTGACAGCACACAGCAATTGTTCCAAGACACAAAAGAGTCAAGTCCATTTTATCTGTTTGTAGCTCACTTTAGTGGCGTAAGATAAAGTGGCATTGTTGATTTCTGTAAAACACATAGCTTACAAAATGCTTTACCAAAGTCTAGATATGGTAACTGTGGTAGGGCATCCAGAGTAAACAGCTGCAGATTTAGTAGTGTAATCAAATAGGCTATATATTATTATTTAATGAGTTTTACATATTTTAACATTTTGATTGAATAAAAGGTGCACTATGTAACGTTTTTGGTGACGGGGGAGTGTTGCTTTGCTTGGAATGTTCCACCTAGGGCATTAAATTTCCGTCTTCCTATTATACAGATGTTTTTATTACAGAAAACCCTGAAAACATCATAACTTTTAGTAGGGTTGCTTCTCCACAGATCTGGAATTAACAGCTCAGATTTGCTTGCTTTGTGGAACATTCCTAGCAAAGCAATAACATCTCCACAGAGAAAAGCATGTGGCAGACCATCCACCAGTAAAGTTGTAGTATTTTTTTTATATTTTCTTTAGTCCAAATATCCTCATGATCCAATCTCACATTATATCCTATTTGGCCAAACTAACAAACTGGCATGTGACCTTTTGTGGCTTAAAAACAACAACACTCACACAAAAAAAATACAAAAATATTTCAGCTTTGCCCACCTGCCATCCTCAGCGCCCTGCCCGTCTCTTGTGCTCCCAGAATGCAAAGCGGCTTAGACAGTAGCATTGCGCCACAGTTTGGCTCCAACAAAGGAGGTTGCGCTGAGATCCCCGTGGGTCCCTGCTTTCTGCCTGCCAGCTTTACATATAAAACAGCCAGGGCCTATCTGTCTCTGTGCAGGCTGCATCCACAAAGCAGCCCGGCTCTGAGCGGGTCCTCCCTGAGTACTGCACTGCTCCGGACCTCTGCACTGGGAAAGATTAACAACAAACACTAAACATGACTTTTCTTTTGATATGTGACAGAAAAAAGGCAAAGGCAAACACCCCAGCCTGACCAACATGTACTCTTTGCCCTCTGCTGTTGATGAAAGAAGTTTGCTATTTGAAGAAGTTCTTGTTTCACGTTTTTTGTTTTTTTTTTTAAATTGCAAACATGACAAAAGTGACCAACAGAAAAGGAATAATAAGCTGTACACGAGGAAAAAGTCACATGTCTTTGTATGGTCCATGGTACAAGTGACTTAAGAGCTGGTCAAGTCAAGCAAATACTCACACACGAGCAGACACTGACATCTAGTGGTGATTCAATAAAATAACAGATTCAGGATTTTTGTAGTAAGAATTAAAGGACATTTTGGAGAAAAACTATTTGAGCAGCCAAAATTTTCTCGACGCTTGTGTTCATGTAATCATGCAATCATAGGCAAAATCAAGAATAGATCATTAGATTCATTTTCATTTTTCATAGGCTATGTGTAGTATTTTATGAAAAAAAAAAACTTCTAGGTCTGTGCAATCAATCTAATTTCAGTCTGATTGATTATGGTTGTATTAACTTGCAATGATTAAAAGTAAATGCATCTATGCCACTTCTTTTAATTAAACGCTTTTTTTTTTAAATCTGTTTGCCAACCAGCTCTTTAATTCATTTACAGCGGGAAGTTGTTGCCCTCTTGCGTTGAGAAAAAAAAAAGTACTTTGGACATGGAACGCAGTATATCTCACCCCCATTCTTCATTACGAAGCAGTCAGCACGTTCGTGGCACGTTCTGAACAGGTGAAACAGTTTAAAACAGTTTATGGTGACTCAAAATATGTTAGACTGATGAATATACAGTATATAGACTATATAGGCCACAGTATTCAGTGTTTACCTGTAGCTGACTGGACAGAGCGCCCGGTCTGTGGCTGTCCAGGAGCACGTGTGGCGCATGATGTCGCACTATGTACAACTACAGCTGAAGTGGCATCTTGGTGCCACTAGATGTCCTTAGAGGTAAACAATATGGCTATTTCGTATCACATACAGAGGGGTATTATTCGAGTACGTTTTTCGGAGACCTTCCAATTACTTATCATTACTATTTAAGATCTTGCATGTGTGCTGATGCATCCTTGTACAAGTCAGTAGGGGTCAGGGTTATGTGACTGAGGATACGGGAGGAAGATGGTGAGATTCATTTAAATAACTGGTTTCATAGTTTCACCATAAAAATTAACGGCACAGTTTTGTCTAAACATCATTTATTGTTCACTCAACATCAGTTGGTCCTTGGACAAACTGCCTCCACTCAGTTCATAGTTTGTAAAATACATTTATGACCATAGAACACATTTCACACTGCTACAGATTGACAGAACTGCCATAAGATATCTATTTACTGTCATGCTGTGTTTTCTCAGTAGTAATGACAAACTGATGGTACTGCGTCTAGTGGCCTGAACTAATGGAGCTAAAGTCAGAGAGTGGACGGCATTCCAGGATCGCCCACTATTTTGAAGATTTGTACTGTAATTTACAGTCAGATGACACTGAGTCTGCAGGGCTCAGTTTAAAGCAAAGAGACACACATGTAACATGTTGTAGAAAAAGTATCAGTACTGATCCTCTGACCAATCCTCATAGCACAATCTTACTGGTACCTAAGTTTATTAGTTGTGCAATAATTGAAGATAGTAAACGGCTATGATCGTATAGAGATCTAATGTATCTACAGCTTTGTATATCCTTTTGGTTATGAGGATTAGCATAGTCATCCTGTACCTATTCATATTTAATGGTTACTTTGAATATAAAAAAGACCTCCGCAGAGTGACACTTCTGTACACTTTTTTGTTTTGTACATGTAGCTTCAACACTTAGCATCATTTTCACATTATTTTATGTTTTCCATAATTTATGGCAACTTCTTTGTAGCTTCACGTGGTTGTGTGAACTGAGGACCCAGGGCCTCCCTTGTCCACTGTATGGCTCTTACAGAGCCCAAGAACGTGTATTTGAATGCCATGCCCTCACTCGGGCATCTTGTGCAGCATAGTTCTTTAAATTGTTTTTAAAAGTCTATTGTTAGTGCATTTGCAGCTAACAGATGTTGTGCTAAAACCCCTTTCTTGGCTGGTCTGTGAAAGGCCATTTCACAGTTGAGTCCAACAGTCCTTACCAGGGGTGGCTAATGCCAGGAGGCTCTGAAGGGCTGAGTGCTGGTCCGTTCACTCCAGCCAGATGGTCGACCTGCACTTCCTGATAGATCCCCTCTCTTTTGCTTCAAAGCTTTTCAAGCTCATTCCATGTTTGTGCCAAATGTATTTTAAGCTGCAACTCATGCAAGAATTCCAGAGATGAACATTATGAAACACAGAGCGAGCCTACAAGACTAGCTCTTTAGTCATGCAGCTACTGTGGCTCTACAAGTGGCTGTTTGAAGTGCTGTATACCTACATACTTGCAGAGGTATTAGAAAAGTAGAATGGAATAAAAGCTGGAACAGCCTTATAAGTCTGAAGCTTATAGTAGACTGGATGCTAGCTGCATCCTTCTTCTGTTTATTCCTGGCTGGGGTAAAGGCCGTAGTGTGCCCTTCGGGACCCCGGGATTGTCCTTGACATGAGGATCTCAAACCATCTCTCAGGGGAGTTCTGAGCATCCAAAGGCCTTTTATGATTAGGATGCCAAGATTTAGGTCAATAAAAAAAAGAAAAGTATCCAACCTTGGTTATGTGACATTTTTCTGTGATCAGGTAAAGTTACCCTTTTATCAAACTGTGGTTGATACTTTTCCCTCATGTATTGACTAACTGTCATTTACTTGGCTTTCCACCTCTTCTTTTGGTTTTCCTTATCGTCCCTAGGCTGCTCTCACAGGCTGTTCTTGTCCGGTAGCTCCGCCTCTGGACTGCGGGGAAAGTACACCGTTGCTTTGTGCTCCTCATAGCGGTCGATATGCTTGAGGTGAACCACCATGTGCAGAGCATATGCCAAAACCAGCAGCAGGATCAGAGATGTGACCAGACCCATCAAGATGGCCGGGGTCAAGAATGTGGCACAATCACTGGCTGATGCAAATTTGTCTGACTGAACGTTGAAGGCCTGGATCTGAAATGGGACAAGGTAACATGAGATAATAGTCAAACATACAGAGGAGAACTAGCTCTGAGAGGCTTTTGACTAGCGCAGTACGTTAAAAGGGATAAACACAGGATAGCAGATGGTTCAACAGACACTTTGAAAAGTTGCCAAACAGGCGGTAACAGGCAGACGGATAGACGGAGAGCCAAGCCCCAAAAATATCTGGCAAAGGTTCAGAACCATGCACTATACACTTATATGACAACAACTAGTTGTTGAGACTTGGACAGATCAGATATACCATCAAAATGTGTTCTGTAACTACATGCCTGATCTGCAGCCCCATAACAAGAATCTGCAATTCAAAGTAGGCCTGTCATAATAATTACTATTGTTTTGTTGGTTTTATTAGATTTTGTTTTATTTTTTGCAATACAAGACATCTGAGTAGAGGGTCAAATAATTAATATTTTTACATTTTATTTACAATATGGTTTGTTTAAGCATTATAGCTACTGTGCCACTGCCATAATGAGGTCTGCAGTAATAGACTTAGACTTATGAACAAATGTGTGTGTTAAAATGTGTGTTTTTGTGCATTAAATTATGCTGCTTTTCTGTTTGACTTAGCATTCCTGTGCTGCCCACATAATGCTGTTGTACCTGAAAATCGGTGAATGTGATGTGCCAGTTTGCCGATGTGTCTGTGTGGGAGCTAGGGACGAGCAGAGTGTCGTATTTGTGGAGACTGCTGACGTGCTGGCAGTGGTAGGACGACGTGGCTGGAGCGTAGACTTCACTGGCATTGAAAGTGGCCTCCTGGGTCCAGTTATAGTGAATGTGGACGCTGTCTAAAGTGAACCAGTTCTGTCCTGCCGCCTCGTAAAATGTGTTGGACATCTGAAGCCTGTAGGATAGAGGGGAATTGTGTCTGTCAAGTTACTGTTTCATTTTGTAAAAAGGACTGAGAGAAAAGCAGTGAAGTCTACCTGATGACAAGGCCTCGCAGGTCTTCTACATCTCCAAACCTCAGTGAAAGCCTGTTGTAAGCAAAACACCACATATACATTTTTAAAACACATGCTCAGTCAATCCATATACCATATTATGAAGATAATCATTGGATATGTTATTTGAATATATTCTAGGTGTGCATTTAAGCATATCAGTAATGCATGTATGTGTTATATGGTGCCTTAAAAGAAAGTAATTGTTTTACAGTCCTTTCAGCTTTGTTCATTCCATCCCTACACACAGAACACTATAGTGCCTTGCTCAATGACACACATATCAGAAGTAATATTCACACAGACTAAGCTCTCTGTGTGTCTGAACTACTTTCTTTTATGTGTTAGATTGATACATACGTGGCTTTCTCCTTAGTGCAGATAGAGCCTTTCGTGTCCACAGGTGAGTTGGGGTTAAACACCCTCTCAGTCAAGTCGATGAAAGTGTGGTTCCTGTAGCGAATTGCCAGGCGCTTTGCTTTGAACAAAATGCATGTTTTCCCATTGTACGACACACTCAGTGGCCCATAAGGTCCCATTAGAGACTGGAGCAGCTTTCTCTTATTGAGAGACATGCCCGGCTGATGCCAGTTAAAAGGCTGAAACATACAGAGAAGGCATACATCAGGGAAGACACAAAGGTAGTGGGCAGGAGTGGGCTGTCCATATGCAGATATTACAGGACAGGAGCAATCACACACACTAAGAAACATACTGCATGAGCTGCATGTCCCACTTAGAGGATTACTTACAGGCAGTGGCCCACATAGATGTTAACCTATGACTATACAAGTCCTGGTCAAGAATCACTCTGACCTTATCTGCATCCTGATCTGCCTGATACACTTTAATCAGATTTATGCAAGACATTGGCAGTTGTGAGAAATACTCTACATCAGAAGGATCCATAAGTCCCCCCTTAGTTTTTCAGATATTCTCTCTGAAGTGAAGACAAAGAGACCACCTGCTGTATGGAGACAATATTAACTTCCTTTTTTAAACTGATCAAGACATGTGAAGAGCCCAGTCATAGAATACTTCATTGAAGTTTGGGAATAACAGCATAAAGAAACACTTATTCTACTGCTAGCAGTGACCCAAATGTGACGTTTGACAGGTCAGATTCTTGTCAAGAATCAGTATGGTCAGCATCAGCATCCTGATCTGTCTGATTGACTTAAATCACATTTAAGGTCAGCCAGTGGCCTCACATTGTATGGTACATGTCATTAGTAAGTTGTTAGATGTGGTGCCACTGATGTGAGTACAGGAGCAGCCTCAGTAACATGTGTGCCTGTGAAACTGCTGCAGTCGAGGATCACTGTGGTGTGAGTGATGAGCTCAGGCACCTCCTCACAGCAGCACGTCTGCACAGCTACATAAACTGATGCTGACCAATCAGACACTATACTACTACATGCTTTGTACATCCTTTCACTGTGCACTAATAATCTGCAATGTAAAGTTGTACCTTTACTGCATATTACTTCTGTCTTATATAGCTTAATAATAACAATACATGACATGCAATTGTGATACCATGACAGACATAGGGTGTATTCAATTACTTAATAATAATAATAATAATAATAACTTAATAATTTCTTATTTTCATAAGAAAAGTAAACAACGTATGAGTATTGCTATTTAGTATTACTCAAGTAAAAGTATCTAATGCAAAGGCTGACACATAAATCTCAACCATGTGAGCCTAACATTTAGTAGTCCAATTCTGCACAAGGCGTTTCTGGGTGAGTTGAGAGGACGTTTTACTGCTGGTAAATGTGAAACCAACAATATGCCCACATTCAAGGTCAGGCCGAGGTGTGCTCTATTTGCCTGCATGTTTTTGTGTGTCTCCATTTGTGTGTGTGTGTGTGTGTACGTGTGCGTGGTGAGGGGGCAGATGCTTGTATGTGCAGAAATAGATAGAGATAGAGAGGGCTGATGGTGAAAAGATATTAAGGGGGAGATACAGAGTGTGTACCGACCTGCAGTATTCTCCTGAGTGGGTTTTCATCCTCAGGCGTCAAAATAACTTCTTCACTCTGTAAGCCAAACCCGCCATCTTGAAAATAGAAACACATGGTCCATAATTACATAATTTTCTTCGCTTGTATTTGGTTTTGGAATAGGGCAAAAGCAGTCTCTTAAGAGTGTTATGATTTGCATATTTAATGAGTATGATTTTGTGGTTTAGATACAGATTTCATTTCTATTCTGTGCCAAGGATATATAAGTACTATTGTATGTGTAGAAACAGGATTTATATGTACTGGTATATGATTTTTAAATATGTCTCCATGTCTGGGCACTTCTTTAGCTTTGCGACAAAAGAAGTCAAAAGTAAATAAATTAGTTATTTCTTTACCATTGTGAGATATACATTGTAATATAACCATTATTCTCTCTTTTTTAAAATCCAGTACTTTATTAATTATTTGTTTGGGCATCTATTAAAGGTACAGTATGTAACTTTTCTGCAAAATGTGTAACCTGCTTGTCTCTATCAATATGTTATTACTTTGTCTACTATGCTCTACAGTATGGCATTAGCTGTATCTAGTATCATCAATGTGTTTTGTTTTGGGGGGTTTTTTGTATTGCTTTATCCCCTCTCCCCAGATCTGGCTTGTTTCTTGGCCTGTTGGTGCTACATCCTTAGAGATAATTAAGTTTAATGCCAATAATATTGCCATGGAGACAAGCAGGTGTGCCACTAGAAAAGTTACACAGCGCACCTTTAAAAGCTTGATTTTAGCCTACTCTGTACAGCTCACATATCATGAGCTCACTGCAGGGGAGCAATGCAGCTAGCATGATCACATTGTGATTGTGACTGTGAGCTTTGAAGACAGCTTATTTAGCAGATCAAAAATAACCTTCCTAAACAAGTCAATCATTATGAATCATGTGGTGGGGGAACATGATAGTCTATTTGTAAACAGAGAAGAATATACTAGCGTAACTGTGAAATAAAGTGCTGATGAGTCACAGGGATGACGCAAGAGACTGGAAATAGAGAAGGGCCTGAGCACTGAGGTGTGTGCACGCTCTATTTAGGTCTGTCTGTGTGCGGTGCGGTTCAAATAAGTAGGAAATGTCTCTTGCCTCCAGTGTAATCGTAATGTGAAAACATTAGAGCTACATATCCCACAATACAACACATCAGAACTATGTTGGCAGTGTTTATTGAATCAGAACTACCATCTCTGATAGATACTTACTCGATGTTACTCGTGTGGCCTTTTGGGGGTTTTCATTACTGTGGAAAGGAAACAGAAAATACTATTATACAAGTAAACCCATATCAGAAGTGACAAAATGAATTCTAGCATGCTATACACATTTTGACATCATACACAAATCCCCAAAGCATTTGTGGTTAGAAAAAGAAAATACAAAAATAAACCAATGCCATTGTCAATAAGATGATTGGGGTGGTAGTAAAAATTTTTCTGATTGGCCCAGGTTTGGGCCAATAAAACCTACAGATGTTGTAGATTCTGGAGAGTAGAGTGAGACAGGAAACTCAATTTGGCAGTCATTTTCTGGTGTTGGTAATCATCATTTCACTGTAATTAAACATCTGTGTGGGTGTATGTGTAGTATGGCTAACTTTCATGCACACTTCATATTCCTCCCCAACTTCTTTACTAGCTACCCATCCTAGACAATATAAAACTTATTAGTAAGTTTCCTGTCAGATGTAGTGTTAGTGCATGTTTGGTGGGGTGAATGTGAGTGACCTACATTGGACACAATAGAAAAGATCTATCTGTTTGCTGTGCCTTCATGTGTTGACCTGAGCTCTCCTGCATCAGCCAGCCTAAACCTTGACTGTACTGAATGTCTACGAGGTAATCCTGATCCTGTTAGCAGTCTAAACGAAGACGTCAAATGCCACCCATGGGCTTACAGTGCAGAGCTGACATGGCTGATGTTCATGGTCATCAGGTTTAAAGTTTCTTTATTGCTACCTGAGGGTAAATTGTTTTGCAGAAGGGATCATAGCAGTCCAATAACATTAAAATTTAAATTATGACACAAAATTACACAGATACATCAGGCACTCAACACCAGGACACTGCAGGAACAAAGTTGTCCGTGTAGAGATTGGTTCTCGCCTGAAGAAACCACTCAGCGTCGTTCAGAGCGATGGAGCTTCTGGTGCATGGGTGTGTTGGCTCCACAGTGAGAGACCTGGTAATCTGCAGTCGCTGAGTACAGTTCTGACACTCTAAGATGGGGCGCACCCACCAGTCTACTCACCTACTTCATAACCTGCTTCAGAGTTACAATACCAGGCCACAAACGTAAACGACAACAAAGGCCAATAAAGGCTCTGTAGAAGCCTCCAATATGGTGCTGTCAATACTCCTCAGGCAAGACAGTCTTTGGTGGCCTTTTTTACAAGCCAGGCCAGAACCACACCTTGTCCAAGTTGGAGTCTGTGATTGTTCCCAGATATTTATAATTGTTCACACACTCTACAGGCTGTTCCAGGCTGTTTCATTGTTGTGCAGTAAACTAACAATAACAGTGTCATCTGCAAAGTTGATAATGTATCTGTTCTCATATTTGGTGTGACAGATGTTAGTAGACAGTATAAAAGTGAAGGAGATAGGACACAAGCCAGTGTTTGAAGATAATAACTCATCTGTCGGTTAAGAAATGTAAATGCTGAAGAGAAGTCAATAGAAGAAAGTGATGTGTTTGTAAATGTGTAATGACAGCATCCTCAACCCCTCTGTGTATATTAAATGTATATTAAAAGCTGAAATGTAATTTGTTTTTTGTAATTATTTTATAATCAAAGAATGTGAGGTGGGATATAATTAATCTATGACTGGCCTAAAATATTACATCTGAATTCTGTAGGGACAGATATAATCAAAGCTTGCTTCCATATTTTTTGTACCCTCAAGAACAAATTGAAAAGTTAACAGAAGATAAAATTCAGTTGTTCTGGACAACATTTGAAAAAGTAAATTTTCTCAGTAAAGTGTTACAGCTTTTATCTGGACCAGGACTTTTGTTGGTCTTCAGATTCTGGGTGTCCTGTAGGGTAGCTTTAAGACCTTCTATGTCCTTACCAAAATCAAAGTAACCCTATCAGAGTTAGAATTGATTAAAAGCATTTGACATTTCCAAATGCTTTTATTATTTGTAAATTTCATCTCATCTAATCTACAGTGCAGGCATACAGTGTGATATAGGCATATTATGAACCTATTTATAATATAATATAAACCTTATTCTTGTCAAACTGCCTATGGTGTGATTATCAGGGCTGCATTGTAAGGGTTATCTTCATAGCATTGGTTTGAATTTCAACATCCTCCTGTGGGTTATCTCATTATGCTCATTGTTTGTTTGTCTGTTCATAACTAGTAGTAGTGCAAGTAAAGCTTTTAAATACATCAGGCATGTGTAATCATCAGTGATATGTTTGGGGGTTTTGAATCTAGAGGTCTACAGCCAATCCTCTGTCAGTAAAAGCATGTGGTTTGTAGTATACTTTTATGTTAAGGAGCACAGATGAAAAGTCTCTATTATTTATGTTTAGGAAATCAGTACTAAGAACCATTTTCATTTTGTTTTTGTAGAGAAATCCAATCGAAAATCAAGACTGATCAATGAGTACTTTTTTTCCCATATCGTCCAGACCTACTTTATTTTTATTCACAACCATCCACTGTGTTTTTGCTGCTTACACAATATTGGTTAGTTTGGAGCCAAATGGATTAGGATTAGAGGTGTAGGCTTGGTCCAGTGCAGTCAAATGATGGAGGCTTGAGAGATTAAGCATGATGTCAGTCGTTTGCTCTTGGACAGATAAGTGTTAATGTTAATAAAACTTCTATTCCAACCAAGTAATGTAATCTAATAAAGTTCTGTTTATCTTAAAGAGTAGGGTGTTAGTTTTTATTCTGAACTCTTGTGAGGACATCACAAGTAGCAAATTTATTGTTGCAGAATCAGCAAATATGTAATATTATTCAATGCAATATTTGTAGTTGTTGTATCATATAGTCTAAGTCATTCAGTCTATGGCTGCATCCCTAATTCTTTCAGGTTTTTAGCATATTCCAAATAAAATTTTGTTATGTATGTATGGACAGTATGGACTGTTCTGATTCTATGATTGGAGGAAACATAAACAATATTCTAATCACAGCATTAACAGGATAGTACTTTAGACCAAATTCAATTTGTTACTCCATAATTACTACAGAATTTGATATTATTGTTGTTTTGGGATTATTTATTCAATCAGTAACTTCAAGTGTTCAACTTTTATTTGTAATCCTGAATCTGGTGGCTTTAGTAGTATTTTCAGTTGTTTCAAATAATATAACCCATTTGGGATCAGTGATAAGTGTTCTGGCTATTGCAACAATTGGTTGTAACTAAAGGAACTAAATTAAAAGCAACTTACATGTGTGTAATCTATTATGGTAATGTGATAATGCCTGGGAACCAGGCTGTTTTGCAAGTTAAAGGAGTGTGACATTTTCCCTACAAATTTAGTTTGTACCAATAACAATAATAATAACAATAACAATACCAATAAAGCTCTTACTATGGCTTCTGTGTTAAACATTTAGGCTGTGTTACTGTTGTTGCACTTGTATAGTGATGCTGTGTACATTTGTGACCCTTATGTCTCTCATGTTTTGACCATAACACCAGCACTTGGAGTGCATTCACCATTGTGTATTCTAATTTCTTTATCTGCATAGCCTGTTTTCAAATGGCTGTTGAAGATAGACTGTGTAATCCTCTGCCTCATATACAGCTGTGATTGTGTTGTAATGGTCAGTGCGCGTAAGTCATGCCATATGTCTCCCACAAGTGATTAAGTCCTTCTTTGCCTACCCCTGCACCGTTCTGGGCAGGGCTGGCCAGAGGACCCTGTGTATGGGACCATAGAGGTGGTGTGTGTGAGTGCTAACTAAAGCCCGAGTGCTTGTTCCTGTGCCAGTTTCGCGAGGTCAGCAGCACAGGATTGCTATGGGCCGCGTCATTGGCTCAGCCCCATCACACGGCGCCTGGGTGCTGAACTGGCCCTTTATATAATCAAAGCCAGGCCAGAACCACACCTTGTCCACCTCTGCATCCTAAATATGTGCACTAACAACTTAGGGCACAACTCTACTGCGTCACACACTGCATTCAACCCCATTGTCAAAACAGCCTGGAGGTAAAATACAGTACGACATTTTGTTTTTTAATCCAGCTTCAGGATCATGTTTTCCCAACTTCTGCTCCCATCCCATTCAGAAAAAAGCTGCAACAATTTTCAGAGTAACTGTGACTAGTCAGTAATTGTATTTTTGTTTATGAATCATTATCTGAACTATGTAGATTCTTACATACACATACATGCTATGGCATTATTAAGCATAGTGTCAAAAAAGAATAGACTATGTATGATACTGTATGTATGATAATCAATCAATGATCAATCAGTAAAATAAGATAAGAGAGCTTTTTATTTGTCCCACAATGGGGAAATTCTATTGCAAGTTCATGAACAGCAGGAGATCTATAATCAACAAACAAGATAAAATCAGCAAACAATCAACATACAAGATATTAAAATGGATATAAAATATAATAACTACAATATTTAGAAATACTTTGAATAGAATTAAGAAAGGCTCCATATTTAAACATTTATTTGGTTAATCTCAATGTATCAATGTATCATAGACATTATTGTTTGACTAGTCAACTAATCGAAAAAGTAATTGATGACTAGTCAGCCCTATTCAATATTTTCTCTTTTTTATATTGCAGATTTAAAGATGCTTCAGCAGGAAACCTTCAGGTAGCCTGCTTTAAACTTTTGGCTAAATCTTTTTACACATTATTTTCAATAACATTTCCAAAGAAGGATCAGCATAATATTTACAGTAATAATTTCTATTATTCTCTGTTTTTTGTTGTTGTAATCTGCCTATAGTGGTTTCCATGTTGATTGGTCTGATAATCTTAGGTTGAGACTGGCACATGCAGTATCCTGTTAAAAAAACACATTCTTAGATTCTTATCATTAGTCCTCCTTCAAGAATTTTTGAGTAGTGTAGAAGATTCTCACATTTCGTTGTATTATTTCCAATTTCAACCCCAGATACACTTTCATGTTGAACTCAATGAACTAATAAACCATAATAAAGCATAGCATTACATTGTTTTACATAGTTTTGTCTTGGTTACAGCAGTAAACAGATAGGAACACTCTTAAATCCAACCTGAGCAGGTGTGTGACTATTAATAGATTTATCTATGCAGATTAGTCCTTATGTGTTTGCTAAGACTCTCCAAAGACTGCTGTAATTTCAGTGTTGCTTTGATTGCAGCTCAGACTTGAACCACAGGTCAAAAGCCACAGTTTTTCTAACATCTGTTTTTCTCTGCGGGCAAATATAGGGACCTCATGTTGTGTGAAAATGTTTTGGCCTTTTGTGTTTTGTGCATCAGTAATTGTATTTATACCTCCACAATTCACAGGAGGTAAAAGTTTAGACTTGTTTTGTTGTTGTTGTTGTTGTTGTTGTTTTTTAAATGAGAGATTCAGTTAAGATTTAAAAATTATTAAAATTTCTTGTCCTGCCCCTACTTTAACGTGTCAGTCTTGTTTTCATTTAAGTGCTTTACGTGTCCTGTAATCTCTAACGGGTGTCTTGTAGCCAGTTAATGGTTTTAGGATTAATGCAATCATACTTGACTGGACACAAATAAGGTTCTGAAACAAACAAGGCAAAGAACCTGCAACCGGCCTCTAGAGTTAAATAAACAATATGTGTCAATTTTGTCTCTAAACAAATGTATCAAGTATAGAACTGAGTCACAATTTTGTCACACCTTATAGTGCCTCATAAGATACGGGCATAAGATATGACTGAACCACATCACAGGTTATAAGACACTGTATTTTATATAATATTTTATATAATATCTTTGCTGGCTATATTTATTTTCCACTGGGGGGTGGAGCTTACAATGATGATGTCAGAAAAGCCATCAGTGACAGGCCAGTGCAGTTACTCTGGAAACTTGCAGCTTAAAAGTTCACGCTCTTTGACACCTGTGACACTCTGTCCCAGTTTGTCTTTCCTTATGCTCTGCTCTGCAAAAGCCTCCTCTTTACTTTGTTTTATGTTATGATGACTAATTCTTCTGGAGTTTATGAGCTCCTTCTCTAGTGCCCCCTGAATTTTTCAGTTTAAATAAATCACTCAGTCTGAAATTATAAGCAAATAATTTATAATATAGTCCATTATGTAAATTTGGCAGGTGTCATAGAGGCAATATTTCATCTGTAGTCACATAGGTAGGTTGGTGTTTCGAAAATCTTATGTCATAACATGTTAAAGGGCCAAATGCATCAGCAGCTAACTAATATAGAATGTGTGCAATAGACAGAAAAGTGAAACACAGCACAGTGAGCAGACACAGAGATGAGTACATGTTATACATCAGCACAAAAACAATATATGTACAATGCACAAGAGACACACTTTGTTAGATCTCAGTAAAAGCACTATATCTTAACTGTGAGAACAGATTTGTCAAGCCATTTTGTGATTTTCATCTAGTCAATTTAGCCTCTGAATTTACTCCCCATCAAACATATTTTGACTGCTTTGTTAAAATAATATTATAGTTATTTGCAGTAATAAAACAAATATGTACTATATTAATGATTACTGGTGTTTGCCAATTCTTCAGCAAAATGTGTAAAATGTGTTGTGGAAGACATCTATAATATTGGACATATATTCTATATTATATAACTGCATCTTGAGTTAGGAACAAAGTTATACCAAGGGAATAGCTGCTTATTCCCACAAGACTTTAACATGGGTCCTTCTCAGCTGCAGTGGTGAGAAGTTAAGATAGAGATCTGCTGTATTCACAAACAGTAGATTGAACTGGAATGAATGCAATCCCAGGAGAGAAGGTTTATTAAATTGTAAAGACCAGCCATTTGCGCCTGCTGTGTACAATGTGTTCAGATAAGATTGTGAGAACATGTCAGGAATAATCATCAGTGGCAAGTGAGCATGTCGAAGTGTTGTCATTAGTTAGAGACACAGCAGATGAAGTACAGATTGATCAGAGGGCTTTGTTAGCACTGTATGCAGTGTGTGTATGTGTGCAGTACTTGTACTATAGAGGATTTTGTAAGGCATCATGCATGGCACAGTTTCAAGAGCCTTACATGGCTTTGGCACAGAATTATAGCTCTCCGCCTGGACGTCTGTATAAGCTGCAGAACCGCTCTAAAGCCCAGATTCCCATTCATTTGTGCTGAGGAGGAGTTTGTGCCCTGAATGTTTGATCCAGATTTGACCTGCACAACTTCATATGCATTATGCAGACAAGGCCGGCTAGAATTCCCTATCCCATTCCCGCTCTCTCCTTTCTCTCAATGACTGCATCAGTAAACAGAGCCCACGGACCAGCCCTGAAGCATCCTCTTTGTCCCATCTTTGTTTACTTTTCTCCTCCTCTCTCCTCTCCTCCTCCTGCAGGCCAACTGCCCCAGCCTTTTTTAGCTCCTAACATAACTGTACAGAGACAACATCCATGATCGATGAGCAGCGTCTGATGCAGTCCCCAGCTCTCAGACAAACAAAAGCCCTGCCGCGTGGCTCACTGTGAAACACCCCATCCACATCACACACTTTGCAACATCAGCCATAACAGTCAAGGTGAGAATTGGGCTAAGAAGCAGAGTAGAAAGAAATATAGGAACCCATAATAGAGAAGACATCAGCATCCCCGCATGCATCTGAGTATACCCCTCCCCCTCCTCCTGCTCTCTGCCCATAGCAGCACACAGACTGATGCATTTACCTTCTATCCAGGATTTCAGGCACTTCTTCGTAGATGATTCCAGGCTGCAGGTCCTCGTCCATGAAGGCGAGCCCGGGCCGGAGCGCCGACAGCAGGGCCAAAGAGCACAGGAGGAACGCGTGTGCAGCCATTGAGACACAGAGAGGAGACTGCCGCTGGTCGAGCTGCGCTTCATAATCTGCTCCTCCAGCACTGGCTCACTCTCGGCTCCGGTGAGTGGCAGCTCTGTGGGCGAATCAGAGGAGCATGGCCGTTCAGTGTGCGTCATCCTCACCCCCCTCCTCCTCCTTCCCCTCTGTGTCATCTCTCCCACATTCACTATGCTCCCTCACACATAGCCGCAGGCAAGCCCTAAGTATAGACAGCAATCTTTTTCATTGTGCTACCTATGTTACCTAGACATAAGCTCACAGACCAGGCTGCTTCTATGGTTTTCTCTAGTGTTACATACAACTACAAGGACATAGAAAGGGCTGAGTGCGAGGGAGCAGTTGTTTGGCACACACACACATCTTAGTGGAAAATCACCTGTGAAAGTCAAGGTCAGGTGATGTAGGAGGACAGCAGGATGTAGACGAGACTTTAAGTGCCCACTGAGCACGCACAGCCATGCCTACGTGACCCAGATCTAGTGTGCTGCCACAATAGCAGAATTAATTGACTTGATCTATGTGTTGTTGTGAGGCTGAGAGGGCCTGCAGCTGAGGAAATTGTCCAGTGAAGCTGCAAATATGGATGACAGGAGCAGCTGAGCAGGCCAGGGATGAGACAGGAGTACGAGTCCAACCGGATGACCTGAAGCCTCATACCCCTCCACTCTCCTCATTAAAATGCCCCCGTATATGAGATGCGCCGCAGGATTTTTGTCCGTACTTTCAACTCTTTTATTGCAATTTGAGATGATGTGGTGGTTTTTCCAAGCAGAACATTAAGAGTAGGTTACATAATCAAATATTGTGACCTACTATCATGGCAGACACTCTTGCACTAATTCAGTTATTGAAGGAGAAGATGACTGGGGGATATTATGTCATTTTCTGAATTATTTTCTTTTGCTGCATGTTGTAGTTGCCTATAGGTTTATTATATATACTAGATTTGAGGTAGCAGTTGTCAATTTCAAATGTATTGCAAGTATATAGCAAGACTTGGTTGAATGTCCTTACACTGGCCACTGTGATGTTGTATCTTCCTTAACAGCTTGTGTTGGTTGTGCGAATGGCAGCAGTGTGTTGGCGGAGGTCAGCGTTGTCTCTGTGTCGGAACAGTAACAGGAGGTGACTAAAGCTCGTCTCAAGCTTGTGTCTCCTCAGAAGGCCACTGTGTCAGTCCTGTGTGTCAGCCCAGTGCAGGGGAAGTGCAAACTGGATTGTCACTGCTGTCATGGTTGTAACACTCACACACCTATCTAAGAGAGACAGATGTGGCCTTCCTTACTTAGTGCTAAACAGGAGTAAGCATGTACATACACCACAGGACTGTTGTACTTTGTTGTGCGCATTCCCTAAATGCTACTAAAATTTCTTATTAAGAGTGACCAAAGAGTTGAACTTTTCTCTACATCATAAAGGAATTTTATGTAGAATGTTAACATCATAAACATCGTAAACATAACATATCTTTGTCCCCAGATATGGATACATATGTTCTAATCATATTTTGGTTTTTCTGATAATGTTGATCTATTCATTAGTTCTGAATTCACAGAGTCAGTTGTGATTGTAATAATTTAAACCAGTAAGAGTGCAGACTACATACTTTTTCTTTAACCTATTTTGACTAAAGGACCCATAGCTGCAGGGTGAGCCTGCTGTGCATGTTTTTCAATTAGATGGGTAGCAGTAGAGAAACCCCCTCTACAAGCAGCAAAAATATGAAAAACAGGATTTAATAGGAAATATAAATATGTGTTCTCCCATTTACCTTTGTACAGGCCAAGTGTTTTCACTCAGCTTCCTGTGCTAGTCTGCACAAGGCTCAGTTACATCAAACTGAAAATGTATTTGTATTGGACATTAAATCAAATTTTTCATTGGTTCTGGTCAGTTTCTAAATTACATTATGCAACCTCTCTGTTTTAGTAAGATCTATAAGTGTGATGTCATGTGTACTAACTTTGTAATCCTGCTCTTTTGGTGTGTCTGCAGAGCATATGTGATGATATAAAGTTAATCGGTTATACGCTTAGGGAGATCAGATCTGTGCTGTTCTGCTCTTATGACAGCATTGCGTTAAAGTAGTAGGTCTGTGCATTTATAGTATATTTATAATCTTAACATTTGAAATATGGAGATAGATTGTGACAAATCTATGTATATTCAAACCCGACATTATGTAAATCACAAATAAACAGTTATGTTCATCAGGAATAGGCTATAGGCATGTCCATATGTGATAAATAATTACTTTTATTCACTTCCTATGAATACAGTCATGTCCCATTTTGCCGAAGTCTTCTAATCTGAACATGACTTGACACACAAACATTGCCACATGCATTCAACACATAATCCAGCACTTTGCCTTTAGAATACCTAATCTGTCAGAAATGAACAGTGACCTTTTACACAGTAATCTATGCATAAATATAGAACAATCTGGTAGCACACAGTTAACGGTTATTGGCTGTGTTCACATAACATCCTTTAAAGCAGGCAATATGATAAATGTATAATATTTATTGATATGCAACTAAATATTTCCTGTAAGTAGTATAAAGCTAACAAAGTACAATTTATCAGCAATGGATTATCACTATTATCATATCTCTCTGTATTAATAATTTTACTCTTCATATAAAACAATGGCCTATTCATTCATAAAAGTGTCTACATGTTTTTGGGTAAGGTAACCAGTGGAAATGCAGTTCTGTACCTTTAAGCTCACAAACGCAGTCATGTGACACTATGCTAACCGCAAAGCAAAGATTGGATTGGCTGAAAACTGTGAATGGCCAATTTTCATCATCAACATTCATGTCACAACACTGCAGCTTCGATCAAAAGCTGGCGCTGCATAAGACTGCACCTCCAGAGGGCGCTGTTTCACCACAGCAATTTAAACACACCATTTTTAAATTATATTTTAAATTCAATTTAACAACAACATAAATTATCAATAACAAGCTGATGGTTGAAACTCGAGAGGCACAGTGTTTAAATTATAATGATGGCTATATAATGATGAATAATAATAATAATTATCAGAGGTAGAAGTAGCCAAATAAAATAGGCCCATGTTTGTTCAAAGACACTATTCAAGTAGAGGTAAAATGCTCAGTGGAGTTGAGCTGAAATTAAACAGCTAAAATAAACAGAACTGTCTACTAATAAAACTGCTACCAAATGAATGGCAAGCAACACATTTTACCATGAAATTAGTTTGACTGTACAAATCAAAGGTACTGAAAACTTTTCTGTTCATCAAGAAGACTAGTGAAGTAAATGTGTCTTATCCACCTCTGATAATTATGCTGTGTTGAATATATTCATATGAACTGTTGCCTATTTTACAAAAATAGTCAAATGATGTTTGTTGGAAGAAAATTATAGCAGATGGGCTGTTAATAGTATACTAAGTAATAGTCAGTGCACTAGGCTCAAGTAAGCATCTTTCCTGCAAGTCGCTAGCCCTAAAAAAAACAAAAAAAAAACACAGTGCTTCTTTATCATTCAAAGTGAATGTGTCACCACATATATCATTTGCTGGCTTGTTTTACACCAACACCAAAGTAAATGTATAAATTCACCTATATTGTATTGTAAGTCTCTGTGTTTTAAGAATATAGTTAGACTAGACGACAACTATCATGCCACTATAATGAATATCTGGCCATGACTGTATTTCCTTGTATGTTGTATGAAACCAATTTACTTTGATTGTCTAGAAACTAAAAGAGGCACCAGACTGTAATAAGTTAAACATAATATTAAATAAAAGATAAAAAGTCTCTATAGAAATATAAACTCTAGGATTATAAGCGATGCACACAGTTATAAAACGGCAGTCCTCACAAAGATCTGGGATCAATGAGCCAGAGAAAAAACAGTTCAAAAAGCCCCAGATCACGTCTAAAAGCATCTCTATTGGTCTATAAAATGCACAGAAAAGAGAGAAGGCACAGATAACGCTCGCCCACACTGGAGTGGACAACAGTAGCCTGGAGTGTCATTGAATATGCGTGGGTCACTTACAGCTTGTATACACTCATCAAGCATAACATTATGACCACATGCCTATTCCTGGTGCCAATGTGTGATTTCTTATATTCAGAAAAAGCCTCTATTTTATTTTAACTTTATTGTATGAAGCATTTTAATTTTGTCATAATTATATAAGTTTAGTATTCTTTTTGTTCACTGATAATGGCAATTAAAGTTTTCTTGGTTCTTATTTCTCTTATCTAACGTGAGTCCCAATGCTGCGTTACAAATAGGAAGTGTTAATGGGCACGCTTTCAGCTTCATCTATTTCCAACTCTGTTTGACTTTACATTGAAAAATTACTGTTACTGCTGCTGTGAGCCTCATCATTTTGGTCTTAAATTGTTCGATTTGAGCTGAAGAAGGTGGAATTATGAACTCAAATTATAAACCAATTACTTGTTAATTAAGTGTTCTTTATCAAAGCTCAACAATATTTAAGCTTATTGTACATTAAGAATACCTTTGGGGGGATAATTATGCTTGATGGTTTGGTTTCAGTATTATATATAGTTACTTCAGTAATATATCCTGACAGGCCTAGCGTCAACAAAGAGACTGGGTATGACTTCATCACTGTCTGTGGTCATAATGTTATGCCTGTTTGATTTAGTCTAATAAAGCAGCATCTATTGACTGTCTTGGTTATTATACTGGGAATGGTTACTTGGATATGACTGAGTTGATCATTCAGTTTCTGTCTTAATGCAGCAGTAAGTAGTTATTTCTCCTCTGGAGTTTAATGGGCCTTCCTTTGCGTGGTCCCATTTACTTTAGTTAGTTCTGTTTTCACACTGACAGTTGTATTGGCTGCAGCAGTTCTGTGGATCTCTGGTTCTGGTTCCTGTTTTGGTCCATTCTGGTTGCTGGCATGTGGGACTGGTACTTTGGCAGGATTTGGGACTTTTCCGTGAGGCAGGTGAGGGTCGTCTCCAATGTTGACGGTGAGGTTGGTGTAGAGGGGCTCCAGCTCTTTAGACAGGAGCTCATATGTCAGAGAGTTAAGGCCATCAGAGCGCCAGTTTAGCCTGGTCCTCTTCAGCAGGTCAAATCTAGAGAAGGAAAACTATGCATTTGGTCATTTGTGTTTTTGTTTCTACTAATATTATTTATAAAAAGTGGATAGAGGGACAGTAATTCAGTAATTATCCAAGAGGCTGCTACAGCTCCACTAAAACAGTGAGAGGTACTGACTACATTCATACCATACTCCATACAACTGTACAACAACTCATCCTTATGTAATAGATAACCTCATGTAATGTCAATAATTATTTCATATTTGCATTGTTTTCTCCTTACGACCTCTTGTGTATAGCTGAGAGATATACTTGTATTACTATATTTCTATATTTTTAGTTTTTACTTGTCCATATACATTTATATAGTTACATTACCAGTCTCTTGTTATTTTTGCTATTTTGAATTTATTACCATTTATATTATATTTTGCTCTTTGTTATTATAATATATTGTGATGTGTGAGCTACTGTGTCCAAATAATTTCCACTGCAATCAGTAAAGTTTGTCTAAGTCAGTAAGTAAGTGAAAAGTTTTAAACTTTTGCTGGATATTCATTACTATCATTGTCAAGCCTATCTATGGTCAGTTTTAATGAGGTGTTGCAGGGTTGATAAGTCCCTTTGTTTTTATTACTACTCTGTTTTATATTTTTTATATAATCTGCATTTGAATACCTTCGTGGATTCTGTTCATTTCCTCTGTCTCCTTTATGTTTGATCATTTTATAATGTCCAATGGCCACTGGGGGGCGCACAATCTTCATACCAGACAATCGAACTCTGGCAGACAGAAAAAGAGAGTCAAGTCAAGTTACTGAAGTTCATTTCCAAATAAAATGTAATCACTCTATAGTGTTAACACATATGGGGTTGAAACATTAGCCTACACACCATTTTAGACTACAGAGGGTAAAAAGCACTGTGGTCCCTACGTCCATCTGTGCCTGTTCTTCCTTTATGTAGTAGGCACATTCATGTTGTTGGTACATAGTAAAATATCTTGTTTTCATTGACAGCTAAGACAAGCATAGGTTGCTTTTCTCACTAATGTGTTAAGAATCATATTGTACAGTGGACAGAGGAGACCACAGTTAAGAGATAAAAGGCGGAAGGACCAAGCCCAACCAAAATCTGGTGTTAAACCAAAAATCCGATACTTACTGAGCCCACTCCCAAGAGAAACACAGCAAAGCCAAAGCAATGAAAGGGTAGTAAGATGGAAAATTATATCAAAACACATAAAAAAAAAGATGGAACAAAGATGTGGCAAAAGCAAATGAAAACAGAGACTGATGAAGTGCACATACAGCAGAGATGTGCAAAACTCATAGAAAGTTCTTCAGAATATTTAGTGATTACAATGCTCCAACCTGGCAGCAATGTCATCATCCTCCCCGCCCCATCCCCAGTACTGGTTTGGGAAGCCATTCATTTTCATATACTGGTCTGGAGTCACAGCAGACACCCCTCCAAAATACTGTGGGTATGGAAGTCTGGAAGGGACAAATCCATAATTATACAATCAAGGACATAAAGGCGCACTGCATAACTTTTCTAGTGGAGAGTCCGCCACCTGTTTGTCTCCCTGGAAATATTATTGCTTTGTTTAGAATGGTTTACATTATCTATCGCGAGGGAGACAAACACAACGCTACATTACAATTCAGATCTGTGGAAAGTTGCATCTCTTTACAGTAGGCATGATTGTATTTTTGAGCAATAGAAACACCCATAATGAATAAATACTAGATGTATGTTTTAATGTCCTACCATGGAATATTCCAAGTAGGTAGCGGACCCTCCACCAGAAAAGTTGCGCAGTGCACCTTTAAGTTACTTAAAAAAAAAGTGAATGTGGTGCTTATACCTGTATCTAAACTTGTCCATAGCCACTGAGAGGTGTGTGGGGAACTGTTTGTGGCAGGTGTAGGTGTTGTGATCATTTTCTGGAAGTAAATCCACGTCATGCAGAAAAATACAGCTCCAGTCTTCATCTCTGAGCGCCTCTCGGACCCCGACATTTAGAAGTTTAGCTCGATTAAAGGTACTGTTTCCCCACTGGAGCAAAGAACAAGAAATAATTGTACTTTTTTACAAATCCTCTATTAATACATCACTTTGAGATCTGCACCTACATTTTGTGACGATAAGAATGTATAAATAACTTTGCAACAACAGCTAACGCATCAGATTTTGTTTATTGGAAACTATTGTCATACTTAATTTTATTTTAATTAAATTTCCCCCACTAATCCTTTTAGGGTTCCAATGGGCTTGAGCATGACTCAGTTCCTTTGGCCCTGTGGCGGGATACACCCAGATTAGTCAAGGGTCACCAAGACACAGTCAGATTCTGTACTCACATCTAGTATAGGAAATCCAAATTCACCCATTTACCCAGAATGTCCTCTTATCTATGTATAATCTGTCCCAGTTCCTTGGTCTCTTGTGAGCTTTAAGATAACCTGGAGTTGTGTTTTCTTTCATTCACAAATCACCAACTCAAATTATGATTTAACAATTGTGTTAAGTAGTGTAGCTCTAATATAGATGTTGGTAGAAACAGATTTTTCCTCATAGGTTTAAATGAAGGAAAACAATTATTTGAAAGAAAAGTCAGACTGTATTGTACTATTTTGGAACAAAAACAGATTGTTTTGAAATGCACTCTCACCTGCTGGACTATATAAATGCTGTAGTGAATCTGCTGCCTCTGTAGAAAGGGGTGCAGGTGGTAGAGCAGTGCCCTCAGATGAGTTTGTCTGTTTCTGTAAGGCACCACTATAGCTGTGTGGTGCTGTGGCTCACAGTCTGGAGGTCTGTATCGGCCTCCGGGCTGCACCAGCGGGTTCCTCTGCCTGATCTCCTCCATGGACAGGGGTGAGGACAGGCGCACTGACACTGGACCAACTGATGGAAACACACAAGGGTTATATGTCATTTTTATTCCTTCTAAAATTGTTAATTGTATCTTGACTATATGTATTACTATGTGGACTGCACTTTATTGTATAGCACTGATTATCTACAAATACAAACATATGATGAGTCCAAAACATTGGGAACAAGTATCACAAAATATACTGCAACTCATCTTGCATTTAAAAGAAGGAAAACCAGTAAAGTAGGGAGTTAGGACAGAAAAAGTCTCTCTCGTAAAAGCATATAGGCTAAATTAACTTCATTATTTGCTAATTACTTGCAAAATAGAATAAATTGCATTCTCTGTTTTTAAACTCCTATCTCTTTCACTTGCCTAGCAAAGGTGAGGGAATCTGGCAGTCTTTAAGCGGAGGTCCTGTTGGTGGTGGTCCCATGCCGACATTGCGGGGTGGTGGAGGTGGTACTCCCAAATGACTTAAGTTGGTGTAGACGTCATGGGGTCTTGAGTAGTCAAACTCTGGCTCTATGGTGTGAACAAGCACTGAAACTAACCCTTTGAATCCACCAAGAGAAAAATATAGCACAAAGGCAAACTGGAAACCAATCAGCAGTGCCAGTGTGCAGGGAGAGTCCAGGGAGCGACCACAACACGCCATAGTCCAAAGATACAGTTGTGGGGTTGACAAAGGGTGAACCAGAGGGACAGGCAGAAGGAGAGAGGGAGAGGAGGAGGAGGAAGAGGAGGGGTGTAGGGGGAGGCAGAGGGACAGGAGCAGGGGCACGGCTGGAGCTCAGGTGTGCAGCCTGTCCATCTGTAGTGATCTGTGGGCACTGTAGATAGGCTGAGGTCGCACTGCCATCACTTTATGACACTGGAGGGGAAAATATTGAAATAAAGACGTTATAATTGGGTAATCCATCTAAATAATAATACATGTTGAAACTGCATACATTATGGAATAGCAACAGATGTAATAGTAATGTAATAATATTACTAACTAGGCCTACTAATATTACTATCACTAATAATTATAGTAAATGTAAGTGACAGATCGTTCCGTGCTCAATGTCATTTTCATTTTTGGCATGTATCGGCTTCCAAGGATTTTTGTAAATTGACCCCTCCAACAATGGATTGATTTTGTAATGTTATTGACTGGGTTTCATTTTACCTGGTTTGGCTTAACATCAGTCCTGGGTCATAAAGGGTGCCCTCCTCTCTCCTCTTCCTGCTTTCATTGCACTGACTTCAGAGAGAAAGAAAACACAACAACATTCACTGACTGCTTCAGCCCACACTGGGGGGGTTGCTCAAATTGCAAACTCAAATTTTACAGCAATAACATGACTTTTTTTTAAGATTCTCTGTCAAGCATGTTTAAATCTTACAAAGTGGAATTTCCCAAAACTACAAAATGTAGCAGGACACAGGACAGTTTCAAGAGCAGAGACCATTGCAGTGTGGATCCAGGAGGATTATGAGAGCTGCTTGGAGGTAAGATTTTTCAGAGATTTTTTGCCTGAATCAGGTCATTGTAAAAACGTTTGTGTTTGCATTATTTGAAATTAGTGTTAATGTAAGGGCTGTTTACAAGAGACAAATTGTTACAAATTGTTATTAAGAGGGTGGGAATTGTATTAACATTTTAATTTGTTGCTTCTATAGTCTGAAAATATGAAAGAGTGATATCCAGAGCACTGCTGTAGTTGCGTGTGTAGTTGGTAAGCTAACTCATAGTCGGTGTTAGTCAGTGATTTTGTGCAGCTCTACTTTGTCAGTTAAAATAAAGAAAGTGAGACATTGAAATTCCTGCATTTGTTTCAGAAAGACACAGGACCCAAAGAACCACCAAAACACAAGATGCAGATGAACAAAGTACATAAACCAAATCAAGTCAATTTTTACAACATATTTCGTAATGAGAAAGTGTCAGCACTGGTATCTAAATGGTGTGTGGCAATTTTGTATTCCTTTGTAAGCCCTCCTTGTTACTGATAAGTGTCATCACTTGTATGTACAGGGTATGTGCACCTGCCCTACCTGTTACCAAATGCATGCTGGGAAGCTGAAGAAAATCACATGGTGACATTTTTTTTTCTGCATTTTCTGTGATTCTGTCCTGAACTGTTCCATTACTGTGTTACAGAGTAATAAGTTCTATCAGTACATTTAAATGTGTACAGCACAGAGTAGATCATCATACTGTAATCATGTCTTATTCCTGTCTCCACAGGCCGAGACCAGAGTGTCTTCAGTGGAATAAGTCATTGCACTGTCCAGCTTCAAACAGGCTGTACCTGAGCTCTCTCTGTGTTTGATTCATTTAAGACAATACAGTGTGGAACTGTGGAAAACCAAAGAGCACTTTCGTGTACTTATTTTAAAATCTTTTAAGGTCATTTTATGTTGCATGAAAGCCTAGATGTAGTTGTGTAGACTGAATCATTTAAATAATAAAAAACTAAATAATAATAACTATAAAAAATTAAATTTAATAAATATAAAAATTGTTGTTTCTTTCAGTGCAAATAGACTTCAAACCCCAGAATGACAGGCAGCTGGAACCAATGTTAAACCGTTTCTTTATTTAGAAGTCTTTATCTGCAACCCCGCCCCTTTTTTATCAGTTTAACACATGTACATGAATAGGAAAGGACCTGTAGTGAGCATTAAGTGTGCATTCTAATTTGACCTAAGCGAAATATTCAGAAATGGACCACCAAAAGCGCTGAAACAGCGCCACCAGTGACATCCATCCATTTACATGATTAGCTTATCAAAGCTGTCAGGCCTGGGAAATTATTCTACATTAATAATATCACCACACACAAGTCATATATTATAGGCTACTGCACATGTACAATTTGCATCTCAGTGGTCTATAACACGCCAAAGCTTGACAGGTTATCTGTGAATGTTCTGGGCACAAGCCACTCACCAGTGCGTCCCTGCGACATACCAAATCCAGCCCCCGGCTTCTGCACACCGCCGACAGGCCTCTGCCACAAAGATGCGATGCACCAGCCGATAACGCGTCCTCTATGCACCAACTTCTTCTGCCGCCAAAGCATGCACTAGGCGCGCAATATCCCGTTATTGTTATACGTTTGTACGCCTCTACGCACAAGAGCATGGGGCATACCCGTCCTCAACATCAACACAAACAGTGCAAGTGGTCTGTACGTCTCTACCGCCGCTTCGTCGGAACATATTCGCTAGAGAGAGAGAGAGGGAGTCAGGTGGCCATGACGCACGGAGCGCCACATTTGAAAACACAGAGAAAAAGAGATAATGAAAAGAAACACAAACACAAAACGGCATTATCTAGTCAACTTCCCCTGTGTGTTATCTCTTGTAGGACATCATGTGAGAGCGTGGTCCAGCCTGATAGGACACGCAGACGCATATTTCGTTGATCAACAAAAAAGGGGCAGAACGTGGCTACTGCAAACATATATAATGAATCTTATGTAGATGATAACAATAATGAAGAACATACATTTAAATAAATCTTTTATTTCCAACATCCAAATCAGTACATCAACATCCATACTGTGGCAAAGCAGCTAAAATTGCTTAAAATGCATTTATTCACATGCTGCAGCAGTAGCTTTTTAAGAGCTGACCCAAAGGACTAGTGGTGTCCAAACACCAAAGCAGATGAAGCATAGGGACAGGACTGTGCAAACAATGCAGTAACACTATTACTTATAAAACAGGAGAGTGAAATGCTTTCAATGTGAAGTGCTTGTGGAGCATTATTGGTCAAAGGAACCATACCATATTTAGACATATTAAGTCTAAAAGTCTATGTGTAACATACCTAACACCAGTACCCACCAACCCTCAACCTGGCCAAAGAAAAAAAAACTTGCTTTTTGCCTGTGATCTCAAACACTTTGTGGTATTACTTTTATATGTCACAAAAAATATGACCTCACAGTACAGGGCTGAAAACAAATATGCAAATAATATGTTACATATCAGCACAAAATTCTACAGAGCACCTTAAGAAATATGCAACGTAATCAGTTATACTTGTACCATATCTAGAAAAGCAATATATGATAAAATGACCAAATGAAACTTGTGGCTTTTTATAGCAATAAAACATTCAAAGATAGGCAGTTTACTAAAACATAATATGAGAATTCTGTATTGTAAGCTCTGTTTCCATTCATTTCAAGTTCTTGTTTATTCACTCAATAAACACAATAAAAACTATAGGTCTAATGATAAAAATATCTCCTCATCATTCCTAGTCTTCACTTTTTGTAGTTGCCAAACTGAATAGCAAGTCGGTCACTGACACAGCGGAAAGTGGCAGGTTGAACCTCCCAATAATTGACTGGATTTCCAAACAAACTGATGCCATTATAGAAAGTCCTCTTCATCCCGAATCCTCTGGGGCAGAAGTCATCTATTCCTACCTGGTCAATGTGATTAGAGTGAAGATACACCACCTGCAGGTAAATGAACGATTCATGATACAGAATTACTGAAAAATACAAGAAAACACAGATAATGACTCATAGTATATGCACCTGTAAGTATTTCATGTCTGGGAGACCTCTGGGCACTTTGCTCAGGCGGTTGTTGTCCAGGTGTAGTTCTCGAAGCATAGTCAGATAAGACAGACTGCCGTTCTCTATGTTCCTGATGTGGTTAAAGCCCAGTCCTAGCCTTGAAATGCAAAAGCATGTTTGTCCTCAGTTTGAATATATCCTTCACATCCAAACCTCAAATAGGCTTTGTTGTGCCTCCTGGCAAATATTTTGCCCTTTAGCGTGCCTTAATGATAGCTTTTACGTCTGGTCATGCCTCTTTCATGTGGTTGGTATTTGGATTGAACTAAATCGCTGAAACTTTGGAGGTCAGTCTCCCACGAAACATAATGCTGATGTTGAACCTTTCTCCCCCCATACCTTTTGCCTGGGATCAGACTTTAACCCCACTTCCCCTCATATCTGTGGCACTGTTATTTTAACCTGTTAATATGATGCTATGTTTGAGCTGGAGGGGCCTTTGCATGGGGCAGTTACCGCTACAGAAGAGGGTCACCATCACATAATATGCTTTCAGTGTCTAGAAAGAGCTATATAAATCAAATCTATTGTCAGTAACATTCCTGAAAGAAGCTTGTGGACAGCTGCAGTAGTAACAGATGTAGCCTGTACCTGTAGAGGTTTTTGTAGCGTTTGAGATCCTCCAGCTCCACGGCCTGAATCTGGTTATGGTCCAAGTGAAGTTCATTGAGGCTCTCTGGAAGATCTGAGCACATAACATTTCACTTAAAATTGGTATTCTAAATCATTCTCCTATATATGTTTACCTTTTGGTACGCCTGTCAGCTTGGCCTCTGATATACGCAGATAATTGAGTTTTAGTCCCTTGAAGGCTCCCGGCTCAAATCCACTGTTGTGAATTGGGTTGGCTCCCATCTCTGAAAGATAAATGAACATGAGTGCTGTGTGTCTTTAGCGGCCCCTCTAATTTACCCAGAGCAGTGGCTTCAATAAGTCACAAATAGACTGTGATTCAGACTCTGACCTATGCAGTTCATGTTGGTGAGTCCTGAGAAGGCCCCAGCTGCCACTTTCTTGATGCGGTTCTCGTGGATCCTGAGCTCAACCAGAGATTTGGGCAAGTTCTTGGGGATGGTGGTGAGCTGATTCTTGGAGAAGTACAGCTTTTGCATGTGTTTCAGTGGCTCAAATGTCCTCGGGTGCACTTTGGAAATCTGGTTATTCCTGAGAGACAAACCCTGGAAAACAATATAGTTAGTCATTAGTGACACCTTCACCAGACTCTAATTGTGTCAGTTTAGTTCAAATTGCACTCTCTATGGCACATCTCCATTTCAAAGTTAGCAGCTATTGTTGAAGCCACATTTAAACAGTTCACTCCTCAGCGTCCTCAGGTGACAATTTCGATATTTTATGCTCACAAATCAAGACTTAATTACTTTGACTTATATGTCTCTATGCATATCTGTACATTATCTAGAATAAGAGATAGTGCACTATATCTTTTTTTTTTTTTACCTTTCACCTGCTTGCCCGCATGGAATGTCTGAAAATATGGTATTAAACTTGTCTATGTCCATGGTGACAAGCAGGTGATGCCACAAGGCCAAGTTACAGGTCAGATCTGTGGGGAAACGACCTGCCCACAGTAAGAATACATGTTTTCATGGTATTCAGAAAACCCATCTGTGACTGAATAAATACGAAGCAACAAGGCCATGGTGACAAACTTCAACCAGAAAAGTTAACATTAATTACTCTTTTAGCTAACAATGTTAAATGTTACCACAGACTACCGATGTTCTTTTTACTTAATTTCAGAAAACTGAAATTAAAAACTGTGGCTACTAGTAAATGTGTGAATTTAGTTTAAAAATTAAAAAAATAAAATAATAAAAAAATCACAGCATTAAAGGTGAGATCTTTGCCAAACAAAACTGAACACAAGAATGTTTGTGTTCCCTACATTGCCACTGAAATAAAACAGAGCCTGTCTGTCATTGGGGTTGACTGCACGACTGTGAGGGTGACAGGCTCAGGTAAACAGCTCTAATAGAACTGGCATTATAATGTGATGTGTGGGCTTCTAACACCTCTAAACTCTATGTGGCTTTTGGTAAGTTATGTGTGAATAAAACTTTGGAGTGAATAAAGAAATCTAGGAGTAGATTGGGAGTTTACCTTCATTAAGACACTGACCCTGTCTCGCAACTGTAAGCAATGAAATGTTTTTTGAGAGCATAACTTGCAAGCATGTTAACAAATAAACAAAAAGCAAGTGTATTGTAAGTACATCTAGGGATGGGCGTGATTAGTCGACTAATCAATAATTGATCATTAAGAATTTTGTCGATTACGTTCATTTCTAATCGACAAACTGAATGTAGGTTTTTGGGCGTAGATACGAAGCTGTGTCTGACAGCTCAAACGCTGGAGTTGCAGCCTCAGTCCCATGTTTGGGCAGAGACACCTCCTTGGAGATCACTGTACCTCTCAGTGAGTGTGTTTACATGCACATCAGTGTTCCGGTTTCATCATGGTGCATGTATGCTGTATCCCGGTTACTGCAACATAAAGAGCTGTGCTAAACCTGCATATGTACGATCTTTGAAAACATCGTGACACACAGAACAGACTCACCTTCAGCATCAACATCCCTCTGTCACAGAAAGAACTCTCATATTCCACTGAGTAGTGTCCTTTAGTCCAACAAAAGTTGAACCGCATCAGTGCACAAGAACGTTTTGTTTTTTTCTAGGCTTAGTTTATGCAAATTAGCCATGCAGTTTTAAGTTTCGTTTCTGTAAGACTTGCGCAAAGCTGCATTAAACACATTATAATGTCAAACGGGCTGATATGGCTCTATAGTGGTTATGGTTTATATGTTGAGTTTATTTATGCAAATTAGTCATAGTAATAATAATGATGATACTTATTATATAAAAATGTTAATGATTAATAATCAAAAATCGATTGTTAATTCTCCTGACAATCAATTAATAAAATTTCATCGAGTACATCCATTGAAATTATGCCACTACAAAATATGGCTACAAGATTTATTATTGCAATAGAGAAATTTGGATGGCTGCAATTAGCATATTGCAAAGACCACATTTAAGTAAGTTACATAATTTCCTCTCTAATAGGGTGACCAGATGTCCCTATTTATCCAAGACAGTCCAAGTTTTGAGCCCTGTGTCCCCTGTCCCAGCAGATTTATACAAAACCACTGATTTGTCCCAGTTTTATAAAAGAAATGTCCCAGGTGTCCCTATTTTTGACAAATTTGATCTAAACCAGGACCAAACCCGGACTATAATCAGGTATATTTCAGATCTAAGCCAGGTCTAAACCAGGACTAAACTATGGCTAAAATAGAATTATATGGTCTAAACCAGGTCTAAATTAGGGCTAAACCAGTACTATTTCAGGTCAAAACCAGGTTAAAACTAGGACTAAACTAGGTCTATATCAGGTCTATTTCAGGCCTAAACCAGGTCTTAACCAAAGGTGCATAAACTGCATTTGTTTGATCAAAATACAGAAGACTGCACTTCTGTATTTTGTCTCAGATTATACACTGACCCACACCTGAGTCGAGAATGGACAAAGCTACACACTTTTTTCAATTTTTTTTTTTACCCCAGTTTAGAATTTTGAAAATCCGGTCTCCCTACACCCCAAACAAGTAAATATTCGGTCAAAAAACTGCAAACATGCTGAAATTCATGATTATTAGTTTAGCAGTTTATATTTCAGTCTTCTTTGAATACCCCTCGGCATATTAAAATTAGAAATTTGAACAACTCCTTCTAGTTTTTTCTTATGACCTCTTGTATATAGCTGAGATATATTTTTATGACTATATTTCTATATTTTATTTTTACACGTACATAAACATTCATATAATTATATCTTATTTGACACCAGTCTTTTTATTTTTGCTACTTATTTAGAATTTATTATTACCATTTATATTTTTTCTCTTTGTTATTATATTATATTGTGTTGTGTGAGCTACTGTCTCCAAATGATTTCCCCTTTGGATCAGTAAAGTTTGTCTTAAACATAAATTAATCACAATCCTTCATCTGAGTTAGATAAATTTCCAGAGACCAGTTTTGCACATAAAATGATGTATGGAGTATAATAGTGCATATCGTGTAGAATCCACAGACAGTCTGGGCCTGTGTCTTACATATAAATGTATGAGGCCTTTGAAGTCATCCTCTTTAAGCTCTCTGATTCGGTTGTTCTGCAGATCCAGGAACTTGGTGTCTGGGGGAATATTCTTAGGAACTTCAGTGAGCCCTAAAGACAAAACACATAGGAAACATTTCAGTGCATCAATGAGGTTTTGGTGAACCTACACCCTAAACCACAGTGTTAACGCGTGTGAGGCAGATGTAGACTTGGAAAAATAAATACTGGCTGTGAAAGAGGTTTAAACCACTCACTTGCTTTGACTAAATGACTAGGTAGAGCTCCTGTGTATATTATTCTTATTCACAAGTGGACCTGCAGACAGTACTGGAGGTCACTCAATGGACAAAATATTGTATTACTGTGAGTCTGTTGTTACAGACCTATTAGCCACTGGTATAGAAGTAGACAGCATGTTTTCTTTCCACCTGCTTTTTTATTAAAAACAAATAAAATGCTTTAATTTAGCACTGAATAATGAAAAATAATACTTGGAACTATAATCAGAACTGTGTTTAGTACAAACATTTTTATGTATTGTTTGCATCTGATGATAGTATTAATGCAATTAATCAGAAATTTGCTAAACTGTACCTGTAAATGTGTTGGTTGTGATTCAAGAATCATACAAACATGAATGGACTGTAAAATTAAGAACTATCACTTAACATCATAATGAGATTACAGTTACACCACAAATTTGTTTTATTTATTTTTGCAGCCTATTTAAATATTTTATTTAGCCTACTTGATGGTCAAAATTCAAAACAATTGAAATATTTTTGTTTCTGTGTACAGTATCGTTCTAGTATTATATGTATATTTTAAGTTGGTCCATTAGTGAGTGGTTAAAGCTACTGGTGTTTTGTATTCATATATATGGATCAAATGCAAGAAATACCCTGCTTTTTATTGGCAAATAAATTGCATTTGACCTTAAAAGGGTAGTCTCTAGTTATACACCTGATCCTGTTAGTATTGCATGTACTTAAATTTTATTAGACAGTTTAGTAGATCTGACGATGTGTCTCCAGTGCCACATCACGGGGCCACGTGGAAGCCTGTATCAGATGTGGTAAGCTGGTAAAGACGGGCTCAGCCCAGGACCGACCTCAGACCGGACCAGGACCATGATGCAACATGGGCTGTCCGGAAGAGTGTGAGAGTGCCAGCTGTCCCACTGGGATCCATGGCACCACTAAACACACTGTAGTGCTGCTCCTGTCCATCTGTGGAGTTATGTTTAAATATACGACTTAGACTGCACCAGACACACCCTCATTGTCACCACACGGAGACAAACCCTATGAAACTCATCTTTAAACACTTACACAGACTCAGATTTAAGGTAGGGAGATTCTGTGAAGTAAATGTAAGATTTCATCTACTCACTTATTCAAAATGATAATGTTAGAATAGTCACGCATTTCTCCTGAATCCAAAGTACAGTATATGTCATGCTTTATAGTAATAATAATATTAAAGGAACAGTAATTTTTAATACAGGGTCTCATTTCCTGGTGAGCCAGAGTGTTGGAGACGTGTGGAGACACTTTTTAAAATATTCCATCCAGTCCTTTTATTTGCAGAGGTCGCTGGTGCTAGGCTAGCGTATGTCAATGGCCATAGTTAGCCTGCCACTAAAAACAGTCTTACCCGCTCCGCAAAGCACCCGAAGCAAATCTTTTATAAGGCTAGACTATCGATGTAAATGTATGTGTTGATAGAATAATGTCTGAAATAAAACTAACCTTGCATCTCATGAATTGTTGCATGTTGAGGGAGTATTTTCTCAGATATCAACCCACCGTTCCTAGCTTTCTATCAGGAAGTACAACTCGGTGCTACTACTCACACATAAATCCTTCAAATGCAAAGTTGGTTTTACTTCTTAAATTATTCTATTGATAAAGACATTTACATCAACAGTGTGGCATAATAATAGTTTTGCCTCAGGTGTTTTGTGAAGTGGGTAAGACTGTTTTTAGTGGCAGGCTAACTATGGCCATTGACATGCACTAGCCTAGCACCAGCGACCTCTGCAAATACAAGGACTGGATGGAATATTTTAAAAAGTGTCTCCACACGTCACCAACACTGGCTCACAAGGAAATGAGGCTGTATGTCCAAAATTCTGAACTGTAATGTTTTTGTAGTTGTATAAATAGTTATTGATAGGTATAATAAGCTCTTTATAAAAAAAAACATCAGAGGGGGTCAAAGGCAGTTTTTAAGAGTCTTTTAAAAGTGTTTAGTGAGTTTGAGATTGGGGGTTCCAAAGGACGGGCCGTGGCAATGGCAAAGGCACGATCCCCCACAGTATAATAGTAAAAACCCAATCTTTCTATTTCAGCTATGTCAATAAAAATAAATCACCTTATTTACTGGGAGAGGTAAAAACTGTCCTCTACTCTCTGGCATAGCAGTCCCTTTATTTCCAAGTGCACCCTAGGCCTAAGTCCGCTTAAACCCCTAACCGCAATCTCCATTTCACTTCAACCATATCTACCACAAATCTCACAACTGTTAACCACCGAACTGAGAAAAGTATCGCTTAGTTTAAACCCAGTGCCCCTGAGCACAAATGCCCCATATCATGTGGAGATGCACGCAGAGAGAGGAGACAGACGCCACCACTAAAATACATGTGTTCCAAATAAGCACTTGACATGTCTGCAAATTATACGCTTCCACATTTACCCCATTGCAGAGACCAAAGAGACAGTAAGTATATGGAGATGGTAAAATGGTGATTCAACAAAACCATTATGTCCAAACACAAGCAGTATTAGTCAAGAGCTTGTATAATATGGTTTTATATATACTACTGAATGAAACGAGAGGAAATCTAGTAATAATAGGTTTTTGATGGGAGTTTGCCTAATATTTTATTAAGATGCCAAATACACTGTTATTCAATATTAACAACCAAATCTAAAGAGAAAGGGTCATTTTAACTTTGCTCTTATCTTTGAATTATTAAAACATTTTGAGTTATCTTATTTTTTCAATGCATTTTTGTGACTTCTCCTTCTGCCATGAGACTTTTATCCTTTATTTTTTCCCCATTTCATCTCAGGAACAGAAAATCCTTCAGAGATTATTGTCATTGTTGAAATATACCATTGTTCTTAAAATAAAGCAACCCACCCTTTGAAAACTCCAGAGTTAATCTCTTGGATATGAAGTTATGCAGATATTGGCACTATTCAGAGGGAAATATTAGTTTGAGTTCATGTGTATAAACTAACACAGATGTATTTCACACAAGCATGACTGACCCAGGTCTGAGCACTGGACCACCCTTAGGCGACAGTGGCAGCCAAAAGGACACATGGAGGGACCAGGAGCGGGGATCCCGCCTGCCGCAGAGCCCTCCTCTTCATCTCTCATCATCATTGTGATGTCGCTGCTGTCAAAATTGTCCAGCGCAAAGTCCCAGAATCCTCTCTGCTCAAAGGGAAGTGCAGGCAACAGATGGGGCAGGAGAGAGAGAGAAAGGAGCAGGAGGAGTGGGCTGTGGGGAGACATCTTCAACACGAACCTTAAAGAGACACCAAACAGAAGAAATAATGAATAATGTATTTAGAAAGTTCACATTCAATTTACTGTTTAGTACGTTGCAAGAGGGTCTTGAAGGTGCAATGTTTTGGTTCGGGGTCTTTGTTTCTATGGAAATGTCACTGCACTGCTTGGAACAGTGTGACATTGAACAGCTCTACCTTACATGTATTCAATTACAGGTGGTTTTATAGCTTGAAAAACAGGCACTGTGACTGTGAGTGGGGTCGCCTCTCCACAGATCTGACCTGTTACGTCATCTGGTTTGGTTTCCATGAAGATAGAATGGTTTAATACCATAAAATTAAGCATCAAATATCCATACAAGGTATTAAAAAATGTCTTCACAATCATCAAATATCTCAGATTTAATATGATCCATCAGTCTGCCCCAGGGCGGCTGTGGCTACAGTAATAGCTTACCACCTCCGAGTGTGGAGTGAATGAATAATGCTCTGTAAAGCGTCTTTTTAGTGTCCAAAAAAGCGCTATATAAAACTGATGCATTATTTTATTATTATTATATCCTAAAATTGTTCAACCTTCATATATTCATTTAAATGTGCCACCTATGAATGTATTACTAAGTTATCAACAGACAACAAAAATACAATGAGTTCGTCTTGAAAAATATTCTAAGAGTTTTCAAATTCAGGTAGATGTTTTCATCAGATGTCATTTCTGAAGTCTTTCTTAATTTATTGAGGCATGTGAAGTACAGACCTTTTGGACTCCAGGACTTGAAATTTTCATTTTGAAGTTGGTGAAAAGACTAGAATTAGATCAACTCTGAGTGCATTGATGTGTTGCCAGTGCATAATAATGGTGGATGGTTAAGAGAGTTTCTATGTGACTTGCTTAACATTATCCCACTTGGTTTAGTCTGTAGTGTCCACTGTATCTAATTGAAGCTGCTGATGACAGGGTAACAGTTAGTGCAGGTGGCAATAATGACCAAAAAGCTTTTCTTTCTGAGCACCACTCAGATTATCCAGTCAGAGCCAATAGGAAACGCTCCAGTATTTACAGTAATGAAAAGTGATGAATAAATGTGGGCATGACTTAGTCCATGATGAAACAGTCTGGACATGTGTAAATATAAAGGCCCACTGTTTGTACCACACCTCAGACTGTATCCTTAAGTGACACGTGTGTGAGGAAACAAGACTGAGACTTGGTTTAAAGTGAACTTTGTGTCATTAAAACCACTGGGACTAACTGTCACCATCTGGGCCCCTCACTTTACACCTTTGAAACTGTTGAAATACCAAAATACACTGCTTTGTTAAAAGTACCAAAGCAGTCCTCAAAAAAATATACAACAAAAATATTAGACTTCCATAGAACATTTGTAGATTGTACTTTTCTTCCTTTTCTTTTTTCCTAATAGAGTTAGCTCAAAGACTACACTAAATTGAAACCCCTTTTGGATGGATTTCTATTATTTGTATAGTATATAGTAAGTTGGTACTAACTGCTGGCCACAAATATAATTACCATGGCAGTCCAAAATACTTTTATAAGTTATCCAGATCTGTAAACTAATCAATATACTATATACAAATAAAAATAAACAAATTAAGAGAAAATGTATACATCCCGAAACTAAATCTGGAAAGTGTTTAAGTAAAAGTATCAAGTGACTACTGCTGTGCTTTCCCAGGAGTCTCCTCTGGGCAGCTCAACAGGAAGTAAAGAAGACACATCAGTTTAGCCGTGGAACAACCTCATTTCTGCAGCCAGTCTCCATGCACACAATACCACCATTCATTCAGGGTGTGCAAATGCAGCTCCAAATACACTGGTGTGACTAAGCATGTCGTAAAACTCCATGATGTCATTGGTGTACTCAGCTAATTGGGGTTATAGACACAGTAGCACGCAGTAACTGTAGTCCTGCATATGTGATTTATCAAGAACTTCTCTCTGTGCAACCTCAAAACCATTTCCTAGAAAAAACAAATTATTGCCAGGCCAATTCATCCTTCACACTGTGAACTTTGACCCCAGGCTAATACAGTGAATGGGGGAACCCAGCACTTTACTCTAGAGTGACCTAAAACCTGATTATCTCCAGCCCAGCTGTGATTATTCAATCCCTGATCTGCGCCTAATCCACAGAGGGGCAACACTCTGGATGATTTTTGGACAAAAGAGCTGACTGTATTAGTATGTGGTTTCTCACTTTAAAACTAGGCGTGTCAGATACTGCAAGGTCATTTAGGGTGTATATAGAAAGTTTCATATGCCATATCAGGAATACAATATATATATATATATATATATATATATATATATATATATATATATATAGGGATAAGTGGATCGCCCATTGAGCCAGCTCAATGGCAAGAACAAGGTGTAGACAATCAAGAGCTACGCCCTGCCAGTGATCAGATAACCAGCAGGACTCATAAGGTGGCCAAAGGAGGAGATACAGACCACAGATGTTAAGACACAAAAGCTCCTGACCATGCATGGAGGGTTCCATCCCAAATCCAGCACCCTGAGACTGTACGCAAGCCGGAAGGAAGTGTGGGAACCACTGTCCAGGATGAAACATCCAAGCTCCTTGAGTACAACAAGGCCCCCACAGATGAGGTGCTCAGAGAATGTCTCAGACAGTGGGGTCCAGAGGAAGAGATGCTGGAGGGACCATCATGGCAGGACAAACCCCTACATGGGGCGTACCACTGGAACATAACTGAAGTGGCTGATATCAAGAAATCCTACCAATGGCTTGAGAGGGCTGGTCTGAAGGACAGCACAGAGGCACTGATCCTGGCTGCTCAGGAGCAGGCCCTGGGCACTCGAGCAATAGAGGCCCAGATCTACCACACCAGACAAGACCCACGGTGTAGACTGTGCAAAGAGGCTCCTGAGACAGTCCAGCACATAACTGCAGGGTGTAAGATGCTGGCAGGGAAAGCATACATGGAGCGACATAACCAAGTGGCGGGCATAGTGTACAGAAACATCTGTGCAGAGTATGGGATGAGGGTGAGAGAGACCAACCACCGTGGAAGGTGAGAAACACATTTATATATATATATATATAAAAAAAAATGTGTTTCTCACCTTCCACGGTGGTAGGTCTCTCTCACCCTCATTGAGCTAGGTCCTCTACCAGAGGCCTGGGAGCTTGAGAGTTCTGCGCAGTATCTTTGCTGTTCCCAGTACTGCACTTTTCTGGACTGAGATGTCCGTTGTTTTTCCCGGTATCTGTTGTAGCCACTCTTCCAGTTTGGGGTTACAGCCCCGAGTGCTCCGATCACCACAGGCACCACTGATGCCTTTACTTTCCAGGCTCTCTCCAGCTCTTCCTTGAGCCCCTGGTATTTCTCTAGCTTCTCGTGTTCCTTTTTCCTGATATTACCATCGCTTGGTATTGCGATGTCCACCACCACGGCTCTGCTCTGTTTCTTATCCACCACCACTATGTCTGGTTGGTTCGCCATCACCATTCTGTCAGTCTGTATCTGGAAGTCCCACAGGATCTTGGCTCGGTCATTCTCCACAACCTTTGGAGGTGTTTCCCACCTTGATCCTGGGGTCTCCAGCCCGTACTCTGCACAGATGTTTCTGTACACTATGCCCGCCACTTGGTTATGTCGCTCCATGTATGCTTTCCCTGCCAGCATCTTACACCCCGCAGTTATGTGCTGGACTGAAACCAATGAGCTATATATATATATATTATATATATATATATATATATATATATATATATATATATATATATATATATATATATATATATATATATATATATATATATATTTTTTTTTTCATTTATTCTGATACCACTAGTTTTACAATTTAACATGTATCAAAGTATTTGCATCATTTATATAACTACACACTCTACTTCTGGAAAAACATAGACTTAAAAATGTACATTTGAGTCTTACAACTAGCCAAAATAATGCATCCTTAAAAACTATAACTATATATGTATCTGAAAAGGGGGGGTTATGGTTTTATAGTGGATTTGGTCAGAGAGTATAGAAAATAGTCCTTTCAGTCTGTTTCTCTGCAATGAAAATAGCTGCAAATTATACCATTTTGCTGCAAAGAAAAATCAGGACTGGCCATGAGTTGGTTTGAGGAATGCAATGGATGGAACAAAGCCAGGAGCAGTGTATGCAGCAGCATCTCACACGTGACACTGGGACAATACACAACATTTAGTAGACACCTACAGTTTTGTGCCAGTGCCAGACAGTACATAGTAGGGATGTGCAAAAATATCGTGATACTAAATTTAGTGATACAGTATTGTTATCCTGGGCTGCTGTATTAAAATATTGTCAAGAGTATTATTTTTTTTTGTATCTCTATTTCTTTGTGACTACACAAACATTTTGTGACTACACAACAATTTTGTTGCTTATCTGGTGGAAGCAAGCAATTGGTTATGCAATACACTTGGCATATTTACTGTTTTGATGATTAAAATAGATGTATTTCATATTAACTTTACACAGGTGGTGGTTTAACAAAGAAATATTGTTGTTAAAATGTATTTGGTTATTAATAGAACACAATATAGTACAGATAATCATGTGCAATGTATCAATTGTTGCATTTATCACCACATCATGATTGTATCATGTGAATCATGTATTGTGTATCGTATCGAATCCTGAGGGACTCTGTGACTCCCAGCCCTAGTACAGACTATACAAACAGATGCCCATCCACTTTAGATAAACTGGAACAGTTTTGAGTCAAACCCTTAAGGAAAAGCAACCAACAGAACCACAATAAAACATCTTCCAGCTTTACAAGGCTCTGCTTGTGTTAACAATAGACCCGCGGTTCTCTAACTTGTCACACCACGTAGCACCTAAGAAAATATTTGGCTTGCCAAGCCCCACCAGATCTAAACCAAGTCTATAACTGGATTATGACAGGTCAAAACTAGGACTAAACTATATCATAACAAATAATCACAAGAACTGCATATTAATCTATGTACCACCAGGAGGAGCTTGTGTACCCGCAGTGGTACCCATACCACAGTTTGAGAATCACTGCAATAGACAATAGTGGCTGCTCTGGGATTTTATGGTCCTGAAATAAAATGAGGCAAAGGACTGTTGAATGGTTCTGTTCTTTGTTTGCCCTTAATAGACAACAAAAGATCAACATAAAAACCTTGCCAGTAATAATTCTGCTATTCTTGGTCACAATTTATAAGCCACAGTACTGTGCATCCCATTTTTCAAGTCCGAATGAGAGCATTAGGGAGGGCATCTGGATTAAAAAATTCTAATGGTAGATGGAAGAAGTTACTAGTTGCCCACTGACAAATACAGTTTAAACACTGACAATCTAGTACTGTTGACTTCATATGCTTATAGTTATCAAAATGCTTGAACAGTTTCTTTGGGCTACATGTTTAACAGCTATTACAGAAAGCAAACATAATCTTATATATTTTTTCATATGACTTCAGACACAGTAATGTATATAATTGCAGCTATAATTGAACTAATAAGAGATTACAGTAGATGTATTGGTCTGGATTTATGGCCTGGATACATAGATTGTCCGATAAGCACCATCTGGAACCCACTCTGCCCCGACTGTTTGAGTTTCCCACACAGACTGTCATTAGCTTAACATTTCTATATGAGCTCTCCATCAAGTGTCAGTCCAGTGGTACCACTATTCTCTACAATTACTTTGATACCAGCGGAGTTCCCACGGCCAACAGAGCAGACCTGAACAAATGTATGTAAGCTATATGTTTACTGCAAAGCAAGGTATAATCATAGAGACAATGCATAGGTTTGTTCTCCAGAGACCACAGTCTAGAGAGAGGCAATAATTACCACCAACGCTGTCACATATTTTTATACACTGTTAATGTGTTTATTTAGTGCAGATCCATTTTTGAGTTTCATTTGGTATTCAGAGCTTTATGTGCCTAAAGAGATAAAAAATGTCTGATGGATGAAGATGACGTGCAGTTTATTGCAACTCGTAAAATGTTTGGTATTTTGGTGCATAAACATACAATTTTGTTTTTGTTCTTTCTATAGTTTTTTTATGGAAGCAAAGTATGCTCATAGGGTTTACCATAAGTAGCAGCTGCCCACTTGACGATGGATTGGCAGTGGCCACGTCAACACAAATTAAAATCACATGCAGAAGTGCTGACTAAGCAATTTTTGTCCTCCAACCTGTTGTGATGAGCTGTCATTAGATAGAAATAAAGTTGAGTAGGGGTATCTAGTGAGTGGAACTGTGTGATACTCACAGGTGAGCCACTGAGGAATCCATACAGTTTTTTTTTTAGTTTTTTTATTATTATATCAGATGACTTTCCCAGAGCAACTACACAGCATTAGCCCACTCATATGATTTTGTGAATTTCTGGTGCAATTACTACTACATGTATTACTTCATCAGTAACAAGTAAACCTGTTTCGATTTACAGCTATTGAAGCCATGTAGAATATTGGGGATAACATTTTATTTTAATAGGCTTGATGATCTCTTTAACAATTAGTCATTGTTGAAACCATTATAAATTATTCCATGCATATTAAGACCCACACCCTCACACAGGTCTACAGATGAGAGACAGATCCAGCAGCAGCAGCAGCTCCTGGGTGGAGTGAGCTGGCCCTGTGGCTGTAATTTGGTGAGTGCGTGTGCCCTAAAAAAAGGAACCGTTTGGCAGCTCCACTGTTGCCGACGAGCTTGGATGTGGTCTGGAGCTGCTCAGTTCTGCACAGGCGAGGGACTAACCCGAGCATGGAGGGGAAGAAGACTGAGAAATAACAACACAAGTGAGGTCCAGTCAGTGGGGACATGTGACCTGCAGGACCCAAACTGTGGCCAGAGGAGTCCTGGATGTGGCCCTGAGTATGCAGTAGGACTGAGTGGGCTACAATAACTGTCTCTAAACAAAGGCAACTTGTTGAAAACCAAAATGACAGATTCAGCACATTTTAGCAACAATGACAAGAACAAAGACAGGGCCAATTCAAACCGCTAAACAGAAACACTGGACTATTACAAGGTACTAGCAAGGGAAAATGTTATGGTCCTGAGTCCTCCACAAAGCAGACAATGGCGCAGTCCTTAGACACAGTTCAGACCTGGCTTTAGTTCTAGATGATCAAATGAAACAGAAAATGTACACCAAAATCCTCGAAGAGGTGCAAGTAACAGCAACTTAAAAGTGAAAAAAAGACATAGAACACTCAAATGGATATAAAAGTGAAAATAAAAAACTTTTAGTCAAAATTTCTACTTGCTGTTCTTAATTTCTTGCAGTTACGATAGCATATTATAGCAGATTCAGGGTCATACTTATCACTTTCATCCATGGGTTTCAGAAGGATAAAAAGGGCCATAGCAATTAGCAAATTAGCAAAAATTTAATACTTTGAATAGAAAATAAGTTCTCAAAATGTTGCATATGATAAGAAGCTGGAATCCTTGAATTTATTGCAGGGTATATTCGAGGACACTGATCATAATGAGTTGCCATATGTTTATATCTAGGATGACCAGACGTCCCTATTTACCCGGGACAGTCCCAATTTTAACTCCTGTGTCCCCTGTCCCATCAGTTTTATACAAACCAGTGTTTCGTCCCAGTTTTATACAAGAAATGCCCCAGGTGTCCCTATTTTTGACCAATTTGATCTAAACCAGGGCCATACTAAGATTAAACCAGAAGTCCATCAGATTATGACTGACACAAGAATGTACAATCTTACACGCTCTTTTCACAATTCTATATACCATCCCGATCAAGGTGTGTCCCAGCTTACAATTTTGAAAATCTGGTTACCCTATTTATGTCAGATGCCCCTCCTGTCTGATTCACCAGACATAGGAATCCTTGTTGAATGCTGTAAAAATAATGCTACAGTGAAAGAGCAGTAACCAACATAGTATAGCTACATATGACTCTAAAACATAGATCTGCTAAAACCACAGTCATTCAACACTTGTCATCTCAAGCTATGGTTTTAAACGCAACACTTAAGAAATAGTATAGACTTTACTTTTCACTGTAAACGGGGATATGTTATGGTAGCATTTAGAAGTGCCATAAATCAAGCTTAGAATGCAAAACCCCGTCTTTTAGCAGTGACAACAAAGTTTGAATTAATTTATGAGGTGGAGAGGCTGTAGATTCTAACTTTGTTGTGGTTTATGCCACATTCCTTTGCAGAGATTAGTGACATCTAGCGGCACAGTCTAACCATACAGTCTACATCAGCATCAGAGTGAGATTTTATTCACAACAAAAACTGAAAAACATGCACAGGAGAAAAAACATCTAAGATTAATGAATTGGCCAAGAGAAAATGGCAGACACTTAAAATATTTTATTTTTCTCATTATATTTGAAGTATTTTAGAATCTAGTTTTTGGCGAATAATAACTTAGCATTGACCTTTTTTTTTTACTGATTATAAATAAAAGACTATTACTTTAAATCTTGTTGTACTAATTTGGCACAGGTTAAAGGTTAAAGTTTGTTTCGCCTATCAGTGTAAAGTAAAATAGTTCATACAATTCCTTACCTTTTAAAATTAATTATGGAAACCAGACAATAGTCCTTTTGGGCATAGGAGTGTCTCGAAGCGTGCGTAAATCACATTGAGGGACAGCCGCCGTGCGTCCTGTAACCTCCTACTCCGCGGACAGTGCGCCACTCGCCCCCGCAGCTAAACTCTGGGTCCCCGTGCGTCTGGCTGTGTCGCTGGTCCAATCCGAGGAAGTGACTGTGCTGCGGGGTCGTGCCCAGAAAGTGAACAAGCCTGCCTTCTTTTCTCCCTTTCTCCCCTTTTTGGATGGAGCAGAGCCGAGCAGAGGAGGAGGGAAGGAGTATGATGGGAGAGGTTTGTAGAGCTAAGTGTGATCCTACTGAGCTGATAGGAAGAAAATCATAGAACGTGTGATTAGCAATTTTTCTAATTAGCGTCCACCCTCTGTAAACACCAAATTAGTAGCCTATAGTCTTTGTCGTGCTTACTTACCCCATTGGCCAGTTAAATACAGTCCCACAGACAGGCTACTGAACTTTGTTGGTTACAGTTAGGTCTAATAAAAATAGGCCTAGTTAAAAGCCATAGCTGAGTATTGACACTTTGTTTAGGACACACACAGACTTATGTTCATCCAGGCCCAATTTATCACGTTTCCACACTATTGAGCATTCAGAGATTAAAATCCACACCACATTTGGTTGCTGTGACATCACTTGAGCTTTAGTGTGTGTCGCTCACAGTTTTCTTTATAATTTTGGCTGTTGGCAGGATAAAGTGTTCTTTACTGACTCCCTGATTTCCTGTGCCTTCTGCCAGCGCCTGGAGAGAGAAACTGGGAGCTTGGCAAACTTCTCTCTGGGGCCAGGCCCAGCCTCAGCAGAAAAAGATCATACATCAAAAGACATCCATGCAATATTCTGCAAGTATATATTGTTTATTCAACATTATTTGCTATGTGTTTGCAGCCAAACATTATTTTCATAATTGCACATGTGGACAGTGTTTTATTGTTTGTATTGTAAAATGCAGAAAACATGCGTTACTTACTGCGAGTGGGCTGGAATCTCCAGAAACCTGACCTACTTGGCCTGGAGGAAGGCCTCCACCTTTTTGTTTTTGTGGAAGTGTTGTTCATTTGGCAGTAATATTCCACAGAATAGCATAAAATGGATAGCTCACCACTGAGTTCCAAAGTATGTTTATTTTTCCATGGAATTGTGCAGGTGACGGGCCAACTTCAATGTTGCTTTAACATTCTGAATTCACATTTAGTGTGTTTGTGTTTTGATTCTACTCCCAAAATTCACAAATTCACAAATAATAGACATAAAATAAATCAATTTTTAAGTGCATTCTGTTGGTTTGAACCTTTCATCTTGTCTCTTGCCTAACATCTGACGTCCGACTTGATCATTGGATTAGCCTGTTTACTTTTGGAAAAGTGGGTGTACCTAATATTGTGAGCAAAGAGTATATTTGCAGTATCCACAGAGGCAGTGAAGGCATGCAGACAGTGGTCCCCTGCAGGCTTGTTGGCGTGGGGCCGCAGTTGGATTTACTGATAACATTAAAGCTTTCTGTGCTTCCTCTCAGCATCTTTGTGTTACGTTTTCTTTCACTCGTTATTCCTCTGCCTCTGCCCGTCTATGCCTTACTGTGGTCGCCTTGATTATAATGTGTGTCTGTAGCTGTAGGGCTTGGCATTCAAATTAAACTCATTTTGTCCCGTGGGTGCTGAACCATGAGTGCGAGCACCTTTGAGATTAGTGCACCCACTTGTTAACACTTGCGTAGGTGCACCTTTAATCTGTCTATAAAGAGTGAAGGATTTTATTTTTGGTGACGTGGAACATAAATTAGGGACCCTGCATGGCCTGAAATGTGAAATTTTGAAGCTTAATATAACTGATGAATAAATACATCTTCTACAATTTACTGCAATCCATAAAACAAAATCAATATTAAATTTGATATCTAATCTGATTTTGGGATACATCATCTTTTAATTAATATATATATATATATATATATATATATATATATATATATATATATATATATATATATATATATATAGATAGATAGATAGATAGATAGATAGATATAGATATATATATTATTATTATTTTTATTTATTTTTTAATACATTTTATTTACTTATCTGAAAGGTACATGCAAAAGCAAAGCATTATTTCGAAAGTTTTGAGAACTTGCAGTGCAATTTTTGTGACCTACAGCGTAAAACATTATAATAATTGCTTAAAATAAAATATACAGATGAATTAAGAATATTGCTAAACACATCTAAATACACCTCTAAATGATAGAATGTGCCATTTGAAGCACATGTTCTCAAGAGAGGATTCAAATATAAGACACAAGATGTAAAAGATCCATTATAGAAAAATAAGATATAGTTTTTATATAACGTGTAAATGACTTGCTTCATGTGTCTTTCCCACAATCTTTCTAATACTTTAATTTGTGATGCATTCTTAAGCTGCCTATCTGCGCGTTCCCAGTTTGTTTTGCTTTTATCGGCCAATGTCCCCTCTCCTTTAATAACAAATACAGGAAGTCACTGTCACTCATGTGTGCACCATTCGCTGGGACAAAAAGCATTGCACATTCTACCACATAAATGTAACACTTGTCACAGAGATCCTAAACATCTGCAGTGAAAAATATCACCTCATAAAATATGTGAGTGGTAGTTATGAGTGACAATGACAAAGCATTGGGTGAATTTTGGACATTCAAGTAAGGAAAGGTTATACGGTTTAAGGGAATAGGAAATAGTTTGTGAGTGCCTCGAAGCGTATGTGTGCCAAACTCCTGTATAAAGGGAATGTGTTGGTTCTTAGACAGTAATGTGGCATTTGCAAAATGACTGTACAATTATGGAGACGGTACACCACATGCACAGAAAGACTGAGAGCACCCGTATAACATGTCATTACACGCCCAGGCCGAGAGGGGAGGCAACGCGATTCAGCTTCACAATGTACATCATGCCAATATAAAGGGCCAGGGGTCTTATTTATAAAACTTTTCTTGGAATTCTGAGTTTAAGTATTTGGACAGACAAAACTCTAAACTTGCTCTATTCTTTTCTCTGGGTGCAGATCTGCTACTGCCTCATCTCAGAAAATGTAAGATTAATTCAAAGTTTACAGACGGAGCGATATGGCAAAAGATAAATAAATATGCAACTAAAATCTCATATTGAATAATTGCTATTTTATATTTTCTTTTTTAAAAATGGCTTTCAGTATTGATTACATAATTACACTGATTACATGATCACGAGAGATTCAATCAGTTCCATTTAACACAAAAATACCCCAATTTATTCTTCTCTATTCAAAATTTAAACTGTGCTCCAAAACAAATTAGCTGTTTAAAAAAATCCAACCATACAATTGACTGAATCTCGATCTCTCTTTTAATATTCTTTTAGCTCCCCTACCGTACTGCATCACCCCGTGTCAAGTTGTCTCGTGGTCCTCTGATCCTCAGCTGTTGAACTTTTGTGGTACTTACAAAACATACTGCAGTATCTACTTATGATTGAAATAGACAAATCTATTAGTTTTGTGTATATTTTGTGTATACTATACTGTAATTGGTCAATATTTCCTTGTCAATATTTCTACTACAGCGTCTCCAGAGCCTGTTGTCTATATTGTACTAAAACCATTCTTGCTAATGATTTTCAACCCAGTTCAAGTTCAGCCACTGAAGTATATTATAGTTTACCTCAACTGTGACTGCTGAGTGAATAAGTACAGAGATGTTTCTTCCTGCTTGTAAGTTGCAATCACCGTTTTGCTTTAATTACCACAGGAAATTTAGCATTTAGTCTTTTTGATCAGACAGAGGTGACTTCACTTTAAAATGAGCACAATTGCTCTCACTTGCATCAGCTTGAATCCTCTGCACATTTATGCAAGTGCACTGGTGTTTATTTTTTCTAGCCTCGTCAAGGGTGAGAAGGTTTGGATCCAAGATGGCGACGGAACAATTGGTTCATTGTTACATTTTAATTAACTTAACAGCAGTCAGTCAGTTTACATAAGTGACAGACATTGAAAAGACTCTGGGATGCCATTTTGTCACTATGGTTGTCTTGGGTTAAAGGGTCCACAGCACGCTATTCTCTCATCTGTGTTATTGTTATTGTTATGTGTTACATTTTTTCATTCACACCTGTTTAACACACAAACCTGTTTAACACCACAACCTGAAAACTACCACTATATGATATCATGAGGTGGAACAGAGCATTTTGAGCTTTGGACAGAGCTGTAGACAGATGTGTTACTCATACATGTGTGAATGAAACAAAATACAACTCCAGGTATGTTTTTGAGGAGGTAACAGCATTCTATCATGGCTTAAAGCTCACTAGAGTATTTTTTTGTATAACATAGGACCTCTAAACAATTCAATGGCTTTAGTTCCCATAGTATAAAAACAACTTCAACAAAAAAGCAGCCATTACTCCAGAGTGCACTTTCTTTTTTGCCTCTGTGATTCACGTCTAGTTACTTGTCTCATGTTGCTCTAATCAGCTTACCGGCCTTCCCAGAACAGTCTCTATATTGTACAAAGTTCCTTGGCTTTTCTGTCCCCTCAAACATCACTTTTTTCCCAAATGCCCCCACTGCTAACCCAAATAATTACTCCCACTCCTCTACATGTATCCCAGCCCAGGCCAGTCACGCATATACTCTCCAACACAATTACTGAATGTGATCCTACCCTGCGTGACACAATACGCTTTACATTGGGAGGCCATCTGTACATCTGTAGGGATCCATGTGAAAATATGTGAGTTTCACACAATAGTTACTGATGGGTGTTTATTTTGGCGAGCATCTGGTCATACAAGAGTGGTACAGGTTTATGTTTGACTTCCTGACAGGCTTCACATATTCCAACAATGGCTTTTTGGTCTAAATGAAAACAACTATACAGCTATAAGACGAATCAATGTAGACTTAATATTACATGTAGACCCATAATCCATAGAATTTAGTAAATGTTCCTGAACTAGTGTTTTATATCTGCTGGTGTAACTGTTGACAAGTCTTACTTTTACTAGGCCTATATAGAATCCATTGAAGAGTAAACATGAAGCCAGGAAGACTTTATTTTTCAAAGATGTAACAATGTGATGGGTTTTTTTTTATTATTATACTTTTTACCTCTAAACCTAACCTCTGCTAGTGACGAATATGTGTATTATATCATCTGGAGTGCACATGTACAATACTTTATAAAAACACTACTTTGACTTTAATGACATTGCAGTTAAAGATCCAATATTACTATCCTAGATTTTTGTTTCATTCAACTTTTGTTTGGAGAGTTTGGAAATTTCAGGGCTGAAATGATCCAAATAAGTCTAGTGAAGGTGTATGGAGTTTTTTAAAAAAGCTTTTCCTGTATTACCACATATGAAAAGGTGGAACAAAGTGTTTTCTGTTTGAGAGAAGAACTCAAGTTTTGTGTGTTAAACATGTGTGAATTAAACAAAAGAAAACAGAATCAACAAAATCAACATTATAACAGATCAGAAAACAATATGGGCCTTATAGTTTTTAATAGCCTTTACACTACTAATGTTTACCATTATATCCCATTTGTGGAACTAGGACCAGTCCTTTGGCATCAGTGAGGCAACTGAAAGCGTTTTGAGGGATTTTATCCACGTCAATCTGGTTGTTTTCAATGTGGACGGAGGCCAGGGTGGTTCCTGAGTTTCGAGGATGGCACACTCCCCACTTGTTCACCAGCCTAAGGAACATATAGAAAAGTAAGCTCCTAATTGCATGTTCCATTGCTTATGTTTAAAGGTAATTTTATTATGCAGTGTGTTGTAATAATAGTAACCATTTTTTAAACAAAAAGGCATCTGCAGAGCTAAATGCAAATGACTATCGGACTGACGTATACTTGTATTCTTGCTGCATTATAAAAAAATCTCTTATTAAAAGTGCACTGTGTAACTTTGCTGTTGGAGGGTACTCAACCTGCTTATCTCCATGCTGATGTAATTGCTTTATCTGAAATGTTTCAGAATATGGCATTAAGCCTTTCTATCAGCATGGAGATACCAGGTCAATTTATAGGTTAGATCTGTGAATAGGCAATCACAGTCAGATTGCCTGTTTTTCCTCTGTATTTTTTAGCAATAAAGCCACCTGTGACTGAATAAGTGTAAGGTAGATCTGTTTAATGTCATATTCATTTTTAAGCAGAGCAATGACATGTCCATAGAAAAAAGGTGATGGGCCCCCAAATAAAAAGTTACACAGTGCACTTTTAACTAACTCATTCACCTGATCTGGTTGTTATCCAGCCTGAGTACTCGCAGGTTCTTGAACTGCCTCACACTTCGGGGGATCTCCTTCAGACTGTTGTTGTCCAATAGCAGCTCACCAAGGGACCGGTATGTGCCCACAAACGAGTGACGCTCCACCCCCTGGTTCCCCAAAGCATTATGGGAAAGATGCAGCGAGGCCAGCCCGGGGCGCATGTGTCTGAAGGTGAAGGCGGGGATACTGATGATGTTGTTGTGGTGCAGGGTCACTTTAAGCAGTGAGCGGGGCAGACCAGCAGGTACGGAGGTGAACTTGTTAAAGGACAGGTCCAGGGACTCAAGGGAACTGAAAGCATACACAAATGACAGGTTAAAGGTGCACTATGAAACTTTTTCTAATCGATGGTTGTAACCCTTCTCCATGGGAATTTTTGTTTTGATTTAATGTTCTTCAGTATAGCATTAAACATATTTCTCACAGACTATAAACATATATAAATAGACTTCTACAGTATGATATCTCCATGGAGACAACAGGTAGTGCTACCAGGCCAGGTTACAGGTCAGATATGCGGTGAACCAACCTATATCACTGTTACAGCGCATGGTTTTCAAGGCATTTTTTAGCATTTAAAACATTTCAGTAAATGCATGATCATTTAAAGCCATAGTGTGGAACATGTCCAGCAAAGCAATAATATCTCCATGGAGAAAAGCAGGTGGTGCACCACAAGGAACACTGTTAATACAGCTAGGACCACTACTATTACTGCCATTACTAATATTTTACATTCATCTATGTCCAATTTCATATTGCATCTTTTCATCTGTACACATTTTTTACACATCTATGCATCCTGTCAAATGAATATGTTTAACTTTGAATTTGTTAAATGTGCTGGTAAATATATAAGGATAACTGTTCAAACTTGTTGTAATAATATTCTATATCTGCCTCTGTTTTATTATTTTGTCTTTGCTTTTTTTTTGCAGTCTTTCTTCCAGAGTGGTGCTGCTGGGAGTTCAGAGTGAAAGGCTAAACTGTGGGGAGAGCAGCAGGAGATGTGCCCGGGGCTGCACTGCACAAAGGCATGGAGGCCTCAATTGTGAGTGAAAGATACAGGTCCAAGGCTCAGAACTGAGTTACAACTATATAAAAAACAACAGCTGTTTTAAATTTGCTGCATGAAGTAAGGCAAACAAGGTCAAAATGTATTTTGGTGAAATGCCAATTCAATATATAGAATATTAGAAACCAGGGAGAGAAAACCAGAGCAGTTGCACTAATAGCAAAACAAAGACCATACTTAAAGCTACTTGCAGCTTGGATGAATTATGTAATAATGATTAAGGATAACTAGTGGAATCCAGGCATAATTTGGAAAAGAAAATGCAAGCAACAAAGGGGTTTTACCATAGGCCATAAAACATATTGTAAAAGACCTATAATAAACAAAAAGCTTGATATTTATGGCATAAATGCCTCCTCATACTGATATACCATGGGAATATGTGCTGTGAGCTCATCCAAATGTTAATATCCTATGGTCATGAGGCGTGTGAAGCTGCATTTTAATTTTGACCACAATATGCCATTTGTTTGTTACTCAGCCTGAGGATCACACCCACAGCCTGTTGTCATAAAGAAGTTTATAAAAGAGACATGTTTTTTTCTTTCTAATTGCAGACATCATTAATCAATTTAAGCTCTAGTCATCCTTATAGTTACATTATGGGCCAGTGCACAGTGGTGTGTCTGTCTCACACTCACTCAGATATTTCCATCTGTGCCAGAGTAAAGTGCCAACACAGCTCAGACTGCTGTCCCTGCACTGTGGAAATCCAACCAGAACCACAGGTAATACTGCCATAGGAGACCATGCCAATGGACTAGACAGGCTAAGACTGTAATGGAAATAAGAATATGATGAATGATTAATGAAGAAAAGAGCATTTGTCACCTCTTTAGGAGAGGCTATGAATACACAGTAGTAGTATAATCGTGGTTGGTTCTGCGGTCTTTTATAAAGTAATTGTGGGGAGATTTCCTCAGGTATATTTACAGCCTATGCAACTTTTCTGGTAAAGGGTCCACCACCTGCTTGTTTGCATGACAACATACATCATATATAAAATCCTCCAGCTAAGGTAATACTAAGCCTATTAACAAGATCTAGAGATGGGTACCCAAGCATGGCAGTGCAGTGCTCACTGCTCCTGAAGAGATGCCCCAGCGGCATTGAACGATGGGTCAAATGCAGAGGACAAATTTCCCTACTGGGACACTAAGGTGTACCTCAACCTTAAGTGTATTATCTGGAATGATCCAAACTACATACTTATTTGTTTCTATCAGGTGGTCTTATCAGGTGAAGTTACATGTGAGATCTATGAAGATACAACCCCAGTCACAATAAGAATGATTGTTTTTGATGGTATTTGTGAGCAATAATACACCAGTGATTACTTTAAATAAATTCAAGAGTTAAAAGTTTAATACCACACTGTGGAACATTCAATGCTAACAGGCCAGTAGCAGACTCTCTCATAGAAAAGTTACTAGTGTATCTTTAAATGACCTTAACCAGCGGCATGAAATTTACTGAAAGACTCTTAGCTCCTAGAAATGCACTTAGAAAGCCTCTCCTAGCTATAGCCAAAACAACTTCCAACCACTGTAAACCATACAATATGAATAATTAATTTTGAACATAAAAAAATCTCAGTTTTTATTTTTACATGGTGTGTCCTGAAAACCAAAACCTGATCAGGTTGTGACATAATATACATCCTTAGATCTCTGAACCTCCAGTCAGTCCCTTTGAGCCTGCAGCCAAAATCATTACGTTGTATAAATCTGACAGAGAAGGGAGAAAAAAAAAAAAATCCCGTTAAATTCTCTGGAGTAAGTGACAGGGCTGAATGAGGTTGAGCTGTAGTACATACAAAATACATACAAAATATATAAGACAATCATTTACACAGTTTTTACTCAACTATTGTTTCTTATTCTAATTTCTTCTATGTAGAAATAAACCTGTCATGACACCAGATTTTGAAGTGCGTTATATTGCTGAAGTAAACATAGACAATAAACTATAATATTGAAACCAAATCATGATCCACAAAAATTCCAAATTTACAATAGTGTTTAATGTTACTGAGCTGTATAAATAAACAGCAGATACCAGCGCTTAAGTAATTTTAGTTCACTTAAGTAATTTTAGTTCATAAGTCTACAGCTCAAATCTTATATTGCAGAAAGAATAACCAAAAATCTCCTACTGGTACAATAAATGAATACTGACCCTCAAAAGTTATTGTTCCATTCATAATATATTGAAGTAGATATACTAATTATCAGACAGACTTATGTAGAATTGAACCCACAATATGCTTGCATTAACTGAAGTACTTAAATGTAACTATTTGATTGGGACAAATAGAGATGTTGGAATGGGTTGTTAAGAACTGGGGATGGTTGGAAGTGTGTGGTTCCTTAAGTAGTCTAAGTATACGCCTGATAGAAGAATAACATTTATTATGGGGCTACTGAATAATGTGCACATGATACCTGCATTGAAATGGTGAACAGATGTGTTGGTTGTTGCATAACTCAGTGAAAATATATTCCCAGATGACACATATTAAGTGCTGCCTCTCAGCCAAAAGACTGACCATGTTGGAGCTTTAATTAGGCCCCAAATCCCCAGACACAGTGGGAGGCAACTGTAACATTGACTAAGTACTTGGCTCAACCCGACCGCACTGATTTGAACTCTACAGGCCCATTTTATCTGATGCACTTTATTTGTCAATTTGCCTGAAATAAAAGATTTTCTGTTAGATCTATTTTTCAGTAGCAATTGAAACTGCTGACTTTAAAAGGTGCATTGTGTAACTTTTCATCAAATTTTTTTCTCCATGGAGATAATATTGCTTTGTCTGGAAGGTGTCACAGTACAGTATTAAACCTTTCTTTCTTCATGAAGACAAAACTAGACATAGAAGTTACAGCTTAGATATATGGAGAGGCAACCCCATTAACAGATTGCATGTCTTTTTCTGTATTTTTGAGCTAGATAACCACTTGTAACTGAATAAATGTTAAGTAGAGCTGTTTAATACCATACTATGGAACATTTCAGGCAGAGAAATGACATATCCATAGAAACAAGTAGTTGACGGACCCACAACCAAAAAGCTACATAATGTCCCTTTAATGACTTTTATCTTGAGTTTAACAGCTTGAATGACTAAAGGAAAGACCAAGACACAAGTACACTTGAGTAATTTGAGGACAAGAATTGCCTTGGAAAACAAGGTTGGTGAAACGTTTATATATATTATAAAAGTGTATTAACTGTCTTTTTTTACTTAAAAAAGACAGAACACATTTAGGTATCACTATCTTTAGTCTGTATGAAAGTCTGTATAAAAATATTTGTTCACTTTTGGATGCACATGAACTAAACTGTAGAAGCAGTGCTCCCTTTTCATTTTTGTTCCCTTCTTTCCCACTGTGGTTCAAAATGGTGCCTGAGAAAAAGGGAAATCACACTGGAATTCACTATATTTAAACAAGGCACACTTTGACACACTCCCTCCCTCCTCACACCATCACTTTGTGTCTATGTGGTCTAGAGTAACAACATACTGTATCTATACATGAGTCATGACACTGGTATGTGAAATTCAGTCAGGCAGATGAAATGTCGTTTTTGCACTTGCTAAAGGAAAGTGAACTGTCCATAAGATGTCATGTTTAAAAGGAGGCTTATGTAAGACTGACAGTCAAAAAAATTAGACAAAGCTATCCCCTTGTGGTGGTGAAATGTAATTGTACATATATTAAATGAACCTAAACTAAAGAGCATACGAGTATTTTGAGTATTTCCCATCTTGGTCCTATTTATTGTTTGTTTATGTGCATTATATAATTTATGTCTTTATAAAGGTTAGACTGGGCTTTGTTTTTTAAAAAGTACCTCAATACGTCATGGCCATAATAAAATTGTGGCCTTATCAAAAATATGTGTAAGATTGCTGAAAGATGGTTTGCCATATAGGGAAAATATGAATTTCCACAATCAGATAAGTTTGTGGTCTCTGTTTAAGGTTGGATTCTTGGCTACCCCCTTGTGGTAATTCAATGAAGTGTAAGTGTATTACAGTCATACCGTGCATGCCTCCAAGTGTTGAGAGCAATGCCTCCCTGGTTCAGCAGGTTGTGGCTCATGTCCAACACTGTCAGATGGACACAGCCCCTCAGTGCCTCCTCTCTCATCTCTTCAATGAGATTTTCACTGATCTCCAACTCCTAAATAAAAAACAAAACTCACAGCTCTCATCTGCAAATTCTGAAAGACTTGTGTTTATGTTGCAGAGCTTTTTACCTGCAGAGTGGGAGGGAGGCCCAGGGGGAAGGATCTAAAGCGGTTATTGTCAAGCTGAAGATGAAGGAGGTTCACCAAAGGTTTAAAAGCCTGAGGTGAGACTGCGCCCTCATGAAGCAAGTTTTTCTCCATCTCCAGACTCACAAGGTTAGTCAGACCTAAAATTAGGATAACCTTTTAAGAATTAGATATATCAACAAATAATATTATTGTGTCTGGTGAAATAGAAGGGTCTTGTTGGTGGTCTGGTGCATGTGCCAAACAGCAATAACATGGCAACCCCAGAAAGTAATAGCCAAAAGAAAAGGTTATAGTATAAGTGTCTTTGATCTGTATATGTGTTTCAGTGGTGGAATGTAATGAAGTAAAAGTACTGTACTGAAGTTAAAAAAAAAAGGTATCTGTACTTTACTTAAGTACATTTTACAATGGATACTGTTTTACTTGATTACATTTGAGAGCAGGTATCTGTAATTTCTACCTCACTACATTTTTCAACAGATTTGAATAGTAAAAGTCATTTTTATCATTATTTGAGACATGCAGAAAACTTTTTACTCTTTCAGTACATTTTTAAACAGGTACCGTACTTTAATACTTTTACTTAAGTACGGTAGATTTTTCCACATGATACTTTTACTTGAGTACCGTATTTTTGGTTAGGTTATTGGTGTTCTGGTGCTTTTATTATTAAAACTGAGTACTTTTTCCACCACTGATGACTTTTCATTGAACTACAGAACTCGCCATTAACTAAAATATATCATGTGCCTATAGCATATTTCATAAGATAAAAGTAAGAGAACTTTTATTTCATAATTGCATACCTCTAAAACTGTAAGGGGTGATTTTCATGAGTCTGTTGTTGTTCATTGATAACATTTCCAAAGATGCTGGAAGTCCTGGTATTGTGGTGAGCAGGTTATCATCCAGGTTTAACATCTTTAGAAGAGTCAAATTCTGCCACATAGATTGAGATCCAGAGGAAAAATAACAGTTAGTTATAAAATAGACTTAATGCATACGTGTCTCTAAGTCCATAATTGGCATCCAGAGTTCACCAGAGCACACCAAAATGAGAAAATCTCTTCCACGTCATCCATCCTGTATTTTTAGTCACAGTGGTTTGTGTGTCAAGGAAAGCATTGCTTTTTTACTCTATTATTATAGCAACATGTGTAAGTGCAATGCGAATATTTTCAAGTTTTTATTTTTCCCATGAATGGTTATACAAATTTTGTAATTTTGATCTTGCTGTTAAAATGTGGCATGGCAGTCAATTGGTCACAGTGTGGTAGGGCAGCCTCACTGTGGCCAGTGGTAGTATATTTAGATAAGCTAATGCAGATCTAAACACTCGTAAATTACCAAAATGATATGGTGTAAGACTGTTTTTATTTTAATTAATGGAGTAGTATCTTATAAAATGTCCTTTAAAATCAGAGTCAGGGCAACACATCAACATCTAAATAAAATATATTCTGAATTACATCCATAGCCTCCAGAGGGCAGTGTTCTAAGGTTCATATACTGTTTGCATTTCTCTTACTCACAGAAAGGGGACGTTGACTCAATGCCTCATCCACTAAATCGTTTTTGCTCAGGTCCAGTGTCTCTAAGTTTGTCAGGCCAGAGAAGTCTTTTGGCAGTATGCTTTTGAGTCTATTACCTATGAAAAGACATGAAATGAAAAGACATATGAAAAGAAATGATAATGTATAAAACACAGGAACACTTATTTTATCTTTACACAGCACTAGAACCTTAAAAAATAAATGTGCACATCTCAAGAATCTCCAGGCTCCTCGTAGGTACACAATAGTACTAATCTCCAACCTGTCATGTCCATTTTGGTGATGTCCAGGCTCTTGATGTTTGGCAGCTGAATTAGGCCCAGGCCTCTGCAGCTGATCTCCCCATCAGCAGCAACACACTCTGTAGGCTGCAGGGGTGATCCCAAACTGCTGTGGGTCTCTGTTTGGTTATTGGGGACCTCTGTAGGTTCTTCCTCCTCCTCTTCCTCTTCTTCTTCTTCTTCCTCCTCCTCCTCCTCTTCTTCTTCTTCTTCTTCTTCTTCCTCCTCCTCCTTGGTAACACAGAAATACACACATGGCTAAATTAAAGTTCACTTATAGCAAACATATTTTATCATCAAAACAAAAACCTCTTCCTCCTCCTCATCGTCGTCATCATCATCATCATCATCGTCATCATCATCATCATCATCATCCTCTTCCTCCTCTTCCTCCTCTACCTTAGTTTTGCTCTTGTCCATAAGGCGTAGTTTTTCAGTGTACAGGTCTCTCAGTGCAGACATGAGTCCACTGGTGGCATTTTCAGTTTTACTTCTCCATCCCTTCAGAGGTTGTGTCAGGCCTAACTGCACAAAGCGAAAGAGCCACATAAAGCCACAAAAGTATTAACATCACATAGAGAAAATAAAAAGAAATGTTCTTTGCTGATGTTGGTGAGCATTCATACTATTCGATAGGCTGTAGATGCCACAGTCTCAACTTGCTTTCTGCCCCATGTGCCTCTCTTACTTCTGATGATCTCCTTGAAGTTTGGCCCCCATTGATGATTCTTTTGGTCCATTTCAAAGTCCTTGTCTTTATGTGATTCTTGTTGTAAAACAAAATTAGTTTGTTTAATAATGTCATTGTAAATGATTATTTCATGCACTGCTTTTCCCAAATGTATTATGAAATTTCTTGGTCAGTACAGAAAATCAGTTGTGAAACAAAACATACAGCAATACTATGCTTTTGCAGCATGTTACACTGCAGTTTATTTTGCTTAAATTGCTTAAATTAAAATTTGCTTAGATTAAAATAACATTAAATGTTATGTTACAGCATGTTACATTCTTTTCATATTCTTGATACAATGTTCACTATAATGAAGTAGAAACAATAAATCATTCTTACCTACTGTGTCATTTGTTTCCAAAACGTACGCAGCCAGAGCTCTTATTTTGCCCCTGTTTGAAAGAATTGGTGCTTTTTCCACTTTGTTTGACTCATGTGATCCTAGTACTCTTGTATCACCATCTGTCCAAATGTCAAAAGCTTGTCCTGTCAAAATCCAACAATTTACAGAAATGACAATAATCCACATAGTTTCCATCTGCAGAAAAATATATTTGTGCAGTTGTTTTAAAACTGTAAATCCCCAGCTTCTGAGATGCTGAGAAAAAGTAGGCTTGTGGTGCACCTGCCTCCGCTTCTGCGAGGTGAAAGTGCAGACAGGGCTAGACCTGAGAATGGAATAAGTAGGAGGCGGAGAAGTAAAAAAATAAACTCTCACGTTGGTAATAAAAGGCCTTACTAGGCTGTGTCTGCCTGCTCCCTGTGATTCCTCCATATTTTCCCATCCTTTCATAACAGACTGCTCACCCTGCACTGGGATGTGTGCAAAACAACTTGTTTATTGAAATTAATATATTTTTACAGATAGTATTACTGAAGAGATGCCTGGCTGGCATACTATTTTTGAAATATTGAATTTACAATTTCTTTGCTACAACAACCACTTGGTTGTGCACCAAAAATGCATATCAATAGATACAATACCTTTATGTAATGGCAATGTTAGTTCCAAAAGTTTTTCTAAGTTTTTTAAATTTGTAATTGCATATACATACACACACACACACAAGTATTTTTGTATTACATGTGGGTGATTAATACAATGAGTGATGTGGTGTTAGTTTTAAGAAAGTGCCTGTCATGTGGTTGATAAATGCTGATATCATTCAATTACAAGGTTGGTACAAAGTTCAGACCAGTGTCCAGCATGTCTGGCCACAGTCCAGTGACATCTATGTATGAAGTTAAATACAAGCACTCAAAACATGAGGGTGTCTGGACACACAATCAGCCTCACACATACAAAGTGCATACACATGTAGTCTAAAAGAACTGTACAAGTGCCAAACAGAACAGGTGCCCCAGGCCAATGTGGCGACGGCTGGGATTTTCACTTACTGGTGAAATCTGCCAACAGCTCCTTTATTTGTTTTGTAACCACACAAACACACGCTAGATCTGTCAAATCTGTCATATGTAAGGTTCCAGGCAACATCGACAAAGATACTGAAACAGTAATTTTAAGGCCACAAATACAGGGAATTGAGTATTAAATGTAAAGCAAAAATACAACAGTTTAAACACTGTTCCCATTACCAGATACTGGTCTTTAATAATTATGCAGGAACATTACTGCAAAACAAGACAAACACAAGAGGTTGAGGGGTATTATTTTATTCACACCACAAATAGAAATGTGTAGTTTGGAATGTTAGTAATTTTTTGTCAGCCACTGGTCCTGGCAGAGAAGAAAACTGTTGCAGATGAGACAGTAACATTTCATATCTATGTGGTTGAATACATCAGTGAATAGAACTTGAAGAGGAATGCTGCAGTGTTTTCAAAAGGTGGCTACAGTTTTTTCTTCACACACAGAGCTATAATCACCACTACACATGACTTTCCAAAAACAATAAGAACCGTTTAAAGTCTTTGTAGTTTTGCATTAACAAGACGGGAATATAGCTATATATTATAAGCTATTAAGCAAGTAAAATGTAACTTCAGTTTGCAAAGGTCTGACGCACAGCATTAGCAATGTATTTGGCACTGATGCCATACAGGTCCAGGAGCTCCTGAGGTTTTCCACTTCGTGGTACACCAGTCACTGCCAACCGGGTAACAATTATACCAGGTTCAGTGGCGACAGCAGACAGGACAGCCTCTCCTAGACCACCTGGAACAAGAGATAAATACGGGACATTACAAATGAATATCTATACTTATGGAATGGAAACCTTCTGGTTTCCTAGACAAATGCACATCAACGGCTGTTATGCAATAATTCTTACCCTCTTTGTAGTGGTCTTCTACAGTAATAATATGCCCTCTTGTTGCTTTAGCACTGGACACAATTGTGCCAGCATCCAGAGGTTTAATGGTGAATGGGTCAATTACACGAATATTTTTCCCTAGGAAATGAAAACATTAACTTTTACACATAAAAGTGAAGCCACAAAGATGAGCCATTATAGACATTTATGCATGGTTTACACTAGAGGGCAGCATTAGTCTACCTTCACTGGCCAGGATGTCAGCAGCAGCCAAGGCTTCATGGAGAGTGACCCCAGCGCCAATCACTGTGACGCAATCACTGTCAGACTGCCTCACCACCTGAGAGGAGAAACAAATGCTATTTTTCAGTAGTTTTGCTTTTTATGATTTATATGCATCTTTTAACCAACTCAAGTTATACCTTTGCTACTCCTATTTCCAGCTTTTCATCTGGAGAATAAATAACAGGAGTGTCTGGTCTGCTGGTACGGATGAAGCAAATACCCTGAGAAGCAGCAATAAAATGTAATAAAAAACATTAGTAACTAAACTTAATCTCTCAATAATAATGACAACAAACCTGTGTGTTAGCAGCAAGTTCCACCGCCCTTTCTGTGGACACTCCATCACTGGGGTAGAACACAGTACATGTTGGGATTGCCCTGAACATAGCCAAATCTTCAAGTGCCATTTGAGATGGACCATCCTCTCCTAAAATGGAAAGAAAGTTAGCACAAATGGTTAATGACAATTGGAATATATGCAAAACTTTGACTTTCAACATCATACCGATAGAAACACCACAGTGGGAGCCGACCAGATTCACATTTGTTTGCGATATGGCACCCATTCGAATCTGGTCATAAGCTCTAGACAGAAAAGCTGCAAAGGTGCTGGCAAATGCAACTGTACGGTCTCGTGTGGCACAGCCAATGGCCACTCCCACCTGCAGCAAGAAAAATGTAAACATCTGCACCATGTTTAACAAGTTTCATTTCTACTGGGTGAAAATGTGCGCACCATGTTCTGTTCAGCGATGAAGCATTCAATGTAGCGGTCAGGAAATGCCTTTTTGAACGTCTCTGAGAAAGTGGAGTTTTTGGTATCACCATCCAGGGCCACCACTCTTTGGCTAGCCTGACCCAATCTGGCCAGAGCAACCCCATAGGCACGTCTTGTGGAAATCTAAAAAGACCAAAAACACACATTTCGCACATGTTACTGTGCTCCATGAACTGACCCCATTACACACTAGATTCAGATGCGTTTACTTTTGAGTCTTATTCACAAGCACCACACATGATTCATACAAAGTACGCACCATACGCCAAGTAAGTCTAATAGCTGATTGGTAAACATATTTCTATGACAACACACTTCAAGCAGACAGACCTATGAATATGCATGCAGATGCTTGCTTCCTGCAAGCACAGTGTTCTTGGGAGTCAATGTTCATTTATGTCAACCTAACTAGTGGCAATGTGAAAATGACTTAAAATCAAAACTTTATCCACCTACTGATCACAAAGATGCTTTGATTAAAAAAAAAAAGAACAGTACCTTGTCTCCTTTTTTGTAAGATGGGGGTGAGGGAAGAGTGATTGGTTGAGAGAGGTCAACCGGGGCTGCATCATCAGCTGGTAACTGAGGGCAGAGGGTTTTGTTTGGGACTTGGATAAGAGCCTGGAGGTCATTCAGAAGGTCATCAACACGGTCTTTAGGGATTGGCTTTCCATGCCAGTTCTCAAGATCTTCAATATCTAAAAAGACAACATTACAAAGTCAAACACAGTGGTTGTAGCATGTGCTTACGTAGGTAAATATGAACATGCTATGATTTGAAAGCTCAAAACCTCAAATTTAGTTGCTGTATTCATTTTAGATGAAGACAAAACTGCCAAGTTAGTGTAGGCCAAAGTAAACCATCAATAATTCAGACTACACATACAATGTATGATTGGGTACAGGTCTGGGAATTGGGTAGAGGATGCTTTTAGGTCCAGTATCAACTGGTTTTAACTCTGGCAACCCAAAGCCAAATAACAAAATAATTATTAGCAAATTAATAAAATCTGTATGACCAGAACATTCTCGTCTCGTCTCATCTTTCACATCTAAATCATTAGATCTTTTAACAAGAGACATACTTTTGAGCCCTTTGCCTTTGAAGGTCTTGGCTACAATGCATGTAGGTTTATCTTTCACTTGTTGAGCCTGCCAGAAAGCCTTGCACAGCTCCTCCACATCATGTCCATCTACAACATATGTATTCCACCTACACAAACAAAGACAGCATGTAACCTGGAGTTAAAGTGCATGAACAATCATAGTGCTGGAGAGATTTTAGTTTTATAGGACATTTGAATTGTTAAAAAAAAAAAAACAGGCAGCAATACAAAGACTAACCCAAAAGCTTCACAGCGCTTGCGGTATGTCTCCATGTCATGCTGAAGAGGAGCAGGTTCACTTTGTCCCAGACGGTTCACGTCCATTATAGCCACCAGGTTGTCCAATTTGTAGTAAGACGCAAAGGCCATGGCCTCCCACACAGAGCCCTCTGAACACTCACCATCACCCAGCATGCAGTAGACACGGTAGCTACAAAAGAAATTATTTTACACATGTTCCTAACTATAATAGAAATAAATAAACTAGACAGGTGAATTGAAACCAAATGTTCTTCCTAATGGGATCCTCAACATTCTAGGTTTAAACTGACAAGAGCACTGCATTATATTCTCCTGACAGGATTTACTAATTTAAGCAAACATTGTCACAGGAGATACAACACTGATAAAAGCAAATATCTATATGCTTCAACTAACTCCAGCTACAGTTCAAATAAACTGAAACTAATAAAACAAAAATGATTGGACTTTCCTTGCGACTTCTGAAACATACCTCGACTTGTCAAAGTATTTCCCAGTATAGGCCATACCACATGCAGCTCCAAGACCTTGGCCTAGAGATCCAGTAGCTACATCCACAAAGGCGAGTTTCTTTTAAAAAAAAAAAAAAAAAAAATTATTATGTATATATATATATATATATATATATATATATATATATATATATTTTAGATAGATATATAGATATAGATATAGATAGATAGATGAGTGTTGCATTTATGCCTCTAGAAACATAGGTGTTTTTATATACATACTGGCGTAGGATGTCCCTCCAAATCACAGTCAATCTTACGAAGATTTAGAAGGTCTGCCTCCTTTACGTATCCAGCCTCAGCCCAGGCAGCATACAGGACCGGTGCAGCATGACCCTGTTGACAGAAAAAGGGGATCCTCAGTTTTTCATTTGACAAACTTTACAGTTAATTAATGGCAGAATGTACTAACCTTTGACAGTACAAAGCGGTCATTGCATTGGTTGCGGGGATCGTCAGCTTTGTAGCGCATGGTGTGAAAAAACAGTACGGACATGAGCTCGGCAGCGCTGCAGCATGATGTAGGGTGACTAAAAAGACAAAATATATACATCAGATACAAGAAGCAAATCTAATTCTCATGCTACATTTTTCATGCAGTTGGCCAATCTTTTAGCATTACAAATATCAGTCTCTAAGGCCTACTCCTATCTTTGAGGTATTTTGTCAATAGATTGTAATGTCGATGTGCTCAAACCACAAAGTCAATAGTCAAACGTGTGCAAAGGTTAGGTGCCACTTAGTGGTCTCAGTATTGTAAGGGACATGTTTAGAAACTCAACATTACCACACAGAGCAAATGAAGTTCCTGAAAATTTTAATTGTGCCATTATTTACACATGCTAATTTCACAACAATTAGTTTAGTTTTTTTAAATTGAACCTCAAACCAAATGCATAGTTTACCAGTTTGCCTCTGTTGAGAGATCTGCTGCTGAAAAAATAAAATTTGTTTACAAAATGACAAAGGGAGGAAAACACAAAGGTGCACACTGACAGAAGTAAAAAGTAATCTTACAAAACACTGTCTTGTTTTGATCTTTGTAAAGAAGACAAAGCTATTGTTCATTCATTCAGTCATTCATGCTGTATGCACTTCCTTCTTCAAAGAAGGAAATATTAATTAGCCAATTGTTGATGTGATACAACTGTCACATTGTCTTAGAGGGCTATATATTAAATCCATTGCTTCAAGAAAAAAAAAAAAAAAAAAAAAAAAACTCTATTATGCATAATCTTTTGTCAAAGTGACACCCCGTTGGCTATTCTCAAATTATAATTTGGTTTTGATCACTGGTAAGAAATTACTTTAACAATTCCCATTTGCACTTCTTAAATTTAGGAGCAATTCCTCTTGGAAGTTATGTGAATTTAGATCAAGAGAGAAACGGATATGTTACGAACAATTGCTACATACTTTTAAGACTAACTGTATGTTACCAATACAATAATATTCTGCTACCGCAGTTTAATTGAAAGCATTGACCCAACCACGCGAGTTGGTCAAGGCATCTGGGCCATCATGTGATTTGCAGTAAACAGTCAATTTTCATCAGTATGCCATGATGTTTAATTACATAAGAACCTTCTACTTAATACACTCTTCTATTTGGCGTTGCATTCAGTTGGACACTAATTTGTTGAGCTGAAGAGGAATCCATTATGAATTACCTTTTGAATCAAACTTTCTGTACATTCTCGAGTTTCATCGCGAGATAATCTGCAACACGTGCACATGGCCAAGGGGTGAAGCACGCGTACTACTCTATTCATTGATTTAAAGCGCACTTTATACATGGGTTTATAGTATATTCATACGTGAACTGTTTGGTTTGTATGGATCCTTATAACTTCATTCATTGTGCTTAGTCATGATGAATCGCTTACCCAGAGTTGGAGGCGCACGTCGCTTTTATGGAGTTGATCCTTAGCTTGTTAGCGACGTCTTTCAGCCCCTGCAGAGTTTTCTCATCGGGTTTATGGTAGCTAGTCATGATGGTTGAGTTGATCCACAGACAGTAGCACTTACTTAAAACTGTACTTTGGCTAATCTACACGCCCAGAAGCTTGACAGTGCTGTTGTTGAAATGCTGCGCCACAACGCTGCAAGCTACTCGAGTACAGCAGTGAAGGAGGGACAGGAAACAAGGAAGTGGACTTATGTCCCCGCGCAGCCACGCCCACTAAGGAGAGTCATTGGAGGAATGGAGTTGTGCACGTTACGCATGATATAATTATGGACGTTTCTCTATCAAAAACAAACAATGGGACTAAGATTTTTAATGGATTATTGAAGCACGCAAGTTGACGCAACGTAATTTACTCAGTGACATACCCTGTATTCTGCTCTTGACCAAGCAGATCTAACAGGCTAAAAACAGGGGATAGAAGCTATATGGGACCACTTCCATATAAAAGGCTGATAATCATTGATGACAGTCATAGGCAGCGCAAATAGCTCTAAGTTGTTATAGGGTTGGGTATATTATAGATCCATAGGTTAGGTATAGTCAATCAGGCCTTGATTTTGCTGTCACTGTCTCTTTAACAACAGTGATGGGAGGGAGCCAGAGATTTTGCTCTCTCATCCTTACGCAGGAAAATACGAGAGTGAGACTGGAGAGGAACATTTTTAATTAAAAAAAACACCATATGCTTATAGGCCTAATAGTTTTGTTCATTTAAATTGTCTAATGTTGAAAGGAATGATGATGCAAACCACTCTTCACTCTGTAAATAAATACATCTAATTATTATTATTTTTTATTGTAAACAAAACGCATGCACACCTGTGCGATAGACGTTTCAGTTGCAATATTAAGTAAGCCTGTTGTCAAAAATCTAAATTTCAGGGAAAATATTTCAAACACTTCCTCATTTCACACAGGTTACTCAACCACTTATGGCTCAACTGTTTCCTCTTCATAAAGTTCCTGAAAGTACACGATTGCATTAGAAAAAACACCACAGGTACAGTCATCCTAATTATAATAAAGTGTTAACTATATAATTATACCTTTAATTTTTCCTTGGCCTCAACCCTTTCATCAGATGTAACCAGATCTTTATCAAGCCTCTCCAAATTTGGCAAAAGCATCACTATATTTATACGGTACTCTGTAGATTCCACCACAGGGTTTTCTGAAAGCACTAATATTTGCAGGGATTTTGAGATGTGCCTCAGGCTCTGAATGGCATTCTCATCTTCAACCTTGTTGCCTCTGCATAAACAAAAGTGGTCAACATAAACACACAATATAATGATTAAAAATTTATATTGAGCAAAATAAATTTGAATTCTGACAATGTTTTTTTTAATTACCTGACATTGAGGTACTGAAGACACGTCATGTTAAAGTTAAGGCCATCCAAAGTTTTTATTTGGTTATCTCTTAAGTGCAGAGTTTGAAGTCTCTCTAACTTCTCCATTCCTCCCAAATGCTTAATAACATTTTTGGCCTTAACAAGAGATCAAAAGAGCAGATGATAATTTCCACCAAACACAAACTACAATTGAGTAGCAAATAGAAGACTTTACCATGTACAGGTGACGTAAATTTGGCAAATTAATTCCTTCAGTTGTTTCCATTTGGTTTCCTCTCAGCTCTAATGTAGTCAGATTGGCAAAACGACCATCAAGACATGATAGCCTTTTAATTCTGTTACCTATAAGACATCACACATAAAATCATACATGCCTACACTATACATATTAATAAGTGGCATATTAAACTGTGCTGACCTATGAGATTGAGGGTTTCTAAAGAAGAGGGCCCAACAAGGTCATCCATGTCTGTCAGTATATTCATAGCCACATTGAGCCACTGAAGGAATTTGAGTTGTGCAAAAGGCTGTCTCCTGAAAGACTGTATTTCATTATTGTCTGCCTGCAAAAGAAATTATCTTCTATGATTGAGGGACAGTTAATGGCACTACTGAAGAATACCTGCCTTAAGCCAAAGCAGCTGTGTCAGTGATGCTAAAGGTGATAGGTCACTGAGACGGTTGTTTGACAAATCCAGGAAGCGAATGTGAATAAAGTTGCTGATTGCAGAGATGTCACTCAGTCCCCTGCAGAAAATAAATGGCACTGACAGGTAAAGTTATGTCATAAAATAACAATGACATTACTGTAGCATATCCTTACAGTAAGCCTACCTTTCCTTTAGGTCCAGTTTTATAAAAGCATGAGCTAAACCATTTCCAGTTTTGCAAAGTAATGAAAGGCCTTCTTGTATGTCCTCTTGGGTTAAGCACTGAATCAGTTCCTATTAATGAATCAGAAGTGGAAACATATTTCTTTAAATTGACAAACGATCAGTTGACAAATGCTAGGAGTGAGGCAATTGGACCCATTAAGCTAAACATTTGTGCTGAACAAAACAAAACAAAACCGAAAAAAAAGGAAAAATATTAGCCTCCTAAACAAGGAAACCATACCACAAAGTAACTTCAGCCTATCCGAAGTTACTGAAGCAGCGTTACGCACCTGGCTTACTTCTCCAGTCTTCTCCCTTGTCAGTCCATCCTCCTCATCTGACCGAACTGCGTCTTCCTCTACATCAGACATGTTTGCACTTTTCCCAAACCTGGGTTGGCTAGTTCAGATTGCTTCGATGACCGAATGATTGTTATAGGCCTGATAAAGTGCGAGTAGCGTGTGAAAAACTTTTACTGTAGCGTCGTGTTGTGGTGTCCATGGAAACGACGCAAGTCACGCATCCGCTTAAGATACGAAGTGATGCGCAACAGTTTAATGCTGGAGAGAGGATGTTTTATTTGAGAAGACACATTTGAAAAACTTGCAATTTTAGTGTATTTTATTACATGATATTTAAGAGACAACCCAGGGAGAATCCACAACAATTACATTTTTATTAGGCCTAGCTTTTTTGCTTTCATCTTTATTTCTATATGCGCACGAATCTTAGTTAATTCCTAGAGGATCCAGTTACAAATGCATGTTTTTGTTTTTTTTTTTGTTTTTTTTTTTTTTTACAGAATGCATATCATTCACTGAAAGAATGTTGATATGTCATCACACAAAATCTAACACCACTGTGCATAGAAACAAACTGTATAAAAATTAAGGTTAGATAAAGTTACATTTTGCTATATTGACAATAAATGCTCCGAAAAGCAACTGAGGAAGAAAAAACAATGTGCACACTGCTGCAAGAAATGTTCTAGCAAACTGAAATTATTGAGGTATCTAAACATGTTACAGTAAGTAATATTTGTTCCTTTGAGTTAAACTGCAAAGTCATGTGCAGGAAAACGTAGTGGTGGGGATTTAATCCACTTGCATATGGCCCACAACATGCCCTTAGTTCTCATTTCATTTCATGACTCAAGCACCAGAATGGGCTCCAGCTCCCTTCACTAATGAACACTTGATATAATCTTTCTCTTCTTAAAGTCAGGAGGTTGAAATCCATCTGTCGATGTCTATAAAGCATTGCAACAAGAGTAATTAGAGTAATGTTTTCAAAATGTTTTCACTAGAGAAAATTGTTGCTTACTTCTTTGCCAAGATTGAACTGTATTTGTTCCAGGTTTTGCTGAAGAAAAAAAACAAGTGAAAATTTACTCTTTTACCGTTGTTGTATTTTTCATATGCAGAAGACAGACAAACACATCTTACTTGCAAATAAACCTTACCTTATGAAGTTCAGAGAGCTGCTGGTGCCTGATGAGGGCCTCCTTGCTTGGAAACTGCCTTCGACAAAGTAAACATGCCAATTTAGACCAGTCAGTCATTTTACCTTCTCTCTCGTCTTTGGATCCTCCTTCTTCATCACTGTCAGCATCTCCATTGTAGGCTGGCACAAGACCCAGTTGTTGAACAGGTGAACTCTAAAAAAAACATTATAATAACAGTAAACATTAATAAGTCATTAATTTATATGAAAAAGTCCAAGTCCTCACTGCAGCTGTTTGCCTCATCTGATCCAGATTTATTTGAAGACGTTCTAACAGTGCCCCCTGCAGGAATCATAGAAAAGAGATAATTTCATTTGCAGAACTGTTGTTAAATGCAAGCGACCACTTCTGCTCCATGTACCTTCTTCTCCAGAACAGCATACCCAGCATCAGCACTAGCAGACTCCCTGAAGTCCTCTGAGCGGCCTCTTGTTTGCCCCGGGCCCAGAGTGCCAGACGATAAGCGCATGTTCTCCTTGTGTCTGTTCAGACTTTTGGCCCAGCGTTCCATATCTTTAGCTATCTAAAAAAGTAAATATACAAATATTCAAATTCAAACAATAGTGCATATTTTTGTTTCATACCCAGACTTAATAGAGGAGAGCCTGTTTATATTACAATATATTTCAATGAACAACTTTTGTGCATAGACTACCTGTTGTGCAGTTTTACTCTTATTTTTTTCCTTTTTATCCTTTGACTCTGTGTCAGCATTCCCAATCTTTGACTGGCCATCTGCAGGAATGTATGAGTGCTTTTCTCCATCCCAGTACATATATTGCTGAGTGTGAGGATTGTAATAATACTAAAAAAGTACAAATGTCACATCAGAAAAAATATTAATTAAGTTTATATTATTAGTTGCTTTAAGCAAATTTACCTGTGAATTTGGATCATAGTATAGTCCTGTGAGAGGATCATAATAGTACCCAGAGCTCTCATCATACTGGTAGGTTGACATGTTTGGGACAGCTGTTTTAAACAATAAAGCATATGATCAGAAAGGGCTATAGCCATAACCATACTAATGCCGGTACATATTTGTTACATACAGTTCTTTTCTTTTAACATTAGGTACCACAAGGCTAATGTTAATGAACAGCCTTGGTGTTGTACATAAGTTGTAATTTTAGTATTAAAGAGTGACCCTCACGGTATTGTTTAAGCTCATGTTCAGTTCCAGGAATAGCCGGCTGAATTGAAACTGTTGTCCCCACAATCTCACACTTTAAACAAATAAAAAATGCAATAATTACAAATTACAAAAAGCATCAATTGAGCTGAATTCAGACAAAACCTGGGTTGGTGTGGTGGCTGCTGAGATGGGAGTGCCCTGCGTGTGATTAAAAGGCTGTTGTCCCTCTGGGCTCACAGTTTCTAAGAATTAAGAAAGAATAAACACAAACAATATAGCCAGAATAAATAAAATTGCTATTACATGACATCTATAACATATTACATTACCAACCTGTGTAGTCTCCTGGTGTTTTGGTGGGCAGGGCAGTAGATCCAGTAATGCTATCTGACCCACTGAATGCTTCCTGGTTATATGTCACTGCTGCAGCCTGTTGAAACACCACTCCACTTGAACTACCACCAGGAACTGTTTGAGCAGTCTGAAAAGAAATAGCAAATACATTATCAAGTGAAGTGTACAGTTTAACTCTAGCAAAATTATTTTGAGTTTTAAATGGAACGTACTTGTGTCACAGCCCACTGTGCAGCAGCTATAGCTGTACTAGCCACGGTTGCAGCACTCACTTTGCTGCCATCCGATTGGAAAACATCACTAAAACACAAAAAGATCATGTATAAACTATAGCCTATTATATATACTATTAAATTTGAGACCGCTAGTGAACAACTTACAAATATTTTTTTAGCAAGCGGCATAGCAGTATATTATAGAACTGTGATACTGAATAGAAAGTTATGGAATATGTTTTTACCGTTTGGACCCTTTGGCAAACTCCACCACAATAGTCTTGCCATCAATTGAAAGAGATGGTAGTTGAGTCTGTAGAATTTGCAGTAACTGAGAAGCCTCCTAAATAGAAAAATAGATGTGCACCATTATTTTTATGTTTATATGTACAATTTGCCATTAGAGGTAAAATTACCACTATACTATATACTATACTTCTTACCACTATAGTTGACAGTTGTAGGAAGGCAAAGCCTCTGTTGAGATTGGTGTGCTTATCCTTGATCAAACGCACATTAGAAGCTGAAAGAGTCGCAAAAGGAGATAAAGCTAACAAGATTCCATCAACTGAAGTATGTGGTCCAAGGTTTCGGAGGATCAATGCTGGGGAAACACAGAATGATTGTTAAGGACCTTATAGGAATAAAATATGAACTTCAGAACATATTATATTTTCTTACTGTCATTGGCAGTATCTGTCTGCTGCTGTGCAGCTTGCCCTTGAGCAACAGAAAGGCCTGAGTTCTGGTAATGTACAGGCAAGGGCAGCAATCCCTGGACCCTACTATTGTGCAGTCCACCAACCAAGTCCTGCTGTAACTGGGGCAGCTTCAACTCCGCCTCTGCAATAATGTGACCCACTCTTATACTGCAGCATCAAAATAGAATATAGAGCTGAGACAATTATTAAACACCTGCTTTGGGAGCACAGCATTTGAAGCACTTCTCCCTCCGTTTAAAGTTTTGTACACCACACTGTCAGATCAAATCCAAATGTTAATAACCTGAATAAACACGTTTAATAATAAAAACATTAGACAATAGACAGGACCTTGTTGCAAAGCCAATCTTCGTTGGCACGTGGCTTCGGATCACTGTAGTGCATGGACACTCTCTGGCCCAGTATCAACAGCACTCCCTGCAAGAACAAGCAACAGAAGAAAAGCATAACATTAATTACAAGTTTAAATTCAACTGAAAAGGCGAGAGAGACCTCATCTCAGAAAAGATGACAGAGTGAGAGAGAAGGAATAGAGCTGTGAAGTCGACATAAAATTAGGAAACCACAATCAATAGAACTTCTTCCATCAGCTTTCAGCTTCTTTCATACTGAAATTATGTGTTTATCATAAAGAACAGCAATTTTTTAAAGGTGTGTGAGACCCCCTTTTGGAAAGACTCCATTTGCCACAATGAGGAACATAAAATCATAAAAGGAATTTATTGGTGACGCAAAAATTGAAGATTCACCAAGAAGCACATTGTGCTATCAGTCAAGTCCTTAGCTCCTCAAGTCGCCAGAGACTAAAATAGTGCACTTTTAAAAAAATGCATTTTGTCTGTTATTTAACTTTGATGGAGTGCTTATTGTGTCAGTTTGGACTAGGCATTACTCAATGAAAGATGATCTCTATTAAACTAGATGGCACTACCTACCTCACTTCTCAGAGCAATGTTTTGCCTTGTATCTCATATGTAGGTTAGGCTTACTATATGTGAGTGTCTGAGTATGAGAGTGACCTGGTTGGTCTCCATCCAGCGGGTGGCCTCCTGTATGAGATTAAACTCGACGAAGGCGAATCCTCGGCTCTGACCTGGACACCGCCCAGCGCCATGGTCACCAAATGACAACAACATAACAACAACGCAGTGCAGTTAGTGCCTCTGGTACAGCCTGGGATCATGACCCTGTGTCAGCGCTTATTAGACATAGCATCACATCCTCTGCTCCTTTTATGAATATGAAACCACCTCCAACTTAGAAACTGTGAAGAGTCTGAGGATGCAATGCCATGAATTTCAACAGGGTCATGGAAAGGGGGAAAAAAAGAAACCACCTCACTCCATTCTGAGTATGGGGACGTTAACAGTCTTTGAATGAAGCACACAAAATCTATAAACATAAAAACTATTACAACTTAAGCAGCTATTGTAAACTTTTAGTTTAAAATATAAAACAATAATTTCCCTTCTCTGATAGTATTCAGTATTCATCATCAAGATATTTCAGAAAATACAAATTTAACCAATGAAAAAAATAAAAAAAAAACGTTACTGCTGCATCTATTGTCCAGAGGCATGTGAGCCTGCACCTTAGTATCAATAGTATATTGATACATGGAGGGAAAGAAGACCAAGTCTCACCTGATGTCTTGTTTCTCATGAGGCGGACCTCTTTTGGCTGAATCCCCTGTTCCTGTAAATGTGCTTGGATCTATGAATAGACAAAAACATACACATCACCAGCATTATTGATATAAAAAGTAAATTTTACTCTCAAAAATACAGTGCTTTTAAAAAGACCGCTGTGACCACACTTACCTCTATGGTGGTAGCATTAGGTGGGAGCATACGAAGCATTACAATGTGGCTAGGTTTCTGGTTGTAGTCAAAATCTGTGCGATAGTCCTGATCCCTCGGTTCATCCAAGGAAGTGCAATACTCTTCTACCTCACCTGGGACACTCTGCAGATTTAGTTATACACATTAGTTCAAATTTGGTTCATTAATATTCACATGATGAGCATATGTGAATATGTCTAACCTTTAGCTTTTCACCGCTGAGAGGGAACCTGTCACCCCCACATTGCTTTTCTGCACTATAAAGGACCTGTTTGGTTACATGGCTCAAGATTTCATTGTCATTGTCAATGCAAGGATGCTCAAATGTCTTGTCTGATGTTACCCCATCTTGTTTTATTGAAATGCGAAGGTCTGGCTGAAACTCTGTCAACTCCTGTAAACAACCTTGTGAGAAGTTGCACACATCAACAGTTGGTCTATGCCTCGTAAAGCTCAAAAATCTGACCTCTATAGCCATGCTGTCAAACCCGGGTTCTTCATCTTCTTGTCCACAGTTTCTGTAGTCTTGGTCTAGTAAGTGAATTCTGGGTGCATTTCCATAGCGTCCCGCTCGATCACCACGCCCTCCTCTGGAGACACGGACAAAGACTGTCAAGTACCTTGACGAATGTTTCTTTTTCCATTATAACGCTTGGTTTACCTTCGCTCAGAGTCCATATTGTGGACCCGATTTGGACTATGTATGCGTCATGTGTCAGTCAACGTAATTACTCTGTAACAACATAGTACCAGATACTACATGTGCACAAGTACATAGCATGCATGGGAAAGTTGCAGAATGGATTTTAACGACACTTGTGACAGTAGCATGTTGTACCTGGACATATTAACAAAACAGCGATAAAGCACATGCATCTCAACCTCTGAGGCAGTAGAAAAGCGGTATTAGCAGGGAAGCTAAGTAGCATAGGCTATGCAAACTCGGCTAACCCTCAGCTACTTTATGTCTACAGATGTAATCTTAACTATAAGTTAACACAAGATCAGCACCACTCACCACTGTCACATTTTACATGTACAAGACATGGTCCGGGTGCTGTATTCATGAGTCCGAACTAAACACTGTTTTCTTTTTCTTGTTAAAGTGGAAAATGGCCACAGCGGCATGACATTTCAGAGTGGGCTGGACTGATACTTCTTGATCCTTGATCTCATTGGTAGTTTTGCGTGGTTATAACATTGCTATATGTTGAGTTAGCATGGCTGTATGTGTGAGATTTTGATTAAACTTGTATTATTTTGACTTTATTTGAAAGAGGGAGAGGTAGATAGAAATAATCTAAACCCAAGAAAAGCCACAGTTCAACCAAGTCACCCCAACCACGGTACCAACTGCACTTTCGTCACACAAAACAGGATACCCATTTCATATATACTTTCACTCAAAACTTGATGTTTAATTAGCAATGTTTAATAGGCTATTAAGGTTACATGTAATCATTTAGAAGACACAAAATTATCATAACAGCAGGATTAGTTAAAATGATTAAATTATACTAAGATTAGAAACATCAACCATATAAAGTGATAATTACACAATTACAGTTTAAAGGGGCAATGGAAAGTAGAATAAAAGGCAGACTTGAAACACATAAACATGTCCTTACAAGGCCTTGTAAGACATTCCATACAGAATTATAAGATATGCCTAAATTAAAAGGAATATTCATCAACTACATCACTTATGGTCTTACACATTTACACAACCAATCACTTGTATGCTCAAAAGGTCCTCAAATCTCATAAACCTGTCTGTGCCGCTGGCCATTCAGTAAAGTATATGTTCATCACTGAGGAAACTGTAAAGCCATGACCTCAAACTGGGCCATTTGGGTAACTTTGGGATGAACACAGGGAGTGCCAAAGGCTTTCCATGCATACCGAACATGGACAATTTGTTAATACACACAAAATATCACCTCACATTCACTGCATGCTGACCTGCACCAGAGAAAACAATCATACAACACCCACTCGCCTATTGTAAGTATATGCAATTATTTAAACATGGGAAGAAACATGTCATACAATCCACTTTAGGGACACCCCTGTACTGCGCCTGAGTCAGAACATGGACCTGTGGGAGCCAAGTCAATAATAAGGAGAAAGCACTCGTATAACTTTCATAGACACTGAAGTGAAAAAATACCCCACTTGTAATCATGAGTCCCTAACGTTAACTTTCTGACACTGCACTCAAGGCACTACATATAGGCGACATTGTGTAAGATACACTTATTGAGTTATTAAACCCCCTTTTTTCTGTTATTTAGGTCCCCATTGTCTTGGCCTGGTGAGGACCGTTAATCTTCATTCCCATCATGGCACACATAAACCCTTATTTATAACAACTTCTAATCACCCACTACCAACTTGTGTCACATACGCAGAGATCTACAAGTTTTGGTAGATGCAAATTGGCACAAAATCTACTTTTATCAATCTATTATAAGCCATGATGTATAAGCTTATTAAATCATTTAAAACCTGCATGAACATTCTGAGGTTAACTGGGTGATAAGAGATTGGGCAGGGTTCTCCTCAAAACATCATAAACTTTAGGTTGTCCTTGTGTTTGTGCTTGAGAGCAGTCCCATCTTCTCCTTATAACAGATTGCAGGCATTCTTCTTGTTGCGTTTCTTAGACACAAGGGCTGCTCTAGTTGCCAATTCAAAGACTTCCCTGACGCCTTCTTTGGTTTTGGCGGAACACTCCTGGTAACCATGAGCACCAATGCGGGTGGCCATCTCTCTGCCATCCTCCAGTTTGACTGGCTCCTAAATAAATATGGGAAAAGTTGATTAAACATAATTATAATAATATATCAGAAGAAGTTATACCAATGTAAAAAAAAAGAAAAAAAGAAAAAGTACCTGTTTCATTTTGGCAAGCTCTCGCCTGGTATGTTCATCATTACGCAGATCTTTTTTGTTACCCACAAGAATAATTGGAACGTTTGGACAAAAATGTTTTACCTCAGGGGTCCACTTCTCTGGAATATTTTCTGACAAATTAAAGAGTTATAATGTTTACAAAATGGCAACACTCTTAAATTTAACATGTATTTTGTTTAACATATGGTGGTATGGTGTACTACCTAAACTGTCAGGGCTGTCAACAGAGAAGCACATCAGAATGACATCTGTGTCAGGATAGGAGAGTGGTCTCAATCTGTCATAGTCCTCTTGACCAGCTGTATCCCACAAAGCTAACTCCACCTATAAATAACAAGAGGCATGCATTTTAGGAACATCTTTAGTAACAACACTGATAGCTCAATAGTTCTGGGCTATGAGGTCACTATGAGTGCCAGTATCACAATTTTACAACAAGAAAGTATTACTTGTACATTAAATAAACATAGATGTAAGCCTATGACCAAATGAGCAATGTGGATTGTGGATGCAATATGTTACCTGTTTCCCATCTACTTCGATGTCTGCCACATAGTTCTCAAACACAGTGGGGACGTAGACCTCAGGGAACTGGTCTTTACTGAAGACTATAAGCAAACAGGTCTTGCCACATGCTCCATCTCCAACTATTACTAATTTCTTCCTGATGGCAGCCATCTAGAACAAAGACATACAATGCTGAAGTTATAGTACAAATAAAGACAGTGGGGAACGTAATTCGAGTAATTCAGAATAACTTTGGAGCATATAAATGCCCTGCTCCACCTCAAACACGATGCTGAGAGAAGAACAGGATAGTGGACATTTAGTTTTAGGCTATATCGTAAGCATTATTATAATATTGTATACTTGTCATACACAACAATAGGGCTAGAGGACAGAGGCTACACCTACAATGCGCTCAAACAGCAGCATTACATGTGTGTGCTGTAAAACTCTAAGAGCTGTGCTATGGTCTCCGGGGCCTGTCAAACCAGCTAGCCAAAAAGCTACTCTCGGGTAGGTTTACTTCAGTAAACAACTTTATTTCTATCATTTGCTAATATTTTTATGGAATTACTTGAGCATAATACTAAAACATCATTTGGATGATAGTATTGTTCCAAAAATATACAGGTTTAACAGCTTTAAAAGTTTTTTCTCCATGATTACCGTGATATGTCCGCCGCCGCCTTTCTCTTCTTCCTGAACGACTTTCAAGCTCCTCCTACCGTACGTACGCGTGCGTGGCTACGTCAGTTGAAGATGTGTTCGTTTCATAGACCGTCTATGGTTCATTTGACAAATTATTATAATGTGCATGTTTCAGAGAGGGCATGATGAATAAGGCCTAAATTAAAAAAAGTAAGATGCTGTAGCAATTTCACACAAAATGATGTACAAACTATGGCAAAGAAGAGAAATCAATTTATTCAGTTGCAGTTCTGAACTGAACTGAAGAAGCAGCTTGGATTCGACTAAACAAACTTTTGTCTAGTCGACAAACTGATTTATCTCCTTTGTCATGGATTCTACCTGGACGACTGAGGGATTTTTCACATGTACAAACGATGTTTTTATTTATTTATTTTTCGTTTAAGTTCAGACAACTGAAAAAACATCTTTTGATTAAAAAAAAAAATGAACAGAAAAAATGAACCAGATCTATGAGAATATAACAGATGGGAAAATAAAAACAAACAAATATTAATGCATTCTTAAAGTTACAAGCATATAGGCCTATATAAAACATGCTGCAATGCACCTACAGATAATTAAGAAATATTCAAAATTTTGATCAGTTAGTCTATTTTAGACAGGTCAGCAATACAAGACCTCAGCTGGAACCTCAAGTGCATCTCTCCTCTCCTGTTACGCTGCTGTCATTTTATCACCCACAACACAGAGCAGACTCCAGTCCTGTACTATACACAAGGCTCATTCCTGCACTGTGCTGTTAGTTCAGTTGAGGTAAGTTTCCCTCATCATTTCTCAGGCTCAGGAATTACAGTGAGGGTATTCAGGTTTGTTTCTATGGTCACAGACGCACAATGGCTCTGATTGGCTGCTTTCCTCAGCCAGTCTTTTTGGCCTATTTCTTGATAGCAATGGGGCTGTTGCTGCGCTTGTAGAATAACACATAGGCTTGATTAGTCTGCAGTTGGTTCTCTGAAATTTGAGTCACACTGAAATGGGAGGGAAAATCATATCAGGGTATTAGTGCTTTGCTATCTCCATTTACAGGGAACTGAAGAAATGACAGCGTTTACCTGGAATCATTGTAGAAACACCATCCATTTTCATCTAAACAACAAGCTGTGTAGTGACCCATGTTGACAGTGCCAGAATGGTTACAGATTGCATATAAATTATATAGAACTGGACCTAAAGGAGAAAATGAAGTTCAGCCAAAAATCTGAAAATACATGTTAAATTCATAATGTATTTGAATATTAGGACTATGGGGAAAATGCATAATAATTATATCAAGATCAAAGATTAGCAATCAAAATGATACAATACTGGACTTTTACAGACTGTAAGACATGTCTTTGCTACAACTCTCTGTGAGTGATTACATCATATGCACTTTTACATCATAATTACGTTGAACAATCATTAGGATATATCAGTAATGACATGAGAACTGAAAAGTGCCACTGTAGTTACCTGCATCCACTGGTCCATAGGGTCCCAGATCCAGGTTTGTGAGGGGGAAGGACACCTGCACTGTGCTTTTACTGATACTCCACCGTGATGTCGTGAAACGATTCAAATCTGATCCAGCATGTTAAGGACAATAATATACGATACTAAAACAGACTGCAGACTTATGGGCTGTTCTTTAATTAGACAAAGGATATGGATTACAATGACTTGAGGAAACCTTTGAATAGACAACCTCTTTGTACTTTCTGTGCGTCTGTTGCATCTTTCACACATCTGAAAAAAAAAAAAAATTATTGGAACAATAAGAAATGGGGAAAATTGTCCTTGTGGCTCATTTGAAATACATTACAAATTTCCTTCATTAAGGATAACCATGACAGTCCATTTACCTCTAGCATGCCGATTACCAAGCATCTAGGTGATTGTTATAATAATTGTTATAATAATTAAGCACTATAATACTTATGAATTATGCATTTTGTTTTAGTTACATCTCTGAGCTCACAACCATCTACACCAACATTGTGCAACATTAAGTAAACTTACTGGTGAGTTCTCCTTATCCAGTCTCTCCTCTTGTGAGAAGAGATCTAGGCACTCTTTCAGGGTCACCTCACCTCCGGAGCTCCTCTTGGGAATGGGCAGAGACAGGTCACAGAAGACGTCAAACGTGTTGGAGTAGTGGGAACAAACGGAACAGTGCAGGGAGCTACGCAGCTGTCCCGCAAACAGATCTTTGAATGAATACATGGAAAATAAAAACAACAATTATGCATAGAACAAAACAGTTCGTCTTCAGATATGAAATAGCTATGTTCCTAGTCAGTATGAATGAATAAACATTGAGGTGTGTAAACGCAAACTGTGACAATTGTAACACATAGTACCAGACAGATAAACATTCACTGAATAAATATATTAATTCTGCAATGTATCGATTGGCAACTGATTAATACTGTCATTAACTCACCAACTATCCGGCTGTCATCTCTCTCCAAGTGCCTTTTCCACATGGAGGCTGCCTCTTCAGAGAGTCTTTGAATGAGACATGATGAGGAGTAGGAAGATCTTAGTACAAAATACCAATACATTTTTCACACTTGTACCTGAATCTGGCATATTTCTGCTCTGGCTCTTTAACTCGTCGAACATACATCCGGCGGTTGATTTCTGTGTGCAACTTATCCAGAAGGAACCTGAGAAACTCCTGAGCATCTTGTTGACTACAATTAATAGAATGTGATTAATTTAAAATACAGGTACATAAGAAATGCACTGAAAGGCTATAAATGTCACCTGTATCCGCTGAAGTAAGGCACTGCATCTTTAAAAACATTATAAAACTGTTTTGGGTTTACCACCCTGCCATCACTATTTACATCCCAAAGACCAGAGAGAACTTTGGCAAAAGCTGAAGGAAAAAAAGCAAAATATGAGGAAAAGATAAAAGATAAGGTCTTAAAAATATTGCATGTTATTCATACCTTCCATTAATTTAGCATCCTCTTTGCTAAACTTCTCATGTCTGTAGGACTTGAGAAGACAGTAGTCTCGAAGTCCATGTGTGTGAGACAGACACTGGACAATGGCATTCAAGAAGCACTATTTAAAAAAAAAAATAACACAATTATGACAATGAGTAGATATAAAATGTATGTCAAATTGGTGTCCTGTCCTGGTAAATACTCACCGTGTTTCCAATATTTCTCAAACCAACTCTGCCACTTCCCAAAGTGAGCGGGTCTTTCTAGAGAGATTACAATTTTACATATTTGTAACAACATAATTAGTTGTTTATATATATATATGTGTGTGTGTGTGTGTGTGTGTGCAGTGTAATATTTGTAAAAACCAATTTGCTTCCTCTGTCAGAATAGTAAATAAAAAAAGATCATAAGATATGATTGTGAGGATAAAATATGACAGAAAAACATTAGTATTTTATTTAGTACTTTATAACCTTGGGGTACAATTTTTGATTCTTTTCTATGTTTATCTTTCTGTATTAGCTCCACCTTCAGGGTGTGTATGGTGGTGCTACACCAGATTTAGCATCTTATGTCATTAACATAGACGGAGAGGCTAAAAGGAGGTCAGTCCCATGCACTCATCCTATTAGAAACCAAGAGTGCTGACATGTGCTGAAACACGTGTGAGGTACTCTACTCATCAATGTTTTACTAAAAAAGTTATCATTTGTGTAGGTTTACCTCTGTGTCGGCCACAAGTAGTAGTCCCATGAGTGAAGTATAGAGGACTGACTGAGATATGTCTGCTGTCTCTTGCCGTAACCCGTTCTGGGACACCAAAGTCCGACACAAGGCCTCACAAGAAGGCTCTACATTGACTCCACTGGATCCTGGCATTATCTAAAGTCTACCAATCTATGGCAGACCAGTACAACATAGTAGTTGTAGTAGTCTAGGTGACTGCTTTGAAACTTGAGACAGGTGTAGGTCCTGAGAGTCAAAGATGATCAGGATGCTGTGAGGAAGATTCTTCTTGAAAATGGTTTTGTTGATGATGAAACTTAGCTAGTGTTCAGGAGCCTAATATACAGGATCATAAAGACGACCTTTAAAGAAATTTAAAAAGACATATGTAGTCATGTGCTGAATAATACTGACTGAAGTGTTCTTATAGCATAGTAAGTGCATAAATAATGACTATTACTTCACAGACCTCAATAAAGCCTTACATTAAACAATCTTTAGAAGGGCAATTAGGACCCAGAACTTAGGCAGTGCAATTAGAATTGAGTGCTTTGTTATCTTTTAATATTCAGAAATAAACAAGTATAACCTCTGTACAATCTCACAGTTGGCATGGATTGTCTTCATCCTACATGCACAGGCCATCTGAATGCTGAAGCCCCTAAATGCCCTCCACTTGCTTTAGAATATATTTCTAGTCAAAAATGTCGTGCAAATAAACAATTTCCCACATATTTACATTTGATAAAGAGTGATGCAGACTCACCTGATCATTTGGTCACTCTATCTTTGAACAAACTGTCCCAAGCGGACTGTTCCCTTCACCTGCTGAGCTGTTAAAAATGCATAAGGCCCAGTGTTCAGTTTCAGAGTGTGTTCCTGTGGGCCGGCTCTGAAAGTCTACCTCTGCGCTGTGCCCTGTCACCGGTGTCAGGACGGGACAGGCAAAGACAAGGGGAGAGAGAAAGGGAGAGGAGGATAATCATCTGTAATCTTTTCTCTCTGGAGATCTATACTTAGGCTTTTCTTGGTGTACTTTTCCACAAGTACCTCACTATGACTTTTGGGTGTCACTTTATTTAAAAAAAAATGTATCAAAACAATGTACAATTTAAATTCATATTTCACAAGTTGTACCATCCCTATAACAGCTGCTTCAATGGATTGTGTTAACGCTCTAGAAAGAAAGCACAAACACTTAATATTCATGTGACTAAATAACATCACTACTTTGCATGATAATGATATACATTTTTTCACCTCAAGAAACATGTGGACAGAGTTTATGGGCATAGCAATAGAAACTATCAGTAAACCATATCAATGTCAATGCACAATCTTGTCAGATCTCAGAAGCTAAGCAAGGCCGGGCCGGGTTATTACTTGGATAGGAGACTGCTGGGAATACCAGGTGCTACAGTGAGACAGTTCACCCATATTGCCTATTATGAATGTGGTGTGCGTGAGTAATGAGTGGTCGTTGAGGAGGATGATGATGCAGATTGGCAGCCTCTCTTCCAGTTATCCCAGGGCTGCTATGGCTACAATAGTAGCTTACGAACACCAAATGTGGAGTGATTTGATAATACAAAGTAAAGCTTTTTGGTAGTCTTGAAATGCCCTACATAAATACAATGCATTATTACCAAAACACCTGTATATCACATTATCAGTAGATTGTACCATATAAAATGAATCTGCCTCCATTACAATGGAACAGTACAGGCCTATAAAACTCCAAAGTCACTCATATATAATCTCCAAAGTCACTCAAATGTAATCTCCAAAGTCCTCCCAAAAAAATCTTCCAAAGTCTCATTTGCCCACTCAGCGACTCGTTTGGGCAGCCATCTCTGTATCTGAACTGAGGCTCAGGTCAGCTATGTGACAGAGGGCGGGATCCGCATAGGAGGTAAACAGTGATTGGCCGGCATGAGCATTCCTGTCTCGTGATTGGATTATGGCCTGGCGCAGACTGGTGATCCACTGCTGTTTACTGAAGGAGTCGTTAGCCTGGAGGCTGTAGGAGTTTGCTTTAGCTCGCCCCCTGCTGCTCACTCGGAAACAGTTTTTCACTACAATAAAGACAAAACAAGGATTAACTGAGATATAAAACATTATTCTTAGTGTGTACATTCCATAGGTGTATGTTAAATTCATTGATTAGTGTATGCATTGTGATGAGTTTGTTCAGATGTTTACCTTTGTCGTTTCCCCCTGTGAAGGCCCCCCTGAAGGCCCCACCCCCTCCAGCCTCTCCATCAGGAATCTCCTCCAGGTTCAATAAGCTGTTGGGCAGAGGCTGTCTGTAAACACTGAAGGCTTGACCACCATCTTTGTCCTCTCCAGGTCTGGTCAGCACTAGCGCCAGCTCAAACAGGAAAACATGCAATCGCTAAAGGGCATAAAAATATATACATACATTTCATTTTCCCTTCACTGATGGAACAATCACGTTTGTTATACCAAAGGTTATGCAAATGGGATACCAGAAAGCATAAAACTGTTACTGAAGAAATGTAAAATATTTTATTTATTTTGGATGGACTATGTCTCTCGGCTGGCCTGGGAACGCCTCGGGGTCCCCCCGGAGGAGCTGGAGGACGTGTCTGGGGTGAAGGAAGTCTGGGAGTCCCTGCTTAGGCTGCTGCCCCCTAAGCAGGGACTCGGATAAGCGGATGAAAATGGATGTATAGATGGATTTATTAATATAGCGTAATTAAAATTCATTGCTGGTTTACTTTTACATTATTTGGTTAAATCTAATTTCCATTTCATATAAAGTGTCTGTTTAAATACACTTTAAAGCTACCTTATGTACGATTAGATTGGTCGACTCTCTCCTGTTGTATTCTCACATATCACCACTAGATGTTATCTGTGTTACTGCTGTCTGATAGTGCGCAGCTTTGGCCTGATAGACGAAGACCAGAGAGCACAGGTGAGCCTGAACAAACGCCAGGTGAAAGGAGTAGGAAACAGGTTTTACATCTGCAATCTACTAGTAAAAAAAAAAAATTTAATTAAAAAAACTTACAAATGGTAGCTTTAGAGCCATTGATCAAATTTACCGGGAGATCTAAACAAGAGTCCACTCAGGCTAGACTGTTTTAGGTAATCTGAATGATCTAAGTCTATGCCAAGGTTCACAAACAGAAGGTTGAGTTGTTACCTGTCCTTTGTTGTTCTTGAGCTCTCCATGGCAGTACAGGAAGCGTGACTGTTGGATTTCGGGTAACCTTTGGCTCTCCTCGAGGTAGTTCAGACCTCTTCTGTAAAACTGACACTCCGCCTCCCAGTTTTTTCATTCACCTCTGCCACAATGCTCTGGATCATCTCCAACTAGACCACAATTATGCATTTTAGTGAATAAGCATGTGTCCCTCCATTGTCATTAAATAAAAACCTTCATTCAAATAGAAAATCTGTCAAATATTTTCATTGTCCAACATTTCTTTAATAACCAACTGATCACTTGCTGCCCAATATAGCACAACACATTCTCTATATACTTCATCAATGTACTAATTAAAGTATGTAATATGGCATTACATGGTTATACCAATAAGGAATACTATTAAACTCACAGCATCAGGCAGCGTGTCTTCATCAGGGTGATCAGCGGGGGTGCACTTCTGAATCTCTTTTAATAGGAGCGGATATTTGACCAGTCTGCTCCGGGGCAGGTCCAAGAAGTTCCAGAGATCCAGTTTTCGGCTGAACGAGGATTCCTGGCACAGTCGCAAGAAGTGCTCCACTCGCTTCTCACTCTTCTTTTGGTCCAGTAAGGCTTTAGCTCCTACCTGGTTACAGCAGTAGGTCACATAGGCCTCCAGACAGGGGAACTGTCAAAGAAAGAGGCGCACACTTAGACATGTTAACACATGAAATACAAGATAATTTATGTGAATGTGGAGATACCCAGTCTAAAAGTGTAGGGCCAACTTCCCCCACAGTCTTCTCTGATCCTCTGAGACGCTCAAGTCTCTCTAAGAAATCTATAAAAGAGACACACTTTAAATAATACTACAAGAGGTTTGTAGGGTAAATGAAAGGTAAATTCTGACAAAATTTGAGACAGAACACTGTTCACTCTTTGATTGCATCATTAAGTGAGATTAGAAACAGTTCAATAATTGCTAATATATTTCAGAAAGAAAGAATGCCTATATGTTCACTACCTTTATTCAGATCCATTTATCAGTCTATAAATGTAAAAGTTTATATTGAAGTGAATATTGTTTTCTGCCACACTGCACGCATAAGTTCATTGCACAATAAGCACATTTTTAATATTGTGACTGTTAGGAGCTAACACTTGGACGCACACTTGTCACATTTAGCTAGTTAAGTGTTTATTTCCTTTTTTATTTCCTTTCACAATGATGAAGCAACACAAAAACTAACAAATAACATTTGATTTTAGATTATACCTTATCTCTTACCTTCATGAAGAGGAATAAGTGAGTCCAGAGTCCCAAAGATTTGTCCTAATTCACTTTCCGTCATAATGTCCAACTTCAACATGGGCTCATAGTAAACCTGCAAGTCAGAGTAAAAAATATGTTTAAAATGCATTCAGACTAAATATGGATTAGGTATGTGAAGAGATAAACCTTTTTAACCAGACTCAGGTCCTCAATGAGCTGCCTCTCTCCCTGTGTGAGCTCATAGATCACCTTTGACCATAGAGACCAGAAGAACACGTGAATAGACTTTAAATGAAAAGCACAAAAACACATACGCCACAAACATAAGGTGCTACATGAGCCCTGACAGCTGACTGTACCAGAGAGGAAGTGTGTTTCAGTGCCAGCTCACATCCTCTTTCAGAATCTGAACCATAGAGCACAACTCAGCTACACACTCAACTGACCTATATATCCAACCTAAATGGACGTACACTCCACAACATTATTGCTATAATGTTTTTTTATTTAAAAAATAAAAAATACGAACATAAATGTGAAAGTTAAAAGGTATATGTAATATGAACTAAGTTGTAATAAGGCGAAATATTTCTTGTCCCCCCCAAACCTGGCTTGAACCCAGACTCCTGACAAAGGGCAAAGCTACAACAATACTGAAAAGTAAAGCAGCAAGTACAGTATATTTGTTCTATTTTAGTTATAGTGTGAACTGAGTGATCTCCGGGTTTATTTATCTCACCCTTGCTGCCATAAAATTCACAGCTACTCTTATTGGAATTCTATATGAAAAACAGCAATGCAGAACTGATTACATTACCTTAAAATAAAAGTTAAGTTGCTATGATTAGTGAATAGTAGCTTAGTAAGAGTTTCAGAAACAGGTGGTGGCAGACAGTTTCTTTCATAAAGTTACTGATTCTGTTCTGGTTATGAGTCAAATAGCTGTGGCGACCTTTCACACAAAGTAAAAGCCCATACAAGAAGGCAGATTGTACACTTCACCTTTGCATATATTTCCAAAGAAACTCACTCTCACAAGAAATGACACTTGAGTCCATAGAGCAGCTTAGCTGTCTCCAAACACATGGACAACAATTGAAATTATCTAAAACTCTGGCACTTGCCCATGTTTTTCCACATAATACCGGAGAAAGGTTAAGTACCTCTTGTCGTTTGATCTCTTTGGCAGTGAGGTCGTGACTCTCCACAGTGTCACTCCAACACTGGCTGTTCCGTCTCCGTGGAAACGACGAGGCCTTGGACCGGGACCTCAGAGGTGCTGGGGCCAAAGGTCGAGCCTCAGTGCGAAAACTGATAGACCTCTGTCAAAACAGCATTGAATTTCAACGTGTTCAGTTTGTGTGTGGCTGTTCTACTTCAGTGAATGACTGTATGATGAACAACACTGGGATAAACAGGAAGCTGAATATACAGTAAATATTAGCAGTGCCCATTATTAGCTTAAATTTTCTGATAACTTATAAGCATTAGAATTTTATGCTGTACTGTAAATATCTTTATGTGAAATTGCAGGTCACCATAAATAATACAATTCTTACCGATATAGACTGTCCAATGCGTTTCAAGGCAGGAGTCTTGACCGGGGTTATTACACCTGTGAGGCTGTTGGACTTGGTCACTGGTTTAACCCTTTTGAAACTGGGCTCCTGAAATTAAAGAAAAGCAAAATAAGGAGTCAATTGGATAAAAACTATAGCAAGAAATTCCCGTCCTGTAAGTTTAATGATTTTTCACAGCAAATATAAAAAGTAAGTGTGCAAATAACTTTAGCAGTACAATAATATGTAATTCTGATTTTAACACAAACAGTCTCTCACCTCTGAATCTTTGGTTTGGTCTGTCATACTCTGGCCCTCCTTCTCCTCCTCTTCATCCTGATGGGACAGCAGCATTAGTGTGTAAAATAATTAAGTCAAAAAGGGCTGAAGCAAAAGTGCAGCAGAGAAAGATGTTGAGAGGGCGAGATGTTGCATGGTGCAGATCGCACATTTCCTGTGTGAGTGTTTCAAAGAGGAAGAAAGTTTGAACTCTTGTCTCTGTAGTAAAATACATGTACAAAAGCATGACTACCCGTTTCTGCTACTCACATACAAAACACCTATTGAAATATGGACAGAATACAGTAAATGGGAACATGAGAGAGAGAAATACATGACATACTAAGTTTAAATGTGCTGGAGTCACAGCTGAGGGGAAACTTGTAGAGATCTCTGCACTCAGCATTGTGGTTGCAAAGGTAAGGTTGACTAACTTCCGTTGTAGAAAAAAGACAAGTCAAAAATGTGTTACAAGCTGACATAGAGATCACGTACCTCTATGATCTGATTCACAGGAATGGGGCTCATGTGCTGTTTTCTTTTCTTCTGGAAAACACAGAAATATTTATAATTGTATTGAATAGCCCAAAACATCACAGTAATTTCATAGTAGTCTCAATTCTTGAAATTTGTGAATTGATCAGGACAAAACATCAAAACAAAAAACAAAACAAAAAAACAACTGAAATTAATGGATAATTAATAACTGGATGTTACTTACAGCTGCATGGTCAACTAGGATGGATGTCTCTCCTGGTGTGGATGTCCTAATCCACAATAAAACAAGCAAAGCATTTCAGAGTCATTTCAAAACATTTCAGACAAGACTAACAAGCCTTAGTTAATAATTCAGTCAAAACACATTTAGATGATTTGAATTGTTCTGTACATTGTAGTGGTTCTTTGTACTTAGAGATAGTGACACCACAAAGTAGATGAAAGGGAAAAGGCACTCACCAGGAAGTTCTCAAATCACCATTCGCCTCCACTTCCATGTTGGTCTTCAAAGCATTTTATATAAGATTTTCATAATCCCAAAATGAGGGAAAACCAGATAAACATTGAGTTTGTTCACAAGTTGTCAGACGCTTGTAAGGGTTCTTTCTCCTCCTTCCTCATCAGCCTAAACCACATCCTTCAGGGCTGTTCATCACTGTATATCCGCTTTTCTCAGGGCGGGTTTAAATGGACAGTTGTATAATATATTGCATGGTTTTCATATAGCACATTTTAAAATCAATTCAAAAACAAAAAACACAAGACATATTAGTTTTTTACGCTGCACTGACTAAATTGCTTTTTTTGTTGTTAAAAATGCTTAATTGTATTGTATTGAATATTTCTGCCATTTGCAAAAATGTAAAATTAGTCATGCAAGTTTGTCATGTTTAAAAGGGATTTCATCTGTGAATGTTACCTTTCACTGATAAGTACAGTGTACCCAATACAGAATACTATCCCCTCTGCTCAGTTTAAAATTAGTCAAAACAAAAACATAACATAGAAGCAGGTTGTTTAACATGTTTATTTATTTTCACTATCACACTAAGTGCTCCCATTTCCAGATACATCTCATTGCCTTGCTTATACAGTTTGCCATTTGGAGTTAAAAGTAAAAAGTTTATGCTCTACAAGGTGTGCACCAAAACTCTGCCTCGACCCTCAACACATAGAAAAATAAAATGGGAAATTAAACCAGTAAAAGGTTGTGCAAGAGCCCTGCCAGTGCCACAGAACCACTGCTGATGAGGTGGATATACAAGTGCTGCCGACTTAGATCAGGATTGAATTTGGGCTTTTAGCGCTTTAACGTGAAGATTTGGGCTGTGACAATGGCTATGGGACATTTCGGTTTATTTTGAAGATTTCTCTTAAACTTTGCATGTTAAAAACATCTTGGGCCTTGGGAAAAGAGGCAGGGGTAAAGTAAGGAAGAGAGCAAGTAGAAAAGGATAGAAGTGTGTGGATCAAAATATTCATTGCAGGTGTTTAAGGCCCACTGGGAGTGCAAGGACCATCTTTAAGAAACATGGAGACATCCTTTAGTCTGCTTTGTATGGTCCAGTTTACATGCCCTCTTCCTTACATAACCCATCACAGACTGGATCCTAACAAACACATCCTGGAGTCAGCTTTACTGGGGCTATGTACACTCGGGCACCGGTTCATACAAAACACAGGCCAAAAAAAACAAGATTTTGATCCCCAAGCTAACGCGGATCAACTCTCCCACCCGGATGTCCCGTCTGCCCCAGGACTGCCTGTGCCGCGCAGGTACCAGCAGCTCAGCGAATGGTGTATCTCACATAGGGAACCTCCACATCCTCCTCTGTCAGATCATTACAGCACAGCTCAAATACTAGCGCTTTGACATGCTTGCCTAGCCTCTTCTTAGACACTTTGGTCACAATCTCGGTCATCCTACAAAAGACAAGCAAAGCATATATTTGTTAAACAGAGACTAATGTTAACATGGCAAGGTGACAGTATGTAAATGTAATACTCACGGTAGTGCCAGTCTCTCTTTGAGTTTGGCAGCAGGCATAAAGAAGGAATAGAGCATAGACACTCCCTGAGAAAGCATGGTAATCTCCAACTTGTGCTCGTTCTAAAGATAAATAGAAAATCAGGTTAAAAGCCACGAGATATAACAGATCATTAATGTTATATCATGAACATACTTTAAAATAGTCCAAGAACTGCTGGAGTGTCATCTCTTCTCCATTTGGCTGCACTCCTGTGACTTCAAAGCGATCCCACAAAGACCATTCAATTTCATAGTACTTAAAAAAACAAATAAAAATTTAGAAAATTTCCTTCTAAGCATTTTGACCAATGGCAGTGGATTTGAAGAGTACACATTTGCAGTGGGTGCTAACCTTGTGTTTGGGAGCAGCAATGGGCTCTGAGAAACCGAAGAAAGGCAAGGCCAGGTTCATGAAGCCATTTTTGTAGGACTCCAGCTTCTTGTGTCCTTGAACAATCTTTAAGAGCTCCAAACATACCAGACCTACAACTGCAGCGGTGGTTGTGGCAATGGCAGGAATGATCTTGCCAGCAATCAATTTACTCTGAAAAGAACAGTGGCATTTATAAATCAAAAGGAGACATGCAAGACCTGCACGTTATAGTGGAAGGCCACTAAGAGGCGTCTCAGCTCTCAGTTAACAAAGGCAGACTCGTTTTTTGCTGTTTTACACCAATATAATGGATTACAAAAGCAAAAGGTATAATAATCTAGTAGTTTAATAGTTTTATACTAAACATCCCACAAGTCATTTGTGCTTCAAGTCCACCATGGATCTTACCTTGTGCCTGTCTGCAGGAGGAATGTCATAGTTTTCTGCTCTCAGATTTGATGCTGCCACAATGAAGTCCATATGGAAGTTTGTGTCATCATCCTGAAAAACAAACCAGCAGCACACAGACATGAGGCATGGTTGGTTGACAACAGGAAATGTAATTAAAACAAAGAAAAGGTGTACCTTCTCAAAGTCAATAGGGGACAGTTTTATTTTGAAAGTCTCTGCAGTCGGCAATTGCGCTTTCAACTCCTCAAATCTTGAGTCATCTGAAGCAGAAAACAAAGTTTCAAAATATGGCCTAGAATAAATAAGGGCTGTTGTGATTTTTGCAGGTTTTGGTCTTACCAACTGAAGAATTGCTGTTCTGTAGTTCTTGATCAGAAACATGAATTTTGACACCTGATCTAGGAGTAAACACTGGCACTTTGATGTCCTGCAGGATTTTGACTACACCAGCCCTATCCGTGCTGCCCTGGATCCCATATATTTGAGCATGCAGGTTTGCTGCTGCCATTACGTAGTCCATGTGGAGGTCCTAGACAAAGGACAATGCTATTATTACCTTTTACTGACAGACCTGCACTCTTTGTTTCAAAAATATAAGCTTACATTGCTAGTGCTGAATTCCAGAGGATGTGGGCATCTCTTGGGTCCAGACCAGAAGGGTGCACCAGAGCTAGTGAGCTGAAATTCAAAAGATTCAGTTCATTCTGATGGTATTCAATTCAAACAATGGACCACCTGCTTCATATTAACTAAATACAGACTTGTGCTCCTCAGCACACACTGAACCAATCAATGTGAGAAGGTGAATTGAACTCATTTACACCCTGGATGCATCAGTATTAGCATGGCTGAATCATCATAGGAGACTGACTATATCCCAATATTACTGTCAAAGTAGATTGACATAAGGAGGACCTGACCTCAGGATTTACCTGATTTGGAGGGAAGTTGTGTAGCAGCTGTTGGATGTTGTTGTTATACTGGCATTGCCAATGGTTGCGAGCCCAGGCCACACAGTCTACCCAGCTGTGAGGTCGGTCAGTGATCAGTGTCTTGTGAACAGCCTCCAGTACCTCCACAGGCTGGGCACCTGGAAGTTTTAGAGTTCGCTCCATGAACTTAGGATCCCTGAAAAGACCAAAAATATTCAGCACACAAGATTTCAGCTGGCATCCAGCATAATTTCTCCACATACGTGAGGTATTGCATGGCATTTTCTGATGGTTGTTTGAACAGTCCTTCAAATTCATCCCGTGCCCACTGAAAGAGCCAAAAAAAAAAAACTGTTACAAAAGCCCCACTGAGTCTTCTGCCACATGCTATGCATGTTTTCTGACCTGTAAGGTGTGTTCAATGGCATTGGGGAAGTTCTTGAGGGTACAGATGGGGATAGACTTTTCAGGGGGGTCCTGACTGGAGCTGTAGGACTCTGTGAGGAACGGGATGACTACCTGGACATTTCCTTTAGTGCCCAGAGTCCCAGACTCAAGCAGAGGCTTACGGTAGTAAACACATCGTCTATCCATATACATACCTACAGAATATTCAAAACAATCACAGAGACTAAAAGGTATAATTCACTCTTACATTTTAAATGTAAAATCCCTTACGAGCATCAACATTATCAAGAGCATTGGCAACTCCATCCAGATTCTCAAAGAAGTCATCGTCATAGACCCTCTCTGTGTCTGGGCCCACTCTGTTCTGGTGACCTGTGATCTTGATGGAGGGGTTCATTTGCTTCACGGCTGCAGCAGCTGTGTCGCTCTTCATTTTCTGTCATAACAGGAAAGGTGTAGAGCTTAGGAGATATGGTCATCACATGAAAACCATCTTTATTTCACACACTGACTTACTGTCACATCAGCAGGTCTGAAGAGGAACTGTCTGTTCAGGTTGGACTTTTCAATGGTGTCCATGTCTGTCACTATGACCTCACCTTCTCCACATGCCAGTCCAATCATAGCAAAGTTCTTCAACAATTCACAGCCAATGGCACCAGCTCCAACCTGGCATATTACAAACCCTGCATTTTAGTGACAGCTTTCTGTCACAAAAAATATGAACAGCTGAGGCCTACCAGGAAGTACCGCTGTTTGGCAAGAGTATCCTGCATCTTTGAGCCAAAAACTGCAATCTGTCCATCATAACGGCAGTTTCTCTGCAACAGAAACCATACGAATGAGCACTCTGAAAGCTTGTATACAGATTTGCACTTTGCTTTATCCCTTACAGGTGCACACTCTTCCTCTGTGAGCACAGCTCCTTCTTCAGACAGGCACTCCAGGGCATCAAAGTACAACCACTGCACAATAGGCATGAATTTTCCTGTGCAGGCCTATGGAAAAGGACATGAACTAAACAAATTAGCAGCTTGTATCAGAAAAATACACTGAGTTTCTACTGTATACATTTGGGCCTGGCATGTCTAGTGATGTGCAAAATGAAGCAAGGCTTTGGTGTGAGTGTGCGTGTGCGCAGGAAAAAGGATAAAATGTTTAATACTCTGGTTATTATTTTAATCATCAAAAACACACACACCGTTAGGAAAGGTTGACCATAAACTTAAGATTCTTTGCAATACATTAGCATCCACAGCAGATGGCAGCATTTTGAAGGTTCATTATAGTGGAACTTTATTTTACCAATCACTAGCATGGATCTATACTAAGAACTGGATAAGACAGTCCGCTTTGTCCGCACGAGAGCCTGATTAGTGGCTGCTCCATAGGTACTGGAACTCGTGGGAGCTCTGGCCAAGGAAGAACTGCCCCGTAGAACACAATGGATTTTTTCTGAAATCAACCTGCCCACGTTTAGCTGACAAGGCATCGACAGCTTTTACAGGGGTTGAATTTTCTAGGAATTCCTCTGTGTTTTTGTACTCTGATTGGTCAGGACTGCACATTTCTGACATCACATGTTGGGTGGCGCTAGGCCAGAGGAACTAATGCACAAGAAAAAAAATTTGAAGCACTTCGCGCCAATGACCACAGGCCATTAATCTTATATTTCCAAATCGTGGGTGCCACAGTAAAATGCTCCTCTACAATCTTGAGGCAGGTTAGTTTAAACACATTTCACACCATCAGTTTCCAAAAGGCAATTTTGTGATAAGTAACATTCATCTAGTCTTCAATGTAGCCGAGAGTAACTTTATGTATATTATTAAATGTACTGACACATGGATTACGCTGCAAACTAATACAGTTGTCAGAACATAATCTAACTTTTTTGGTTTAAAATACAAATACTGAGCCAGACTATTTTAATGAATTTATAATACAAATAAAATGTGTATGTAATACATACAGTCTCCATTGATTCAGCTGGCACAAAATGATGCAGAGGAGCATTGTGCACTGACCTTCATGACTTCCTGAGCGGCCAGACCCCCAATGAAGGCATTGACAGGGGCCAGGTCTCCAGCAGACACATACGACAGCTTCTTAAGTAAAGCCTCGTCCAGCTCCTCAACTTTGGCTGACCCAGTCTGTGCAGAATTGATTTCTTTGGCCAAAGTCAAGAGCTCTTCTCCATCAGCCTAAACAAAGAAATGTGGTTCAAATTAGAGCAAATATGACCAACTTCAAACTCAGGCTGTGGTGATTTTTAAAAGAGACTTACCTGACTCCAAGGAACAGGAGGATGACCATGTTTTTTCTGGAATGAGTGAAGAGCTTGATATCCAATGTGCAGTTGTCCAGGGTGCTCAAACTTCGCAAAGTCTGTTATCATAAACTCTGGCTCAGCCAAGGAGGAGGAAATTGATTTCTTGGGGGAAAAAATACATACATTTAAAAAAAAAATTATATATATAATTCAAGTTCCAATGACACTGAAATTGAGACGAATTTGCTATATGTAACACTTACAAAAGAAATTTTCTTGGGCATTTTAACCTGAGAGACTATTCCCCCTCTCACATAGTCTGAAAACCCTGTAGTGTCACAGATACCAAAGGTGTACGGACCTAAACAAAAGGTAATAAGCAAATTAATACAATGATGCTTGTTTTATAATTTTTCATTTTCTCACCAAGACTTACCAAGAACTTTGATTTCAATAGGCTTACATCCATTGAGCTCTGTCATACCCTGAATCTCTGTAAAAGTCACAAAGTCTCCACTCTCAAATCCATGACGGGCCTCATCCAGGCACGTCACCACTCCCTGACTGTCCTGTAAAATCATGTCCATTTAAAATCAATAGTCACTTTTAAAGTTTAGCACCAATGTCTTACCAACCTTCGTGATCATGGAAATCATGGCACTCAGCGGCTGTTCCCCATTTGTGTCAAACACAATCATTTCATCATTGAAGTCACAGAAAAGCTGGCTATGAAGAGAGACACATTTTATAAATGAAGACTATTTCAAACATCCGAAATAACATTAAGGCTTACCCAAAAAGACCACGTGTGTCTGCAACTATGAACTTGATCCCTTTGTCGTGGCAAAACTCGCCCAATCGCTGTTGCTCCTCTAAGGAGGATTCAGTCAAGACCACCACCTACCGCAGAAGTTTACATTCAACATTTCAGGGTGACAGCCATGAAAGACGACAAAAGGATCAAATGAAACTTTACCTGGAATCTGGTTAGAAAGTCCTCAGAGAGGGCTCCAGTGTGAGAGGATACAGGGACATAGTTGTTGAGCTCAGCCAAACGAGGCTGACTGGCTTCTGCCCTGTTCTTTCCCAAATCCTCTTCTCGGAGGTAAAACTAAAATTATAAAGTGATGGATTTAGATAATCCTTACATAGTTTCAGCAACTATGCCAATTGCACATCTATAACACAAGGCTGGTTACATAAAATCTAAATTAACACAAGCACAACACACCAACATCCTAATCTAAATTAGGCCAGAGTTTTACAATGATAATAACCCAGACAGGCCATGTGCTGGTAAATATAGGTCAATTTATGGTTGGCAGGAAACTGGGGCGTGGCACCAGATTTTGATAATACACAAAAGTCAAATTATAATGCCAAAAGCAAAACAACAAACGTAATAAAATTACAACAGCAAAGTGTCATTCACCTGTGAAGACAGGTCCCTCCATTCTGCAACGCCTTCGTCATGCACTGTGACACTTCGAACACCTCCCAGGATCACGTTCTTTGCGATCTCTACTCCAAGTCCTCTCATTCCCGAGATCAGGACATTGGAGTTCTGCATGCGTTTCATCGCCTCATGGCCCAACACATAACTACAGAAGAGAGACAGAATTAAAAGATTTGCATGAAACTTGTTATTTTTATATTTACAGTATCTAAAAAGACTTACAGTTGTCTTGAGTACAGGCCTTCATCAATCTCAGCATCATTACCATTTTTAGCCATGCCCTTCAAGAATAAAGTGAATACTTAAACAATGCAGAAAATTTGCTGAAAATTGAACATTTTCAACAATATTTACGTTGGCAGGTGTGTGGGACAGATCAGTTCTGACAGAGTTAGAGGATGAGCAGTGGGATCCCGTCTTCGTCTCTGTTCCTGACAAGCGACGCTTCTTGGACAGCGGCGAGCTGGACATCTGCAAAAACAACAAAGCAAATTTCAAGTACATGACAAAACATAACTAGAAATCACAATTGCTGTACAAGTTATAGAACTGATAATAATCTGTTGTGAGAAAGCCATAGTTTAAATTGTTAGTGTTTAGGTTTATGAAACAGGGCCAAGGCAAATGCCCAGTCCTCTTCATGGCAGAATGAAAGGATCTAGTCTAGGGAGCAGCTGGGCTGGCCTTGAGCCAAAAACAAAGCAGCTAGAAAACAAAACACTCATAAGCAACTAAGCAAGTTAAACCATGGGAGCAAAAGTATTTCATATATTGAACAGTGGGACTGGTTCATTCACTGCCTTTGTTTGACGCCCATGTTTATGGAGTCCAGCACTTTGAAAAAAAAACAGCTGAATCATTAAAAGTTCATTGCGGTAAAGCCTCACTTCACAGCAGAGGCAGGTGTGGACACTAGAGGACACGATGCCTCAAAAAGAATCAGTCAGAAAAGTCAGCAGATACACTTTGTAACACCTATATGCGATGAGTGACCAAGAATGACTGTTCCGACAGACCGCAGTAGATCAAGCACAGTGCAGCGAACGGAGACATCATTTCCGCATCCAAAGGTGCCAAGGACCCGGTGTGTAAGAGATAAGTGTTAAATGATTTCAGACAGACAAGGCCGATGCAGACCCTCCATAAAGAGCCACATGATTCACATGGCAAACATTTTATTTCACAGTACAATGAGGATATGCAAAGCAAAAATGAAAGCATCCGGAATGAAACAGCAAAGCCCTCATGTTTGGAACATTACCCAAAATGACAGCTCCAACCGAAGTCTTTAAGGCTGTTCTTGTTCACAGACACTGTATCGAGTAACACGGGGAAACGGTCACGATGTGCCACTAATCAGCTAAGGTGATTTGGCATGAAGACGTATTGGACATGAATAACTCAAGGCAAACACTAGACTGACAAGTCAATCCATTAGCAGCACTCGCACTAGGCCTGCAATGCCCAGTGCGGAACAACTTTACAAGCTAGCAGCAGCCGCTTTCTACCTGTTTGGAAAACACGGTAACAGAATATTGTAGATAAACACAAATGACCACTAGTATCAAGTTACAGCACTCTGGCAGAAATGTGTAGCTTTCCAGCTGTCTCTGGAACATTTCTAGGAAGCGAAAATGTAGCTAAACACTCGTGCTTCATTGATTTCTCTATTCTTACCAATAATCCTTCTCGGTCCTTTACAAATGCGAAGCCGCTCCCCTGTCGCTGCGCTTACTCGTAGAGTCGACTTGATATTTCGATGAAAACAATAAAAAACCCACAAAAACGGAGATTAGGGCGCCCGCTGTATATTGTCGAGTCACTATGTACCAATGCCTCTCCAATGTAATTGCGCTGCTGGCTCTGGGACTGCAGACGGGAACAAAACCAAAATGGCAGATGGGGAGAAAGGGGCGGAGGACGAGTGACGCAGGGGCTGAAATATTCAACAGGGAAGTGTCTCCGTGAGCACGCTTCTCCTGCCAGCCCTGCGCGCATTGGACATGTCCATGACCAACGCTCACTAGTCCCGCCCTGCTACCAGAACATGCACGCCGTGCTCTACTGTACAATGGGACAGAAGAACACAAAACTAAAACAATATTTATCAGCTTGTATGCTTCAAGAACATTGTCAGGACAGGGGTGTAGTTAAATAACCTACCAAAAGAGACAACAAAAATTTCTGTAGGCTGCATTTAATTAATTAATTATAATTATTCATTTAAATAATAATTGATACTCTAAAAACAGTCATAGCTTCATCTCAAGTAAACATTAAAGACAATACAAATATACAGACTAAATAGCCTCATTAAATTTTGTGGACAGTAGCCTCCTAGGACCTGGCATCCTCATATGTGGACATATATGTCCAACACATTTCGGGTTGTTCAGGCACTTCATAGTTTTTGCAAGTCATTATTTAATTGTGACTTAACGGTGTTCTATCAAAAATGATTAAAATATTAAATGAACGTTTTATATATCACATGTGGTCATATGAATATAAAATTATAATTCTTATAAATCAATAAAGCATGCCATGCAAGAGTTCGGGTCCTAATTTACAAAATGTAGACGACTTGTAGAAATGACCCATTTTACTCCAAAGACTAATCCCAATATACTCATTTAACTGCGAATGGGTCATTTGACCAAGCAAGCAAAAATTGTATTGCATAAAAATCTTGTATTTTAGTTTGAATGCGAATCTGAGCATGTATTTGGAGAATTACATGCTGTGGTCTTCCTCCACATCCACTAGCTCAGTGATGCTCCAGTGTCTGGGCCCTCATACAGAGGTTAGGGGTGAGCATGCCTTGCAGGAGTATTGGGGGAGGGGGGTGCTGGCAATTGACAAAGGCCCTGCAAAAGAGTGGGCCGCATATATACATGTCGCACCAACCACTAAAACTGAACATTTTCTAGAAACCTGCCACGCAGAGGATTGGCGTGTGAAACACCATTTCGAGAGAAAAGATAGCCCTAAATAGTAATCTGAAATGCATCAACTGACATGCGTGCACAATTCCCCAAATAAAATAACCATAGTGCGTAAAAACAAAAACCTCAAAAGACGTGGTTCTGTAAATTCAAACAATGGTTTAAGGCACCCAATTTACGATCATACCACAGTAACTTACATGCATGTCTGCAGCCATTAAGGACTTGTGCTATAAAATATTGGTTGTGCATATTTTATTTGACACGATTGTAGGGCACCCAAAATGTGCAAACGGTAGTTTGCGTTGTAAGTTACGTGGCCGTGCTTTGCTGGCCACGGCTGGGCATGTCGTACAAAGAATTTCTTCAGATACCGTTATCAACCATCAAAATTTTACATCTAGAGACTGCGTAGTTGTTAGCTCTCGTGCAGTTAGCTTTTAAGCTATCTAGCCACCCAACCACTTTTTCGTTCTTGTGTGGCTCTATCAGCTAACAAGATAGCGTTAGCCAACTAGCCGAAGCTAACGTGAACTAGACCATATCACATACAAGTGTGTAGAACTTACCACATCCGATATTTACCCGGCCTGTTCTGTAGTGTTAAAACGGGTTGTACTTGAACAGAAAATTTAAACAGACTAGTAAGACTAAACAATGAGGATGGCAGAGTGTAAAGTGTGTCAGGCTGGCGGGCTCTGTGTGAGTTTCTGCGTTGGACGAGTGCCTGAGTCCTGAGTGCCCGGCTGCTCCCCGACCGTTTCCCCTCACTCTATTTCAGTTAAAGCAAAGCAAAGCAGCAACATGTGCACGTTACAGGCGCTACCATTATTCTGGTTTAGGGGGCACAGCGGCAAATCTATTCTTTTAATATTCGTATAGAGCGATGCAACCATTCATTTGGCACAAACACAATGACCATAAAATATGAATGCTGTAACATAAATAAAATAGTATTTTATTTTAAACTATTCTAATAAATAGAATTATTATATTATAACACATCCCCCCCACGGGCTCACATTTTGCGCGAAACCAGTGAGGACTCAAAGTTTGCCGGGAATTGTAGGCTTCAAGATTATGCACGCTTATACAAAAGCCATCAAACTCCATTCATTTTTAGCAAATACGATGCTTTATTTAATTAGATTTTAAAGATGCAAACAACACAGTTTACGCAGGATAAGGTGCACAACAATGGGAAAGCAGTTCATGATGAAAGACAAAATCAAACTATCTGACGTCCTTTTTTCAACACCGACAGTATTCCCCAAAAATATCTGTACAAAATGGCTATATCAAAAATAAATAAACACATGGAAAATAGAGCAAATTAACATAAAAAAAAAACAAAAAACTGGACGCTTTTGTGCTTATCTTGTATGCATTATGTTATTATTGCAAAGCTATTTACAATGTATAGTGTTTAAATTCTCAAAAAATAATGTAGCTTACTTCCTGTCATAACTCCTCGAAGTAGCCTACAATCGTTCAGGAGATTGATATATATAGTGCATTGAAGAGCTACATGTAGATAAAAGGTCATTATTGGGATGATATTGATGAAAAGTAGATGGTGCGACTGTGTGGGCATTTACAATTAGGAGGATAATAAAACATAACACATTTCCCTTGTGCTACTGACAATACCACACCTCTGTACAGGGTGGTGAGCATTTCATGCACATTAAGATACAATTTGACATAAATAACTCAGAGACAAATAACTCAAGCAAAATAAAAACTCCCTTAAATAGTCCAGCATGAAGTTCAATGTCAATTTGTACTTGGATTTATCATGTTGCTAGTTGAGCAGTCCACACAATTGCAGCTATGTAGTGTGTATTCTTCAAAGCCCCCTGCTTGTTCCAGCTCGTGGAGACTGGCCAGTGTGAGTTGAACTCCTTTGTCCATCTCTGTCTTCTGGTTCTTGGGAAGAGGCAGTAGTGTGTGTAGGTGGAGAGGGAGGTGGGTAGGAGGGGGGAGGGATAGTGAGACGAGGCAGAGGAGGCTGTGCAGGTCTGGGAGAGCTGGGCAATGGTGGAGGGGCTCTGGAAGTGGCAGGAGAAGCGTGTGCGCTTCGAACCACACGAACTGGTTCAGGTGGACAGTCACTGATTTGCTCCAGCAATGACGGCATGTCTCCTTCAATCTTCTCCAATACAGCTGCCATTTGCTTCTCAATCTGCTCGATCACACTGTCCATTTGCCAGTCACTTGTGTGTGGTAGACCAGTCCCATACATCCCGATGCTTGAACCACTCGGATACAAGGAGCTGTATGGATTTCCAAAACCTGTCATCTCCATACCAGATGTGAGCATTTCAGGCTTGTAAGGTGTTGCATGACGACCCAAACTGGCTGTACTGCCAACTGAATAACATCCTGGTCCAGCGGCAGGGCCTGTCCTTGGTACGCTGTATTCTGCACTATATCTGTCTGCTTTTCTGGCCTCTCTATCTCGTCTAACTAAAGGGCTTGTTTCTCCCCTGATTCTCACCTCAGCCACTGCTGTAGCTGGTGAGACTGGTGCCACTGCCCTCTCAGCTACTGCTTCTGGAACTTGAGTCTGACACCAGTATCCACTGTTTTCATCCCTCTGCGTACCAGGCTTTTTCTCAGGTGTGACTGTGACTGCAGCTGGACTTGTGTCAGTGGATGTTGTGCCAGGGAATGAAGCAGCCATCTTGTGTTTGTTAGTTGTGTCAGGAGAGTGGGATATTTGCCTTTTGTCAACATCCAATCTTTCTGACTCCTTGACACAATTTTGACTGATATTTGGCACTGTTGTTCTGTTTCCATCATTGGCCCTTTTCTCCTGTGCAGTTTCAGGCCTTGCATTTGATTGATTCTGCTGACATGGAGGTTCCTTTATTTCTGAAGGTGAAATGCCTACTGTTGGGCCTATACTTGTTGTTATCCTATCTCCTATCTCCTCATGATTCAAACCCACTGGACTGTTCTCTACTGTTACCTCTAAGGACACACTACTGGATGTTACCCCTCCATCACTTGTGCCCTTTTCACCATCATCACTGGTTCTTTGGGACTCCTCCCCTCCCTGAACCTCAGCTGAGCTGTCAGTCATAGCCTCAGTGTTCTTCAGTCGCTGCATGAACGTTGTTACCCGAATTGCTTTCTGCAAGGCAAACAAAAGACAAGGAAAATATTTTTACCATTTAAAATAACTGTGATGATAACCTCCTTTGGTTCCTCAGGAAAGTGGTAAGTGATTATGAAATCTAAACATAAAAGCATTTGGTGGAAATTTTGAATAAGGCAGAATGATTTGTCATCATGTTTTTGAGGTGCAGTGCTTGCCTTAGAACAGTGCACGTTGTTAATGCCATTCTAACTTTCAGGAGATATCATTGTACCCTGAATAAAATTAGTTTTTCTCCTAGCATTTTACATTCATTTAACCTGATATTATATTTTTAAATAAGAAACTCACGCCGACCCCCAGTACAAATGCTAACACATAAATAGGGCCATTGATTCTCCTGAAGTCATTTGACCATAAATATTAGTAACTACAGTGCATCTGAACATAAGCAAACTTTTCTTAAGACCAGGATGGGATCTATACTAGGTGCAATAAGCAAGGATTTGATCAAGAGGAATGACACAGAACCTTCACTGTAGTGCAATAGTCCAAAGTGGCCTACATCCCTTAAATCCTTTCTAAAGCCAGCCTCCTTATCTGCACTCATCTATTAGCAACACAGATACATAGTGTTCTTTGTTGCTGATGTTTATCTCATTTTACCAATCATCTTATATTTGTGCAAACGAGGAGTCAGAAAGGAACAGAGTGTGCCACTTTGAGCATAACCTAGAGAAGAAAGTGGGGCAAAGTGGATGGATTTCTTCTGGGACAAGGCAGTGTGTGGTAGTGGATTGGAACAGAGCATTGACTAAAAACTCCATCAGCTCAAACATGTTCATTTGAATCTTCTTTTCATAAATTGGTGGTAAGATGTGCCAATGAAACATGTTGTGCAGAGTTCTGTCCATGCTCTGTCCTTCCGCTCTCCCTTACAGTGATCTACAATACCTTTAACTCCTGGGCACCACATGAAGAAAGAGAGAAGAGGAATAAAGCTCAATTTGCCTCTATTCCCTGTATTTATTTGTACATAATGCAACTTGTTTAATACATTTAATGGACATTTACACATATATAGACTTAATTGCTAATAACTCATCAAAGTTATTTAATGCAAGCTGACATACCCGCCATTTTGCCTTGGCAAAGTTCTTTTCAAACTGGGCACACACTCCATCTTTAAGGTTTTTCTCTGATGCCCCATTCCCAGCAATCCTAAACAGAGATAATGTAAAGGTATGTCAGAACCTTGTGAAAACCTGATAGCAGTAATTGGTGACTACTTGTACCATTCATGCCAGAGTGCATCCTGTGCTGTGATTCGCAGCATCTGATCCACCTCCATTAGCCGACAGACAAGCTCCTTAGCTGAAAGCAACAAAACAGCACTTATTGTACAAGTGAAGAATGTAAAATTAAATGTTGTAGTGTGTTGCCACCATGTGGTGATGTTGCATACCTGCAGGTGAAATATCATCCCAGTATGGTGAATCAAACTCAAAGTCACCGGCAACAATCCGACAGAATATAATGCGATTATGTAAATCTGTATTTTCCTCTTCTGTTTCATCATAAAATGGGGGGTTACCTGATAAACTGGAAATGCAGAAGCATATTAGTAAAATGTATTCACAAAAGCATTTAGTAAATTGATATTAGGCACTCACAGTATAAACATAATGACACCCACAGCCCAACAATCAACTGGTCGTCCATAGCGATGCCGAGCCACCACTTCAGGAGCTAAACAAAACAAAAAAAGCAAACATTTACAAAGACAATATGCATAATCAAAATCATATTATATTTATTCAAAATCAATATGTTTGCAGTTACATTCACAAATGGAATATATGAATAACATTTTGCACAGTGATAGAAACAACCAAAAATTATATAAATCAAATGTAAAAGTACTAACTCTGACATCTTAAATGATCTTACCTAGATACTCAGGGGTTCCACAAGGTTCTGTTATAGGCCCGTTTTCAAATCGCGACAAGTAGAAGTCCCTTAACACAACTTTGTTGTGGTTGTTCTCATTGTAATACATCAAATTTTCAAGCTGAAAAAATTAATAAATATATAAATAAATTAGATTTAACCTAATTTTATTTGATATAATTGAACAAAAATAGCAGAAATGCCAATGTATTAGTTTGTAGTGTTGTTTAATAAGACAATTAGCTTTAAGCCTTAAGTTGGACTTTTTTGTAATTAATTTTGTAATCCTTTTGTATACAGTAGTTTAGTTTATGATGCTGCATAATAATCCCACACCCAACACACACCCAAGCGGAGAGAGAGACAAAGAGAGACTGATAGGGATAGATAGGGAAGCTAAGAAAAGAGAGTGGAGAAGATATCATCACATCGTCTTGATTATTGGAATTATGAGGAAATCAGCAAACCAACAAAAGACACATCAGATCATGTCAGGTGACACCTCTAACTGAGGCAAATATCTGGAGAAGAACACATACTAATATTTAAATAAAAGACAATGACTTTTCAAAATATGACACAAGTTAATTTCTTGTGATATTGCGAATGATATTTAACAGTAAAAAAATGATACAATTATTGTTACTGGTTTTATTATTTACATTTAAAAGACTTAACACTATCTGTGAGATTTCAGGTTTCCCCAGTAGAGGGCGTCTGAATCTCATGTTATTTGGTAATAAGTGTCATAACTCTGCTCATAATTTGTAGCTTATGGAGAGTGAAGTCATTAATTTGTGTGTGCCTCAGTGGAGAAAAGAGTTAACTTCTATAAGTATTTTGGGTGTTTTCTGTTATTTGTGTTATTGTGTGACCACCTGCTCTGCTTCGACAATAGTACCTTCAGATTTCTGTGAACTATATTCAGGGAGTGTAAGTACGCAACAGCCTCCAAGACTTGTCTGATGACATTGGAAGCATCTCTCTCTGTGTAATTCCCTTGGTCCAAGATCCAATCGAACACATCTCCTCCTGTGGCTCTGTGTGTATGAAATCACAACATGAGAAACACAAGCATGTTTCATGAGCATCTTTATAACTGAAATAATGTAGTAATAATCTACATGTTCTACAATGAAACCAGTACATTGCTCAGTGTATAGCATTTCTCTGCTAACCAATCTGTTCAGCCAGCCCAAAGCTATCATGACGCCGTAAAATTTGACAAGAAGTAGTTTTCAAAATATGGTCTGGGTAAAACAGCTACTACAAGTACTTCTTCAGGTAGTGCAAAGGAGTATTTATTTATATTTTAATGTTTTGATCAATGTTTAGTTTCGGTTTACACCTGTTTTGGATACAGTAGTCTTAGTTCACAGCTCTATCCCGAATAAGCCCTATATTCATTAAAATTTGTTATTTTAGTGACATGTTACTGATTGATTGGCATTAAGCATGTTGTGTCCTGGTTCAGTTCGTAATTTGTGCTGGTTCAAAGCTGGTTTTAAATATTGATTTATTCCTGTATCTATTGTTGTTATTTATTGCTTTTTTCTGAATTGGATTTATATAAATTACTACAATCCTGGAAAAAACAACTTTTTAGCCTTGACATGGGCAGAAAATACAATTGTTTTGAGGGTGTCTTTTAATAAACGATACCACTGCTTGTTTATTGCAAATCACCACTTTCTCTGAATTGAACCAAGTGCTCATGAAGCCACTGCTCTTGAGTGTCATGGACAGGGCACACTCTCTCCATATTGATCCTTTCTCCTCCTCTGAGACCCACTTATGCCAAACAGTGCTTCAGGTGCACTGAGTAATGTAGTGTTACTAAGAGCAAATATCAAATCCAGCACCTTGCTTTGGCGCTCAGGGCTGGATCTGAGCACACAGTAATAAGAGAGAAGACTCGAGCCCTACCCTTGAGCTGATAAATTTGTGTCTATAAAGGCTCGCAGAGGAACACAACAGAATTAATACACACGCTAACACTATTACACAAGACTAATGTAATTTAAACGGAGAACTCACAGTTCTTGGATTATAAAGTATTCTTTCCTCGTCTCATATGTATCTATCAGTTGAAGAATATTGGGATGATTCACCCTGGAAATGAAAAAAAATATTATAAAATACTCATATTTTGTGAATGGAATTGATTTCAAATAGATAATCAAACGCAGACCCTGTATGAAATGTAAATATAAACAAAGACATTATGATTTAAAAAGTTAGAGACAGGACATTTTTTAATTTACTGTACTTTATATTTCCCATTATAAATCCCAGTTTTAAAATCTAAATGCCAAGCATGTTAACTGCATTTGTTTGTTAATGATTAAAAATGCACTATATTTACACTGTACTACTTTCTGAGCACAATGTTTTCAGGCTACTTACAGTTTTAGAATCATGATTTCGTTCTTTGCGGCCTTGCGGACTTTCCTGCCGTCCTTCTTCAGGAACTTTTTACAGACAAACACTTTGTCTGTCTGTCGTTCCTTAAGCAGACACAGCTCACAAAACTCCTTCCTGCATAATTGACAAAACATTGACAAAAGTGAAAAGAACAGATGACTTGAATAGAATAATAACCCTCTGTTCTGGAAACAGATAACCGGATAGTAAGCAGTTGTTTTATTTGTTGATAAAGAACAGCAGAAAACAAATGGAAAAAGAACAAAGCACTCTTATAGTGTATTTGAGTTTGGCTTATCTATCTGTCATTCCTGCAGAAAACACTTTAATGTCTACAATCAAACTGAAACTTACTTAAAATTGTCATCACGAAAACAGGCCATTAGGAAATAATATAATGTTGTCATAAAAGTCAAACCACAGAAATCCATACACAGCATACACAGCATGACTGTACTTACGCTCGAAGGACTTGTCCAAACTCATATTTGTCTGTAACATCTGATATATGGTTGTATGACCGCCCCTCACGCAGGGCAAGGCACCCAAACGGCATGATGGCATCCGCCTGGAAAACAAACACAGATGGGCTTTTTATTGATCTGAAAAACAGTCAGTCAAAAGTTCAACATTAATAAATAAACTATCCGGATGGCTCTTAGATAAGAGGAGGGAAGGGATTGCATGCACGGCTGGCATGTCAAAGAGGTATTGAGGCACTGATGAAACATTATGAAAGCCTCTTTGAGTTGATGTCTGCTATCAAAGGATGGACCTTACCATTAGCCTTGAAAATGCACAATGCATTTGTAAGCAGAGCTGCAGCAACAGAACAGATCAGAGTTAGACTAGTCTAGCTCATCTGGTAGCCTGGGTGTGTGCCAGTCTAGTCAACAGATATTAAGCTACCCGCTAAGCTTCCCTCTTTTTTTGCCAAAGTCTGTGTGGATTCTTTGTAACGTCTGTCAAATCCAAGTTAAACTTCAGTTAGAAAGGCCAATGTCCCCTATCCCCAGAACAGCTGGCCTCTTTAGCAGATATCACTAGTCTAGTATGTTGCAAATTGGTAGTTTTAGGAAAGAACTAACCTTTAAAAGGTTTGCTATTGCAAGATAGGGGCTAAGATGTAGCTGTACAATGACAATTTTTTAGATAAAAAATGCATCATTGCTCAGTTATGTTACAATAAATAGTGCTATTACAAACAATACAAAAAAGAAGAAAACAACGATCAGGACAATCAGGTGCTCCCAGAATCTGGGAAAAAGCCAAAGTCTATGCTTCCTGCACAAGATCATTTTTGACAGTACTCACAATACATTTTTTCCCAGCAACTGAGAATTGAAACGCAAAGTATTTGAGGGCCAGCAGTGAAAGCACTTACCCTAGATGGACTAACCCAACCCAAAACCATTCACAGACCTTATGTTTTACTTCTTTTTTCATAATCCACTGCCATTACTTTATTGATAAATACTCTGTCAATCCCAGAATGTAGCCGACCCATCTCAATCAATTGGGTGCAGCTCTTTTCATTATACGTTACCCTGTCTCATTTTATACAACTGCCAAGTCCAAGAGTTATATGAATAATCCTCCACTCTAAGTCATTTATGTTTCCTTAACCACTGTGGTGGTTAAAAAGTCAGTTTACACATTTGTAGCTATCTCTAATTTAAAAAAAATCTTCCATCTCAAAATAAACACTGAGCCAATAGCAGGTCTTAAAACACCCAGGTACAAAATCAAGGATGTACAGAGTGAATCAGCAATCAATATAGCATCTCCAAACAGTCCTCCGGCTGTCCTCACCCACATCCTTAAAACCAACACAAACACACACACGCACACACGCACACACAGCACCACTGGGTTATATCTTTCCACGATTTCTCCATCAGAAGTAATACTCCTTTAAAATTAATTATTTTAGTTTAGATTGGCAATGAAAAGATCAATAATGCACTGACTATAAATGGTTTCTACATAGTGCAGGGGTGGATACAAAATGTTTAGTCTATTCTTTACTATTGTGAAGAGTAAAAGATAAGTTTCAGTAACAACTTTTTATTTAAAAATGTTTATTTTGCTAAATACCACAATGCTATGTTAGGTATTGTTGGCACCATTAATAGAAAGAAAAACACACTCACACAGAGCCAGGAAAATGTCTTAGGGCCTTATTATTTGTGCAAATTGAAAAAATAAGTAATTACATTTTGCATGAGATCATTATTGCAGACAAGTTATGCCATTCTCCATGTGTGTGTATCATTACAAATTCAGATTAGAGAGCCTATGGTGCTTGTGGATGACAAATGGAGAAGGTGGGGCTGTAGTAATCTGAGCACTGGCCCTAATCTTTAATCTGTAATCCAGAGCACTGAATACGCTGCTGCTGCATGTGTTGTGCCTATGTACTGGAGCCAAGTGCAGCATTGAGATGGCTGACTTTTCACATTTGCAAATAGTAGTGTGTCCATATGTGCAGAGAATGACTGGATTGATAAAATGCCCTGGAGGTTATATAAGAACAGCTGTATTCACTTGACATGATCCCAGAACAGTGAAAGTGATATGAATGGAGTGCTCCTATCCAGTGGCCACAAACAGACGAATTACAGGCCCACCTGCCCCTCTCCAAATGATACAGGACAAGGCAAAGGACAAAACTTTTCTGAGTGCTTGTTAGTTTTACTCCTCTCAAACAATGTCCCCAATGGCTATAGTTTAACTTACTGGATTTTGTAGCCGCAGCACAAATCCCTGCACACTCTTGCCATTTCAACTTTATGTAAGAAAATGAAATGTGGAGGAGATTTCAGACAGTGGCGAGCAAGGGACACAGAACAGTGCTTTGCCCTACTAAACTTTTAAACCTGTGACAGTTGGGATGAGATGTTGAATGAAAAGGATTTTGCATGTTATTTTGAATTGTATTTCTGTAATAAGAGTAACACAATTTTAATACAGTTATGTTCGTTTCAATGCCAGTCTGCCTTTTAACTGGAAATTTAATAACCCTTTCATCCAACATCACTTAAGTTAAATTAAAGTTTAGAAAATCAACATTTTTTCTCTAATTACCAACAAACAACAACCATGTGCTTCCACAGTCAAAAAATGTCAAAATTCATGTTATTTTGCTTCCTTAATAAAACGACTGGGATAGCATGTTTATATTCATACCAGGCCATGAGAGTAGCTATTCTAAACACTTCACTCCTGGAAGGGTCTATAAAAACACCTGTGATTGAATAAATGTGGAACATTCCAGGCCAAGCAATAACATTTCCATGAAGACAGGTACTTGGCAGAATGTCCCACAGAAAAGTGACATAGTGCACCCCTGACTGCAGATTTTTATGTTTTATGGCTATCTACATTCTAAAAATTAATTGATACTTTGGAGCTGATATCACCAACATTCCCTGGGGGTGTGATGTGAAATGAAGCCTCTGCTCTGTCTGAGGCTTTATTAGACTTTGTGCTTTATTTTAAGACAATCTGACTTTGCTGGAACTACAACAGGTGACCTGATCTGTGCTATTAAACAAGTCTCTCACACATAAAATTGCAACCACAAGTTTCAGTTTGTCACTCTCACTTGTCTTACTGAAAATCAAAGATTTAAACAATGCTTGATCACAATGTTATTTAAATTCATTTTGTGTTTTTCTTTCAGTTTTTTCACAATCTTAAAACTTTTTTCACAGTGTTTGCTTAAGTGTGCATTGTGCCACCACGGTAACTTGTAAACATTCCACTAGGGATGCAGCGATACTAAAAGATTTAGTGTATTGGTTATTGGTTCCATGATATCCCGGTTGGATCTTTAATTGGATGTAATAACACTATTTACAGGCTGATTTTGGCCTTGAACGTCTCAACCTAACACATCTAAAACAAAACAAAACTAAACTAAATACAACTGGATTTCTTGTGCAATAAATTAACTGTGTTTTATGGAATGGAAATAAGTGCAGTTTTCCTTTCCCTACACTGATATCGGTTAATATTGGATATAGATAGTTAAAGTCACAGTATATCTATATTGGAATTTAAAAAGCTGGATCAGTGAATCCCTACATTCCACCATTAGAGATACATGTAAAAGAGCCCTAACGCAATGTCACCACAAAGTATCAATATCCACAGTGTAAAATGTGTAAAAGTCATATCACCACAAACCATTTCTCCAGTCCACACTTGTCTTTAAACCAGAGTTGAGAAATTTAAGAAATATTTACCTAAGAAACAGAGAGGATGAGGAAGAGACAAAAGTGAGGAATGAACAGCAAGGAGAAAAGAACACAATGAGTAAGAGAAAAGGGCTGAGAAAAAGAGTGCGCAGAATCATCGAGTGAATAACAGAAAACTGCAGAGGCATATTGAGAGCACCCTCAACTTCACAGCTACAGCAGAGTGTGAAGGACGCACACTGGCAGCAGAAACGTGTCACAAAAACACTCGGCTTGAATGAACAAGACTGCAACGCTTAATAAAAAAGAAAGCATGTATGTAGTCCTGTTCACTTATGTCACGGAGGAGAGGGGCTGGGCAGAGTTCGTAGAGCTGAATATGCTGAAAATATGGATAAGGAGTTAATAAGCGCAACATAAATCCAGGGAGGCCAGATAGAAAAGTTTTGGACATGTTCATAAGAGTAATAAGATGATACGATTAATGCTAGGAAAAAAAAGAATGCAGATTGTAGGCTAAGGGGGGAACGTGATTTAGTAAATTATGAATAAAAAAATTAAAAAAACTATGAAAACAGATGTATTGAGACAACATTTGGACTTGTCTGCGTACTGGCTATTGGTCTTTAATTTCCAGGACAGGCTGATATTTTGCTTTGGCCAATATACTGCATAAAACTACACACAAAGCTGTATTTTAACACTTTGTTACAAAAAGAGATAATTACACAAAACAAGACAACACAGAAAACAATAAAATAGAAAACACTCTAAATCAGTCATACATATTGACTCAAAAATATTAGATCAAGGTTACGGATTTAGGTTTTAGTTAAAATGTGTGAGTGGTGTGGTTGAAATGTAAACAAATGAATAAAATCTACCCAAATGCCTGCTGTTTTGGTCATCATCATTCAGTATAAAAAGTATTTCTTATTCTGCATCTTGTCACGAATTTGATTATGTTAATGCTATGCAACACACACCTTTTAACACAGCACACTCAGATGTGAAGGTACACAGGGCTGCGAATCACACCTCACATCCTGCCTGTGTCTGTCTGTGCGCATGTTCACAAGTGTAAAGCTGCTGTGACTGAGGCTCCAGATGAATCCAAGAGAATACCTTTAATCAGCTTCGAACATAATATATGCAAAAAACTCAATGTCAAGGGGTTATCCACCAGTGTATTCACTCTACATTCTGTTGTGTCCATCCCACAAAACATTGAAGGCACAGCTTGTTCATTCATATGAAGTAAATGTAATTTAAAAGCCCAACTGAAGGTTTTAGATAATAGCTTTGTAAAAATGATAGCTAATTGAAAAATGTAAAAGTCCATAGTTAATGGGATAGGCTAGAGCTATCTTTACCACCTGGTATAAGCAAAGGAAGATGAATGGATGCACAGAAAATCAGCACAGGCAAAACATCTCCAAACAGTTGGGACTTGAAAAAGACAAGCTAGGTTAAGACTGAAGTCAAGATTATATGATTTATTGTGAACACTGAGATGACTGGTTGAATTTGCATTGGTATAATGGCAGCATTAAAACAATATATTTTACCAAAATAATTACCGTAGACATTTCTACATAACTACACAACTACAAAAAGTGTGCACAATTCAAATTAAAGCAATATCACATAGCAGCAGCAGTTCCCAATCTTTTTTGTCTTAACCCTTGTAGGGGTGTGCAAAAATATCAAAATATTGATATATCGTATCGTTTAATGTGACAATACAGTGTCGATATTGTGGGCTGCTGTATCGGTATATTGACAAAAGTAATTTTTTTGGTGTATTTTACAAAATTATTTTGTTACAGCGCTACAGTTTTGTTGTTTGTTTAGTGGAAGGAAACTTGTTTATGTGACACATTTGACATTTTCACTGTTTTGATGATTAAAATGTTTGTGTTTCATATGAACTTTGCACAAGAAGTGGTTTAACAAAGACTTTTAGTATCACAGCCATGATTACCATGAATCAATTTGAAATATACTGTATCGAATTGAAAGTGCACTGCATCAAGGTATGTATCATATCGGCAACTTTTTAATGATATCCAGCCCTAAACTCTTGTCTTAGACTCAAGGAACCATATAAGATATGCACTATAGGCAATGCTAAACAATGTAAATAGTTGTAAGATTTAAAACTTTTCATATTCAATTTTACCTTCTTTTTAAACCTGAAATTATGGCAAGAACCCCATGGCATATGTTCACATACCGCTAGGGGTCTCCGTACCCCTGGTTGGAAAACACTGATGCACAGTATATCCTGAATACATTGTTTAAACGTTATGTGGCAGTGAAATGGTGAACTGTGTCACAGTGTCCTTGGATTTAGCAGATGCGATATGACGCCTCCCAATCACAAACATTGTCATTATCATCAGCAGCAGGCACAAATCCTGTACAATGCGATTAAACGATACAGTTTAGATGAGAGGTGATGTTATATTTACAGAGATAAACAAGTTGAAAACAGATGGCAGAAAAAATAATGAACTAAATGACCAATAGCACATGAGTCCTTTGTTTACAATGACAAAACTACTATAATCCTTCACGTCATACAAACTGCAAAATACAAGAGAGACAAAGTTTAGAGCTCTTATATTATTACAGGAAATTTACAATGTATTGTCTTGTCTTCTGTTTTGTTTTATTCACACATGTTTGATTAACCCTTTATTAGTCTGTCTACATCTCCAAAGCAAAAAAATATGTATTTATGTTGGGCAATTAAGAACTTAACATTCTTTTACAATGGAACATCCATCCATCCATTTTCGTCCGCTTATCCAGGGCCGGGTCGCGGGGGCAGCAGGAACATATAACATTAATGAAATCATAGCAGAAATAACAAATAAATAAATCAATAAATGAATTAAAATAAAATAAAATAAAATAAAAAACTGGCCCAAAAAGGAGTGGGAAGAAGAAAACGTAATTTATATTTTACATTAAACTACATGAACTATTTACAAGTGCGGACAAAGACCTTCAGTTCAGTGGAACATGATTCTAATGAAGGTGTATAGAGTTTAAAAACACACTGGAGCACTTTTTGTTTGAGAGCTCAGCCTAACTATGTAGGATTTGTGTTAAACGTGTGAATGAAACAAAACAAAAAGAAATATGGGCCCTTTAAGTGTAAGTATAAATTGATAATTAAATAAAAATTTGTCCTAGTCCCATGTGGCTAAGGACACTGATTTCTTCTGCTTGTGCGGTCAGATTGTCTCTTGTCATATCTGACTTCACTCACATGTGGTACAGCCTTCACAAACGCATGCACACATTTCACACACGGGTGCACTCCGCAAACACTTCCTGGATGTGACAGAGACAGGAAAAGATGCCTGCCGCTCATTAATAACTGACACAATGTTTTTATTCCTTTATCTCCTCAAATGACAAAATCTCCCAACCTGCATCTGCAATTTTGGCCTTTCTCTGATGCAAGAATGTCATTATATTTCCCATTTCTACCCACAAACAGCCCGGCAGCTCAAAAATAATTCATTAATTTTTCATTGCATATTCATATTCGCAGCGGTTATAAGTTAAAACCTATTCTAGTTACTTTGGGTATGACGCAGGACACATTGGTCAGAGGCTTAAAGGCACAACAACAGTAATAGTCATGGAGATTGAATCATTAACCTTCAATCATTTTTCCAGATGTGTTGGAGCCACACACAGCTTGTTTTAAAGTTGATTCTACAAACTACATATTACATTAAAGTTGCACTGCTCAACTTTTCTGGTGGAGGGTCTGTCACCTTCTGTATCAATATGGGGAAAAGGAAAAATCGTGATCCTTTTTCTCCCATATCACTGAGCCCTAGTTCCATGTATGACATTAAACAAATCCATCTAGCATTTATTCATTAAGGGTGTTTCTGTTGCTCAAAAATACAAGAATTCCTTCTGTAAATAGGGGTGACTCTTAGGGATGACAGATCTGAAATGTAATTTAGCGTAGTGCTGTAACCTGCTTGTCTCATTCATGATAGGTAAGTTTAATAGATTCTGTGGAACATTCTAGACAAAGCAATAACATTTCCATGGAGATAAGCAGGTGTCAGACCCTCCACTAGAAATGCTATGCAGTGCACCCTTAAGTTTAACACTGAAAACAAAAATGAAAATCTCCACAATGATCCACAATGAATTCATGACATTAACCCATGACAAGGTCTTGATACTATTTTTAATTCACACATTCTTTTGATAACTTGTGGTTGTTTGTGTTTCGCTTGTAATCCATGCAAATAAAGCTGAAGGTGCAACAATAGTTCTCATTAATAAAATCCAAACATGATTTATTCCATTGCATGCCTTAATTTACATTTTGCTTTGGGTTCAGAAGCTGTAAAAACATCCTTTTAGTTTATCTCCCTTATGTAAGAGTTTCAGTGGATTTAATTAGGAAATAATTGTGGTATAATTATTCCAGGCAGAGCAGCTGAAAGCACTTTAGTGTCGTCATTCATATCACTTATTTGCCCCACAAAGATATGTTTCCATTAAGGAAGGATATAATGACATTAATGTGAACTCATAGCCTAGTTTGTTCTACGTAGTGAGAGAGGGAGAGGGGGCTGAGAGCTGTGGTTCTTTGGGGCGATGGAGTGACCTGAAAATGGAGCATGGGAGTTGAGAGGATGGGGTACAAGAGAAGCAAACCCAGATTGAGAAAATAAAATGAAGTTAGGGGAATGCATAGTCAATTATCAACAAACGCTTCTTGTTCAAATTCAGTTTAACATCGGAGGTAAGAAAGTAAGGCAAAGAAACAAAGTATCTGCGTACATGTTTTGACCTAAGTTGCGATGTGAATTGTGATTCGCATTATAGTAATGGTTCTTTTAGTGTCACATTAATCACATTAGTGAACAGTAAACATGTTATAATGATAATGACAATGTATTATAGCTTGTGTAATGTAATTTTGTCATCTATAATGGTCATACAGTTAAAGACTTTCACTCCATCAGTACTGCACATATCACAGTAATACAATAGAGAACCAGTTAATGGTTCTATATTTGTGGTTTACAATATTTTAACACTGCATCCCTATCTTCATATGTACCTATACATCCATTTGTGTATGCTAAAATAAAGTCATTGTTATGTAATATGTCCTTTATGTTATATTTGAGGACTCTGTGTGTTACACTATTCATTGTGTACAGTGATGTATGGTACATAAAATAATCTTTCTTACTGTGTATTCCCAGTAGGGGTCCACTCTGAGCTTGTTATAACTCTAATTCCCTCGTTGGCTATGACTCTACTGTACTGTGTGTTGTGTGACTCCAAGGCACAGCCACATACAGGTTTAATAAGAAAAAACTAATGAAAATTTATCACATCTTTTAACACTGGGAGAAAATCCTGTACCTCTTTCCTATACTATCTTCTATTATGTGCATTAATTAAAGTTTCTATAGCATAAAAACACAAATATTGTATTGATCCAGTATGGAAAAAGTAGCCTCTACTTGATAATCCCAAATGATGTCTTGTGTCCCACTTTCTCCTCAGAGTACTAGATATGTCTTTTGTAAATTTAAAATAAGAATAGAAAGGCAATGAAGCTAAAAGAGATTTCTGCACTGAATAACAACAACTTTACTTCAGTCTGTGGGGTTTGCTATTGATATCAGCTACCGGCGACAACAACCAGACAGAAACCATAAAATAATACAGCCCTTGATCAGTCTGGTCTTTATTGAATAATATTGGATTCTGTTTTTGTTAACTCTATTCACATGCGGACATTTCTGGTATAAACATTTTTCCCCCGAGACTGTAAATATGTATTTTCCACTCTTCTCTCTCCCTCTCACTATGGGACATGCTTGTGTGTTGTCGTAGCCTGTTTTCTGAGGTGGTCCTGTTCTTCCTTCCACCTCATTAGTGGACCGGTGCAGGCCAATGGCAGGCTTAGGTGTATCCTTAGGGAGCTGAGCCAAGTTTTCATGACAAAGCCTAAGTATGTGTCTGAGAATACGTGTTGAGCTGACAGACAGGTGCTCTCTGGCTTCACATAATCTCCAGGCCTATCCCCCAGCCACACACATAAACACACAGCGATTTGAATTTGACATAAAAATAAGAAATGTGTATCATAAAGAGTTTTGACAATTATGAGCACTCGCAAACAGCAATTGGTCCGTATTGTTGCTCTCAAAACAATTCACTTTTATTTTGTTTTCTTGGATTGTGTGTAACAGAGTTCAAAAAGTAATAATTGGATTTTGTTAAATAATTCAGGAAAGGTCAGAAATGGGCCAATGAAAAAAAAAAGTTTGGTTCAGAAAGTTTTACAAGGTTCTATAGTATTGTTTCAGCCACAAGGAATCAATGAGTCCATCAGTCAATGTGGATTGAGTGCAAACCCCTGGTCCAGACTATTTTATTTTTACCATTGCGAGATGAGGCCAGTTTCTTGTTTTCTTGTGTTGTTGGTTCTAGTTTCTGATGGCATTGTGCTGTATAACATCCTTTATGATCTAATTCATAATCTAATTTCATTTATTTGATCTGTTTTTAAACCAGGAAAAGTCTCATTGAGTTTAAATATGTATTTTTCAAGAGTGCCCTGGCCAAAAGGCATCTACATGTTAATTACAAGCACACATGCACAAGTAAAATGCATCAGTGTAAAAAGAAAGACTATAAATGTGCCTTATTAATGAAACCTTTTTATTTATTGATTAGATTTCAGAAGGCCTAACCAAGCTAGCATGACAATGAATCATTTGAATGGGTTCTCTCTTTTAAAAGAGCAAAAAGTAGAAGTAGAGTTTTATCTAACAGCAGTCAACAAAAGCCAATTCATTGCACTGTGCCCCTTTTGATAATACTGATTTACCTTTGGGTCATTAATTTTAAAATAAAACGAATCCAAGCAGGGAGAGAAAATAAAAGCTATGGTCTATACAGGATAGGTTCCATAATGGCAGGTGTTTTTGTTAAGTGTGAAATTGGTAGACAGACGAGTGCACAAAAAAGGATCCTAACCGTGAATGAAAGGAAAAGGGAGAATCATAAATAACTTATATAAACCTATTGCATAAAGCATGGAGGTGCATTTTCACATTCAGCACATTTCCCTCTCATACAGGCCAACTATAAAAATATTTATGAACTGAAGCATGAGCCCACTTTGCTTCTCACTTCCCCATTCTTCAGCCTCTTAATCCATCGCTCCACTTGCCTGCCGTTTGCATGTTGGCACTTTTGTCTTAAATACTCACAGCATTCACTTTTAATAAGATGCTGTTCTCACGGTTGTAACCAACATGGATTGGTACTGCATTGTGGATGCTGACAGGTAAAAGTGAATAATGTAAAATACCTCTTATGAAGGAACCTGCCAGCGGATTGGATTTATTTTCCAAAGATATGTCACAATGATACAACATTCACATGGTGATGAAACCAGTATCTGTCTTTCAAAAGCATTTGTTTTAAGATTAATGATGTCCCCAACTCTTTCAGCAACAAATATTTCTCAATGCTCAAACAAAACCTTTGTTTGAGTAAAACTAATCACTTAGTTTGCCAGTAATTTGATCTGGAGATGATCAAATCCTGCTCATATACTGCTGAACATGATGAAATTAACAATCAATATTTTAAATCGTTTTAAGCCAGGATAAATGAGCACAAAATCTCTGTAGTAGAACTGTATGTGTGTCATTTAGCAACACTGAAGTGAAAGGAAAATTAGATTTTCTTCCCCTATAATTTGAGTCTTGTTTTGGTTTTTGCCCTTGTAACCTTTACTAGTGTGGCATTTTGAACAACAGCATGTTGATAATTACAAATGCTGTTCAGGGGCTTTAGTTTTTTTTTCCAATGGCTGGATGTCATGGGACTGGAAAACTTTTTCAGCTTTAGACGTCTGGCCAGTGTGCACTGATTTGTAAATGGATTTCTTTTTTTGCAAAGGTTTAAGATTAGAGTCCATTCCAGCAGTGAATGTCACAATTTTTCTTGGAATTAATACATGGAGCGTTGGTTGTTATGTCTATGTTAAAACTTCTATTGTAGTATAAAGTGTGCATAATATTAGTTGGTGTGTTTTAAGTGTTAGAGTGAATTCACTTTACATTATTCAGAATGTTCTAATTAATTCAGTAATATAAGGTTTAAAAGCATAATGTATGAGAGCAAATAAAGCACCTCTCTCCTCACTCCCCTCAAAATCCCTCTTTCTCACTTCATCACAATTGTAAATTAATATTCTATTTTTACAACATTCACAAGTCAAGGCAAAATCTCTCGCTTCACTCATGCATGTAGCTCATGGAACAGTTAAAAAAAAAGAAAAAGTTTATGCCGTTGAAGAGAATTGCCAAGCCAGCAGACACAAAAGTGCTGTGTGCACATGGCTCACGTGTCAAACTCCTCTCCTGAGTCTCACACACTGACACCTCTCATCCTGGCATACAAGTAGGAGGCTAAATGACGAGGAGGAAATGTCATTGCTACTATTTTAGATGTTTGAGAACACTATTAAACATCCAGTGGGAAAGATAAAGGACCCAAAGCACTAGATGTATCTGTATTTAAAGGTCAAACTGACTCAAGGTTCTGCTGGGGAACTTGGAGCAAATCTTCAAAGTCTTGAGACACTAGGGTGCATTTAAGTAACTTGCTCATGGGCTGAGAGATACATTAGCAACAAGCATAATTACTGTTTGTAGTTCAGCTTTGATTACACATGTCCCACTTTTATTTATCTGCATCTATCTTAACTAATCTGTTCTAAATGTAATGTAACATAGGTTGTAACACAGACAAATCTTCCTATGGACACAATTAAGTGTACCTTAACCTTAAAGTGAACAGTGTAGCTTTTCCGTTGGAGGGTCTGTACCTGTTTGTCTACTTCTAGATCTTACTGCTTTGGCAGGAATGTTCCACAGCATGGTATCGACTTTTTTCTTTTTTTTTTTCTTGCTCAAATGTGCATTCTCACTGTACGCAATGCTGTCCCCCCACAGACCTGACCTCTAACTCAGCCAAGAGGAGTCCCCTGCTTGTCTCAATTGACATATTATAAAACATTCCAAACAAAGTAGCAACATTTCCACAGAGGCAAGCAGGTGACTGACCCTTCACCAGAAAAGTTACATAGTGCACAGTTGACCTTGACCTTGTACTGGAATAAATACACATACATGAACCCAAATGAAATTCAGTAAAAATAATAATCAAATAAACTACATGCATTCCCAGTGAGCTTTGAATGGTTGGATGGAATGGCGGGAGACATTATTGAAATTGAAAAACTTGCATAAAAGTTTTATTTCAGTATATATAATATAAAATGACTCTCAGGAATTTTATACATTATAGTGCATCTGAGCAGGGGTAGCAAAAATGAAGAGATACCGGTTTATGGTAAAAAGTGCATTATTTAAAACAGTTAAAAGAAGAAAAGCTAGTGGTTGCAGCAAGCCTTCCACAGTAACGGGAACCAGAAGGGCCTCCATAAAAGTGAAGTACACCACAGGAAAGTTAGCAAAGAAAGTACACCATAAACAGAGATGAATAATGCCACAACACATTTGGTACTGCAGCTGAGGCCAAACTCTAATATTTCAACTATATGGCTCTCACACTGGACCTTACACTGTCTCTAACGCACCTTCCCACTCTCCACCTCCACCTCCTATCCACCAGTGTCATTGTCGGGTTTACCTTGCTGGAAGAATATATCAATCTCTGTTACTCTCTCTACAGATCCATTTGTCTGTGTACCCACACCAAAACGTGCATGTGCATTTTAAGCCATCCCAACCACATTAATTCATTCCTTTTGTGGCCGAAGTGGCCTTTGGACAAAGAGCACTGAGAGCCTCTCCAAAAACTCAGACTTTAATTGAGATGATGAATATGCAGCACGCTTCCCCTGCACACACAATCACAGAGGAATAAAGTTTTAGAACACGAGCTACACAGTTCACAAAATGAACACAAAATCTAATGAAAAAAATATGCAAGTACAAACAATAACACTAATATTTTATCACCTAAACCACAGTAGTTTTGGACATTCAGAAAAGCTAGATGGTTTTTGCAGTGGAAAATCCAGGTCCATAAAAGCAGAGTGTGCCCTTGACATCTATTGGGAGCATGCAGAAGAGGGTAAAGAAGACAGATGAGAAAAATGTATTTGATCTAGTTTAGATTTGAAACAGTAAAAATGGACAGCGCAAAAGTCAACATATTTACCAACACTTACATCAACTGTGTGTTGTCCTATTTGGCTCAGTGGGCAGTGGGTACTCATCAGAATGAACAGATGTTTATTTGAATGAATACTTCTGAAGGAAATGAAGTGCCTTTAGCCTCTGTTAAGGTGCTCTAAACTGTGAAGGACAGTCTGGTATCACTAAAATAACAACTGTGCATAAAAGCATACAATGCCAAATGAAATAGAAAGACAGGATTTCTCTATGAGCCTTTAGATCAATTGTGTCACATGCTGTCATCTGTCCCCTTGAGGCTCTTCACATGTACTGTAAACATGCACCGATCTAGAACAAGGGACGTGCCACATAGGGACACAGATGGGCCCCTCACATGTCCAGTTACATCCTGTCACTTTTGGTCTAAAGTTAATTGCGAGTGTGCCTTTCTCTGCAACACGCTTGTGCATGTTTGAGTGTGTGACAAGTCTGCACTCATGAACTAGGTCAGTCTGTCTCAGGGGGACGTTGGAGTGAAAGATAGACAAAGAGGCACAAGTAAGGGATGAGAAAAAATACAGATATCGAAATATTCAGTTATGATTTTCTTTGCTTAAACCACTCATTATGACTATTAGGTTTTGAGGGTCGTAGCCAGTAAGTAGCAAGAATGACAGACAATTTTTTTTATTCATTCACTGGAAATACAGTTACCAATTCAAAAGTGCCTCTGGATACTGGAGCAAGCTAGAGAATGCTCACTGCTCGGCTACAATCAACTAAAATCCAGTCAATTGACTTTTCTGAGCTTTTAACAATGTTATAATGATATCTTCAAAAACATACCTGGAATAAAATTTTGCATGAATAATTCTGTTTGTTAAGTTGTCTTTGTCTGAGTTCTCAGAAATCAGTGTGTAGTAATTTTCCTCAGATAGTTGCATAAAACATCAGAACCCATAAATCTCCTGTGCCGTTTTTAAGTCCACAAATCAGCATCTGACTCAGTTTGTAAATGGCTGCTATAGTTTTTTTTCATGATTCGTGATAATTGCTGTCAGCAGGAGGGGCTCTATGAAAGAGAGTTTAAAGTTTTAAGTTTTAAGTTTAAAAAAAATTCAATTCAATGGCAATGAATACATTAAACACACAGGTCCCTCTCCTATGTGATTTAAAACATGCTAAAAGTGCAAGAACCTTTCCATAACACAAAATGCAGTATGTATCAGTATGGGTAAAGTAAAAAAATTTACTTCCAAATGAGACCAGGAAAGGCCAAAATGTAATGAGGACACCACTACCATAAAAAATAAATTGGTAAAATATTCCATTAGAGTAACATTAACTCCCACAAGTCTCTCTTGTCTTGCATGTAGAGAAGGAGCTCAGAGTGAAAACTGCTTTATTTTGGCTTGAGGCAAATGCACTGGCTCCTAACTGCTCACTGCTGTCTGTGTGTCTGTGTCATTAACTATTAAATATTAACCAGTTTAACTTCAGGGAATTGGAAAATGCCCATCAAATCAAAGTGGAGAAACGTGTAAAAACTCCCAGAAGTGTTCTTGCCATTCTGTTTTTGGACATCATTTATAAAATAGTAAAACTGTTATTTTTTTATGGCCTTTTTTTTTTTTTTTTCTTTTAAGAATTTTTGTTACACAACTAGCAAGCAGGTAAAACAGATACTTGTTAAACACATGTGCAAAACACAGTGCAAAAAATAGTCTACATCTTTATACTTTGTTAAAAAGCAATTTCCTCAAATTCAATGTTAAATTAGTGGGGTTATTACTAAAGTGGATGTTTTAGTTTCTGACATAGACTTGTTTGTACCCAGCTGCAAACTCTAAACTTGGCATTTTTCATTTTGATCTCAATTCTTATCTGAATTTTGAGTGATTGTCTAGTATACCACTTAAGAGAATATCATTTGCCCTTTGTCCTTTGATGTTTTGTATGTCTTAATATTGTCAGATAAAGGAGAAAAAAAAGGAAACTTGACCATGAACTAACTGCTGCAAAAGCGCATTTTAATGGTACTTTTTTGTTTACTTTGCTCTAATACAACACTGTAAACTCCAAACCTCTTTGATCTTTGTAATGAATAATGTATTATTCCTATAATATTTAGACAACATAAAGCCATAATAAATGCAAAGGCCAAAATGCTGCCGTGACTGTTCTTTGTCTCCATGCTTCTGAACTATATTGCCAATAAGCTTTAATGCAGTTTTAATTTGCATGAGAAAAGAAGGATGGTCAACAAAAGTACAAGATAACAAAAATACCATAGCATGCACAAGACAGTTTTAGTCTATAGGCTTTGCTGTGCATACAAGAAATGGTTAAAGTGCCTTTGTGAAATATTCTGTGAGATAGAAGACTTATAAGTGAAATCCCGCCCCAAGAGACAGCTGGCCAAGTGGAGGAATGAGGAGGAAGAGTGGATAGAGAGCAGGTTCAAATACAGGCCTATAGTGGTATAAGGTAAATGACTGCTGGAGACCATTTTAAAACATAGGTCTCTACTGTGTGTAGGACTACCAGAGATATTTTTACAACTGTGTGGGCACTGACTACACCTTACAGAGGCTGGTACACCTGTGGCAAAGCGTGGACATGTGCTGTACCGAGAGATGCTTCCTCTGTGAGTCACACATGTAGAAGTCTATTGTCTAAAGAGGGGTCAACAACAATAACTCAAAACATACAGTGTGAACTTTGACTGTTTTTGTTTGCTATGAGTCCTCAGGTGTGGATTCAAGGCCTGCAGAAGGTTTCTGTGAGTTTCTACCTGAAGTGCTGCAAACCTGTTTGGGAATGTTATAACTGTATATAGAGGATGGTAATGGGTTTTGTTAAACTAAAAATAGGGCTCTAGTGGAAATGCAATCTCGAATTTCATGTCTAGAGAAATAACTGTAAAACGAATTAATTCAATCTCAAATCATTGTTGCGTTGGTGTAAACTGTAAAAATGCTCAGTGCATTGGCATTTGATACTTTAAATCTAATCATGACACTTTTAACCATACATGTATGACTCAGAGTCTGAAGTTTTTGAATATGTGCATTCACGTAAGTAAGTAAGTTGGTGGATGGAAACAGAAATTTTCTGAGCACTCAAGTCTCAGATGGAAAATAAAACAAGATTATTCAAACATGCATGAATCAATCAAAATACAAGTCTGAGTAAGTCAAAGATGAGGGAACATGTTAAAAACTCATAGTTTTACAATATAGATCCTCTTTATGTCCTGTTAAAAATTCTACATATTTGTAAATTTTCTTCTTAAAAATAGTGATATATTGCGGATGTATCGCCATATTGTGATATTATTGTATTGTGAACAATGTTTTGTGTATCATATTGAATCAAGAGAGACCCTGAGATTCCCAGCCCAACTACTGTAACTGTTTTCTTTGCCTTGTGGCTATTCTAAAAAGTCCAAAGTCTTTCTGTGGCTGCAATCCTAGATTTTTGGGGAAATAGTTTATCCAGTAAATCTGAAAACAAAGCGATGAACTCACTTGCTAGTTAGCTTGTGTCTGCGTGTGTCGCATTTGGAGTCTTAAAAATAAGTATAATTTATTCATGCTAAATCCCTGTCTAAGTGGGGGGCTATTTTTAACATTGAAATATGTCATTTTACAGTCCGGGCATAGTTTTGTTCAGTATGTCTATCAATTTGTGCCAATCTAAACTTGGTATAATGCTGCTATTCTGGTCTGGATTTGGAGAGTTGTTTTTTTTTTGACAGTGATGTATTTGTCTGTGAGCAACTGGCAAGAAATAACTGACTAAGACCAAGATTTAGTAGCTAGCTATGAAATAAGCACTGCTGTCTATATCAATAAAAATTACTAGGAAAAAAAGATCAATTGGATTTATCTGTAATGATGCACAATATGAGCTTAAAACAAAGAAGTTGGATCGTGAAGGAGGTAGAACTCAGCACATGGCAAACAATAAAAAAGTCAGGCCAAAGCAATGGTTTTCATTTCACCTTATCCTGGGATCAATATTTATGTAAGCCTATATTAACTCTTTGGGGCCACCTTTTTATTGTATGGTATATCACAGAACAGTCACTCTCCTTTTCACATTCTGTTAGAATAAATATGGGAATGTGCAAATGGTCGGGGCGTTTAACTTCAGGGTTTAACTTCGGTCCACTGCCATATTAAAATTTCCAAATCAATTTAGATACTATGAAATAGACTTGATATTGTGTTTTGTTGTATTACAACAAAAACACCCCAAATCTCATAATTTTTACAAGGAAAATGTGCACATGGGAAATATTGAATGCCAAAATGTTTTGTTACAGTCAGTCAATATTGTAATTATCGTGGCAGACCAAGCTATACTGACCTGTTCCAAAGTAAACTCATGGAAATGAGCCTTTAATCTATGTGGTCTTGTACGATCAAGATTCTATTCAGGAAAGGTTCATTTTTATCTTCTAATCTTCTGTCAGTAAAAACATGGTTTGAAGCAGAGTTCAGACTTTGTAAGAAGAAAATGATTATAAGTCCTGCTTGTAAATGTAGCTTCCTTGCCATTTTTTATTTTGTTTTTTTGGTTTTTAGTAAGACAAAATTAAATTGAACAGAAAATTGTGATAGATAAGTATGATTGGCCCATATGGCCCATCCCAAAAAAATACAGCAAAACCCCATCTTTTATAAGCACATGAACAGAAAACAAGTATGTGAATGGCACCCGAAAACCACATTAAAGCAATATAAATACCCAGTAAACTGCTTGTATGGGACATAAATGAGAGTGAATGGTCAGTTTGTCCTGAGTGCCGTCCCTAAAGCAATAGTTGGCAATAGACACCAAGGACTCATAAAAAGATGCAATACAAACAATCACTTAATGGTTTACAGTAGCCCACATGTACTGCCATAAAACTGTAATAAAAATATGGATAAAACCTTTTAATATTTTAAGACCTAGCTACACATTTTACACATCTTGGAAATGCCCAGAGACTTGTTGTAATGTGAGAAAAACGCAGTGCGGTGCCATAGATGTAAATGTGGTCTTTCCTCTAATCCTGTATTAAACCCATCCATCGTGTAACCGAGACATGAGAGTCTATGGAGTGTCATCTTTCACCTGTAGCTAACATCTCTGCTGCCACAACCCAATGTGCAGATAAAGACTCTTTTATGACCAGCTGAGCCAATAAATCCGGATCAGGGCTGACCTCTTTTTCTTACCCATTATCTCTTCCATTCTGGCTATACGGAGCACATGGTTTCACAAGCTCAACCACTATTCACAGCATACAAGTTCAGAAAAGGAACTAGCAACATTTTCAGCAGGTTTGGTGGATGTTTGATTGCTGATAATTCAGTCTGACCCCAGTTGTGCAATACTTCTGAAGTAATTGTTTTCCATTAATTGCACAGCACAGCAAGCATAAGACTGCAGCTGTATTTCACAGTTAATGGCCAGACGATGCAAGCAACGTTTGACTCAAATAGTTTAATATAGATCGACCCTTTCATAATGAGTGATGCAATCATAAAAGGAGCATCACAGTGAAAAGATGGAAGAATAGTGATTTCTCCTATTTGTTTTTTACATTTATTTCATAGCTGAAGCAAAAAATGAACAAATCTACCTAACTTTAAACTATATAATCCTTTAATTAGAAGTTGAAGATATCAATGAATGACTTAAGACTTAGAAAAACTGACAGTGTCTAACGCATTACAATAAATATATATATTTATGTGTGAGCTACTGCATCCAAATAATTTCCCTTTCCCTTAAATGTTGTATTGGGCCATGTGGACACCCTTACAGCGTACTTGCCCAGTGTTACTGCTGTCTTCAATCCTACAAAAGGCCACTGTAGACATCTGTGCTCTAACTAGTAAATAAGAGTGAATAGCTTTGTAATAAATAATGGGCATATAATGGTGCAAATTAAATATATAAAAGATTTTTCAGCCCTTAGCTTCCCCAACCCCGAGTTATTATGAATTCTGTTTTTTTATGTATCTCTTTTTAGGACAACAGAAAATCAGAACCCAGGAGAAAGGGTGTAACTATTTCTTACATGGCTGGTGTTTCTGTAAGACTAGACGATTTTCAGACAACATGAGATCCCAGTCTATTTCAAACCTACAAACACATTGAGACAGAAACTAGTCCACCCAAAGGACAAAACACCAAACCACAAAGAAAGCAATGTGATCTACTCCATTCAGTGTACTGAAGACTGCAGTGAGTGCTACACTGGAGAAATAGAACAACCACTTCACAAGACAAGGTATCAACACAGATGAGAGAGCAATAGTGGACCTCAGTCTGACGTACATGTCCACCTAAAAGCCACAGGCCTTTGAGGACAGTGAGGTACAGATCTGAGCCAGAGAAAAGAACTGGATTGAGCAAGGAGTTAAAGAAGCTATTTTTGTAAAGAAAGTCAATCCATCTTTGAACAGAAACAGAGGACTCAGACACCATCTGTCTCCTATTTACAACTCCATCCTCAAACCTAAATCAAAACAAGCTAAGAAAACAATAGGGATAGTCAGGTCAGGCACAGAGGTGTGAAAGCACCCATTATGGTCATGAATGATTATGCTAATAACACCCCACACTCAGTGTAAGATCAATAGGCCGAGCTAATTGATAGAAACTGTAAACAAGTAAGTGTGTTAGTTTCAGAGTAGTTTCGTTGTAGTTAGCTCTTGCCTTCAGGCAGATATAAGGAAGTATCTACCAGCATTTTGACCAGAACTGAAGAAGTAGGTTGGATGAAACGTGTTTGACCAAATAAACTTTTGACCAGTTGACAAATTGAATTGGATTTTACACTCTCTTCTTAGGTTTTTATGTGCCTATCTTTGCTACTTCAGCTCTAACTGCTTTTTGTTGAGTGTACAGATTTTTTGTTTGTTAGATCAATCTAAAATTAATTTGATATAATATTGATATTGGATTTCTCAGTAGAATTTAGTCTAATATTGTGACATAAGATATACACATTCCAAACAATAGATTATAATGAATGAAATACCACAATGCTAAAAGCTAATTCCTTGCACAATTTGTTTTAATAGACTCCTGCTTTAATACTATATTTCAGAGTTGCAGCTATATATTCTTTGCACATGTCATTTCTCTGTCACTCCCTATCTACCTCTCTCGTTCCACTGACACCCCACAGCCATGGGGACAGTTGTAGCCTGCCCATTACTTATTTATTCACTGTTCCCACACAGACTACTGGATTTACCAGCCTTTCACTGCTGTTCAACATCACACGTCAATGGAAAAAACTGCTTTTAATATAAACAGAGATGCCATAGGGAAAAGTTACATAAATTTGACTGCCTGTTAACAAAACATAGCGAATAAATAATTGATTTGAACAATGACATTTCATAATTTCCTAGACAGAATTATTTAAGTTATATGCACAAAGAAACTGTGTTCACTGTGCCTAAACATGGAAACAGTTTTGGTATAATAAGTGAGGACTGTCCTCCATTGGTTGAACTGAACAACTCCAACCCCAAGCCCCATTTCTTCTCATGCTTCACTGAATAAGGTCATAAGGTGAGTTGGCCATTGTGTTTAGGAGAAGAATTATGTACATTTTCATACATGAAATGAAGTAAGCTTAAGGAAGATCATGGATCTATATTCTCCCATAGATCCTTTTGTGTTCATTTGACACTAAACCTATAGCCTTCACAAAGGTCAGATTTTGAACTGAAGTAAAATAATAATTATATTATTTAATAAATGCAAGATGGAAAAGTTTAATACCATACATTACAGGCAAAGCAATAACATCATTATTGAGACAAGAGGATGGCGTACTTCCACCAGAAGAGTTCCACTGGTGGACCTTTAAACTACACACTAACATAAATAGCAGTTATGTTTGTTTAATTTTGTTTATTTCAGTTGTTAAAGTCAAATAGGCCCAAACCTAGTGTTAACAGCCTAGTAGCCAATGGTGCTAGGATCATTAGGACTTTTCTCATTTGTGCCATATGTCGAAATGCAATAATGAAGGTTTTATGAGGAGAGAGGCTAATTCATCCCTGGCTGCACTGGGATCCACTACATGTTGCTTGTAGACCCAGGCCCACTCTTACAATGTGATTTATGGCTTTAATCAGAGTTTGCGGGCTCTCTATAGTGTTATTCCTATTTAGTGTCTCAGCTGTTACTTAAGGGAGGTTGAACATTTCTTCTTCTGCCTGCCCTCTGCAAAAATTTACAAATGACTGCTAGAGGAAATGAAAAATGCCTGCTTCTTTCAAATGTGTTTGTTCCACCACAGGTCTTGCCTAGCATTCATTTATGTCACTTGAACTGATTATGATATAATTTGGGACTTAGAGAGCATTATTACTAACCTAACCATGATTAAGAATACAATTTACTGACAGTGCGCTACCAAAGGCAAATATACGAACTCAGGTTTAAAAAATTACCTTTAAATAATCAGGTGAGGGCTGCACTATTGCTGCAAAATTCTAATACTGCAAAACTGCAAAATTTTAATATTGAGTATATTGTTTTATTTAAAGTTACCATTTGAATAGGCCAAGCCAGAGATGTTGTGTTCTCACATACCTCTACTAGATGCTATCTAAGTTACTGCTGTTTGACAGTGTGGCAGCTTTTGGTCTGACAGAAGAAGACCAGAGAGCACAGGTGAGTCTGAACAAAGGCGAGGTGAGGGGAGTGGGGAACAGGTTTCACAGCTGACATCTACTGATAAAAAAACAAATAAACTTCGAGATCAAGTAACACGTAAGTACACTTAAAAAACAAAACTGTATAACTTTTAAAATGAAAACATAAAGTGACTTTCATGTTTGTGTTTTTTATTTTCCTTGTTGAGAGCCACATAGCATGGAGTATACCACAACATCTGACCATCTGATACATTATTAAAACAACTATGTTTACCAGAGCCTTTTTTTTTTTTTTTTATCAAATTGAGATTAGAGTTGAACATACTCACCCATGTACCATCTTGTTTAATGTGTTCAAAAAGTTGTGGCTAATAAACTCACAAACCAGCCAAACATCTGCATGTCCTACTTTATGTGGATAATACCTTTCCCATCACAAATATATTTTACAGCATGTCGTGTAATCACATAGTGCAGTATTTGGTCATTTAGACTTAGCATGTTTCTTAATTGAGTATACAAGCATACTGTAATTTTTATTGGGGGCTGACCGGGGGCTCAGCTGGAGGTGAGGATGTGTGAGAGCAGGAGGCAGAAAAGAAACATGAGGGGTTGGCATGCAAACCTTTAGCACCAAAGGCAGGAAAAAACACATATTATGCCTGGTTGGCACTGGATCATACAGCGTAATAAAACTTGATTCTAGAGTTTATTCTTACATAACAAACGTGGCATCATGTGTAAAGATTGAGGCCAAATATTCTGTACTTCATTGACTAGTTCATATGAATCATACGCTTTTGTAGTGTACACATTGATTTTAAACCTGAAACAATTGAGCTGCTCTGTTGGGTGGGGCTCCTGTAAGATCTAGGCTTCTCCTGTTGATGTTTTCACTAATCAATGTATTTATTTTTTTCTAAAATTGACCTAGATGAAACTGAAGTGATGCAGTTCATCCTGAAAAATAGACAAATCAAAGCACCATTTATCTGGTGTCATTCCTGCTCTAAACACTAAAACATTTCCTCTCAGTACAATGCATGTCTGTTTTTGGAGTCTACATAGATTTTTGTTTACTAAATTAGTTAACACTTACTTGTAAAAACTAGTGTTACCAATCCTAGCATTCAGTACAATATACAACGATGTATATTTAAAACTAAAATAAACTGCATTTATTTGTTATTTACAATAAAACCAATTGAACATCAAGAAAGTTAAGCATATAGGCTGAGATCATAGACTGTATAAATGGACATAACCACATCTGCTAGCTGTCGCATTCCAAATAAAAAGTAAGCATGTGGGTGCATTTGACTCCAATTCACTTTCTAAAGACAAACCATCGCCCCTGGCTTTGTAACTGTTGCTGTGAGCCTCCTCATTTTGGTCTTAAAATGTTTTTATTACCCACTCTATGTGATCCTGGTGTTTTATTTAGCTATTTTGTCTGTGAATCAAGATATGAACATAACATAGAGAAATAAGGTGCCCTATTTCCCCGAGGTCGCTCCCACGAGCGTTGGCAACAGGTTTGATTGACAGTGTTGCTAAGCGCCCGCCCCCTGCCAAACCAGTGGTGCAGAAGGGAAGTGGTGTTACCTTCAACAGCCTTGATGCTGATTGTCTCTTTGATTGCTATGATATTTGCGTTTGAAATTCCAACTCAGCTCCAAATTCGCCCCCATGCAGCAGGCCATGATGAGCTTCATTTGACTAGAGATGAATGCTGTGGGTGTTAGTTCACTTCTTTATACAGTCTATGGTTGAGACTTACAAAATTCACAAACAATTACTTACTACACTGTCAAGCTTTATCTGCGTTTATTTTTTAACTACTTTAATATAAAAACATATATTTCCATAAAGAAACATCTGTCATAAAAATAAAAAAATAAAAAAATCTTTCAAATTGTCCATGGCAACATTTTTGGAATGTATAAGCAGTGTATAACCAATATGACATCATAATTACTCTTTTAATTAGGATGCATGCTGAACTGCTGAGACTGGATTGGATTAAACAAAGTAACCAACATGTATCATTTTTCTACAAGTTTAAAAGTTCAAGAAGTTAGATTGATGCACCACTTAATATGGGACTATCGCCATCTGTAACCTGCCATCCAAGCTGCTGTGAGGGGAAAATCTGGGTAAATGTTGCACAAAAGCTTAAGTCTCCATGTCTGTTCGCATTCGCCTGTTAGCAGTTGTAGCCAAATCTCAGTGGGAAACTTTCACATTAAAGCAACAAGAGGGCATGTACTTCATACTCTATTATGGCTTAACATTACATTATAATGGGATATTGATGTCTGCCTCGCACTAGTGGCCACACAAACCCGGCATAAGATTTCTTATTGATAAAATCATAAATAAGAAGGATCCTCATTTGTTGCGTAGCGATGACACTTCCCAAGTAATGAACAAGCTCAAACGAGGACATACCACTGATAGAATAAAAAATGCAGATTCCCTTTAAATTATAGAGTAATTGCTAAATTAGCAATTAGCAGTAGCAATTGCTATAAAGTGAGTGAGTGGATCAAATATCTGAAAGCTAGTTTACATTGAAAGCTCTCTGAATGCATGATGTAAAGTGTGTAAAGTGTATCTGTGTCAGTAACACAAAAACTCAAAAAGGGGCATATTTCTTGTATTTCTGTCTGTCGTTCACCTCTGTCAACACCTGTTCCATTAAAAGGGTTTACTCAAAGCCCACTTGCTTTGGCTTAGTAATATAATGGATATATTCATCACCCCTACTGAACTGTTTGGTAATCAAGATGCTTATGCAAGCAATCATATTTCACTTGTCCAATTAGCTAAGTTGAGACCATAAAACGGAGTGATCAGTCAGCTCTGAAAAACATTTTCATGTCAAAGCCAGTGAGCTAATGTGATCTCAGAGCCTTCTATCCTCATGCCCATCCAGAAATACAGATTAGCTATTTAAAAGCTCCTGTTAATGTGACAAAATAGCTATTCTTAAAATATATTAAAAAAATTATTTCAGAAATCTAGCCATCTGTGTACGCCCTTCTGGTATTGCATCCTGTTGCATAAAAGCACTTCGCTATCAGAAATACAGTTTAGGTCAGACAGCAGAAAAATGAATCCAATACTTCTCAAAAGACTGAATAAGACTTGGACATAACCTGCCCTGAATGCACTTAAAAAGGGTTGGAGACCACAGAACAGCACACACCTACACTCCCACTCAGTGTACTGCCTGTGGTAGTCAGTATCTCGCTCGAATACTGGAAACCAAGGACAGAAGCAGAGTTTTGCTCTGAATGCAGCATTACACAATAAAAAGAGTGCAGATGATTTGAAAGCAGTTTGCCTTCCTGGTTCTTGCCTGTATGCAGAATGACATCTTTAAACATCCTACAACTAATTTATGTTAGATGGCTTATAGTTCATAACCATATTACACCTGCCAATAAAACTGAAATGTTTAGATGTTGTAGGAAATGTAGTCAATATCGAATACCGTCCCTCTTAAGTAAACTCAATGGCCTAAACAGAACACAACACACTTCAAAGCCCGAGCCACTAATAAACTGTAAGCATTAGGACCACAGACACACCCAAGCATCATTAAAGGAGGCGGTGCATCATGGCTCTTAAAAAGGCTATAGGACAACCAGGAGCGCTTTAAATACAGTTTTGTTATCTTAGGTTCAGGAGCAGGTCCTCACCTCATCCATACCATCTTGTCCTCAAGGTTTACAGTACAGACCTGTCTGTCACAGACCAGATAACAGCATGGATTCACTGCAGAAATGCAAAACCCCCAAAAGCATGTTTTTTCATTCAGATACAACGTGTTGCAATCATGGAGTTAGAAGTCCCAAGCATGCTAAGTGAGGAAGGGTAGCATAGGTAATACAGCATGTATACTACAGAGAGCAATAGAGTCTCATCATCCAAACAAGGTGCATTTCAGGTGGAAACTTTTCCCTTTATGGCAGCATAATTAACAGCTTTCAGTTGCCTTCTGAATTGAAATAGACTTATCAAGGGGAATTGAAATGTGTTGATCTTAAAACCTTGTCCAGATTATCTGTTAGTGTGAAACCATACAATTATGATTTATAAGCTCTTGAAATAAAAGAGGGACAGACCTAATGTAATATACTCATTGTTTGCTTCTAGAGAAACAGAGACAAACACGTAAAGTCTAAAGCCCAATAATTTGGATTTAAGTAGATTCAGTTAACTGCTCCACAGGTAACAGAAGGGCTCCCAGTGGTTTGTGTGAAGTTGAGTCAAGAGCGATGCGTGAACCTCCCATAAATGCTGTCATGAGGCAGCTTGCACTCACATTACACAAACTCTGTAAAAATAAATATCTTTTCTCAGATTAAAACTAGACTGTACACTTTGGGAAACACATCTCTTACACATGTCTGAAGTAGCATGCTTCTTGCCTGCCCCATTTTTGGCAACCTTGTTGCACAATTAAATACGACACTATTGCAAGCTATTTCTCTATGGAAAGTACAGTGTGTAGTCCATTCGAAATTCAATGTGGATTCTTCTCCTTGTTTATCCAGTTGCACATGTTATAAGAAGTTATTGAGGCCAGCATGGAGTGATCTTTGCATCCATGCAAATAAGCTACTTTCTGTCAAAGTGAAACACATCTTCTATATTTATGAACGTGCATAGCTTTTCCAAACAAACATACAACTCGTACTATTTCTTTTAGGGTCCTCTTACTATAGTTAGTTCAATAGCAGTCCATACACTGGCCTATTATATAAAATGCATAATGGTTGGAGTATTTGATGCATAATTAAAACTATAGTAACAGGAAAGTGTAATGCTGTATGCAGCTCCTATGAGAATAAGAAAATCTTATTTCACTTTGTGCCAATGGCAGTGTCTAAAGCTATTCTACTCAAAGGCTTTTTAGACATGAAATGTCTCAATTGTTTTGGAAGTGGAGGGTCCACCACCTGTCTACATGGAAATCTTATTGCTTTACCAGTATGCAATTAAACTTGTCTTCATGGAGGAAGACAAGTGATGCCACCAAGCCAAGTTACATGTCAGATCTATGGAGAAGGCAAGCCTGCTCATAGTCAGAATGCATGTTTGTCAAAACCCACTAATTAAGTCCATTGTCATACTGTGAGGCATTCCAGGCAAAGCATCATCACCATGAAGACAAGCAAGTGGCGGACCCTCCACCAGTAAATTAAGTTACATAGTGCACCTTTAAACCTTTAAAAAGATTTTTAGGATAATGGTAATATTACTTTGAATAACTTGTGCCATTCATAAACAACTTACTGCCTACACTAGATCTAATTCACACCACTTGGGAATTTAAGATCCACATATTTCAAAGCGTCCTTCAATGTTACATTAGTCTGTGTTATTGCAACATTAACAAGTACAAAAAACAAGTGCTTTGGTGCAAACCGTTACATCAATACATTTGTTCATATCTATTAGCCCACATCATCATGGCTCATTGCCTCCCACTGGATCACATGCTTTCAGCTTCAGTGCTATAAACTACAGAATAAAATACACGGCCTCATTTAACCTCAACTAGATGTGTATTTAAACTCAACAATACAGACAGACCAGGTTTAGTAACCTATCAGTCATTTTCATCAACGCTAACTGTGGCCATACGTAACATAATCACGTTTTACGCATCTAAAAATACTGGCAAGCAGGAATCTAAATAAACGACTAACTAAGCCAAAGTCTCTACATTGTATTAGCAACAGTCAATGTATAATTCATACATGTGTTTTGTTCTCATGAGTACCACAACTTTATTTGCCCGTATCCAGCCAAGTCACTTTGTCTTGTTGAATTCCACTGCAGCGGTTAGGCGCGCGGGGACTGGACAGCGCGCACCGTCCTCTGCTCCCGCACACGGCAACGAATCACCACATATTTTTGACCATTAAAATGCATGACTTTGGTTATTTCACAAGACCTAAAACCGAGGAAAAGTTGAAAAAATCACGTTTTGTGTTTTTCGCTTACCTTGACTTGACGTTGCTCTGGGTGAATTTGCCGCTCCTCTCTTCAGACTTCAGGTCTTGGCAAAACTCGGACAAAAACAGCGGGAGATATTATATTAGTAATGTAAAGGAAGTAACAGGGATGCTCTTCTGCTCTGGCGCAGCTTTTGTCTGCTCCGTATCTTCGATGGGAATTAGTTGATGCTTGTTCCTGACTGGCGCCCTCTCTCCTATTCGCTCACTCACTCACTGTCTCCCACCCCATTGGAAAAGAAAAGCTTGTGTATCTCTCCATCTCTAAAGTGCTCAGCTACCTCAAATAGCTTTCAAGAGTTTAACAATAAAAGTAAGCGTCTTTTGGTGTATATGCGTCTACAATGTCTTCTATCAAAACTGGATTGTCATGAAGGAATGTAAGCTTTATTATGTGTGCACTATATGGCTGCTGCTGCTGCTGTCTGGTGCTGAGGAGGCAGATGATTGGGAGTGGTCCGGATTAAACTACGGGATTATACCTCAACATTCATCTCTTCATCTCGTACACAGACGCACGCGTACAGTGACTGGTGAACAATGACATCACTCTCTGGCAGATATGGACAGACAGATTTATGTGGGAAGGAAGCTAAATGTTAAGAGAGGGAAAAAAACAACTTTGGAGAGAAATCTGTGTTCACCTCTTGGACAGGAAAATGATAAAACTCTTAATAGATGCATGACTTTAGAAAGTATTTGGCACTCCTGATATATTTAAATGACTAAAATGGTCTTTAAAATTGACTAACTGACCAACTGTTCCTATTTTGTTTGTGCTACACAGCCATTAAAAATTTGATTTACACATAAAACATAATAATAATATAATAATATTTTGGCCTATTTGGGCTTTCAGGGTTGTAATATGCAGGCAATATTGCAATTACAATCTTTCTTACGATTGATCGAAACTCAAATCATTTGACATTATTGCATTTCTGTGATCTTAAATTTCCTGAGTCCGCCACTTCCGTCACTCCATGTCCCACCACAATACACAACTTATCCCTCTTATTCTACTATTTGAAGTAGTAGATCTAATTTAAATACTAAATTAAAGTAAAATAAAGGAACGACAGACAAACAAACTGATCTAAACCAAACCTAAGTGAGACAAAAAGTTCCATGTGTACTAACAGCAATTATTCATGAAACTCAGCACTCATAATAACTGTGATGGAATTAAAGATACTTCCATAAATTTAAGTTAGATTAAATTACTGTGAAGGCCACACAAATCCAGGGTATGCCATCAATCAGACCCAAACCACAATCTCACAACCTCTTTTCTCCATGTGGAGTTGTGCAAGCCAGTCTGGGGTGAAAATAAAAAAATAACAAATATAAGGACATAACTAGGGCTTGTAGGGATCCTAAAAGTAGGACTCTGTGTTCCTCCAGGTTTAAGAGTCTGACAATGTCCCAGTTGCACAGCGTAGGTTTGTTTTGTGGCCACATATTGACTTGTGTGTATGAAGTGTGTTGAGGAGACAAGAGCCAAGTGTGTGTGTCTGCGTACTGACAGATGGCTACTGTAGTGACGCAACAACTAACTCCTGGGTTTCTGTTCTGTCTCTGAGCTCGCCTGTGCATTCTGGACTGGAAATTAAAATGCCTTTTTCACATGGTACAATTGTAATTACTGTTTGTACTTTATAGCAGTTATTCATAGTAATAGTAGTAAGAATTCTGAAATGAACTCTACAATGAACCTTGGGCATATTTGGTGTTCAGAAGTTGTATGAAATGTTATTTTCTGACCTTACTATTCTTCTGTTTGATTTCTTTTTTAGCCTACTGGGATGAAAGCAGTAGTTTCCTTATAGTTGCTAGAGTGTTTGCCCACTGCACCGACTCGTGTTGTTGTGTCCTCGGGCAATACACCTGCATGCAGTGTGCACATCGTGAATGTATGTGTGTGAATAGTTCTTTGATTTAAAGCACTTTGAATGCAGTAAGGAGGTTGAAAAGTGTTATAAAAATGTGACAATTAAGCACTTCTCAGTCTACTAAAATTGATGTCTGTGTGTATTTTCTGATATAGGACGAGATGTTTAATAGAGGTCTGTTTTGAAGAACTGACAAGGTTTTTTTTACTCTAATGTTCAACAAACATGCCTTCAGACTTTGGGAGGAAGCTGATACAACATTTTATAAAGTGATTCTCATCACATGTAGGTTATAGTGTTTAATCCTCTCTATTATGCATGTGCTAATGCTGTATGACAAATCTGTTGGACCATTACATACAAATGTTTATCTCACCCGAATCTAGCATCTTTAATAGGCGCGTGGAGAAATTTGTCACTTCTATTTCACAGGGTTTTGCCACAGCTGCGTAGTGTACATCCCCTGCAGGCTATTTTGGGAAATTTGTTTACTTTCATTAATCTACATTAGCCCATGACCAATAGTGTGTGAGCTTTTGGATTTTTACAATTATTACAAGTCATTAAGACCGATTAAGGTGCATTATTCCATGGGTTATTTAGTCATAATTAAAACAGAGTGTGTTTAGGTCAGTATTTGTTAATAAGTTTTTCAGTTATGAGCAGTCATGCAATACTATGGCACTTTTGTCATGTAACATAAAATGATATAGGAAATAAAGAACATATGTTTAGATCCACCCCAGATTTATTGGGAAATGTGGTTCACTCCATCTTGGGAAAGTGTAGTTTAAAGTCTTCTCATCCCTTCGTCCTTAACCCATAAACCTATAAATGTGGGAGATGTCCTAAATAAGTCAGCTATGGCTGCAACCAAAGATGTTTTGGAGATCAAACCAGATAATACGGATAAAATATGGTGTAGGTTAGTGAATATGTGGTAGCAGGATCCTGAAGCTACAAAGGCTCAGAATAAGGTCTAGGTGAGGACCCAAAGAGGAGATTTTTCGATGTAGAGAAAGCATATGAGGTTAGTATGTTATAAAAGAGGATGGAAATTAGATTCATGCATATCATTCCCTACAAAACCAAGTGGAGGACATTAACACAATTATTATAATAATTCTAACCAGAAAAGTAGATTTGTAGATAAAATGAGGCTGTGTGTAGTGCTGGTCCACTGGCGCTCGATGTAACATGATGCAATATTTACTTAAAACATGAAAATAATTTGTTGCGTTATACCATTTAAGTTTAAAATGTAAGCGTGGATTCATTTTGTTTTACCTTTCATTGGACCAATCTTGTCTCTTCTGCACATGCACAGTTATTTCTTTTATGTAGGTGCTGCTTACAGACACTCACTGGAGACCTTGAGTCTGCTGCGGCTCCAATTTGCTGAAAATACATTCATACAGAGGTGCATGAGGGTCAGAATACAGCAAATACGTAAAAAAAAAAATACTCTTGGCAGTTAGCAATTACAGTCAAAGTTTAGTCAAATTATAATTACAATATTATGTTATGCAAAAGACATTATAATCTGCTAATTATGTGACACAGCTGCTACACTGGCTTATTCTCCAGCTGCCCCTGACCATTCAATTTGAATATTATCTCTGTACTAAATGCACACTTAATAGGCACTACACTGGATTCAGAGGAAGAAACTCATGCTGAGGAATGAACTCAGACAGTAACTCAAGCATTAGAATGTGAATTTGATTAGGAACAAAGACAATTACTTATCTAACAGATGAACATGACATCTGTGTGAAATACTGAGCCATCACAGAGTTCAAGGATCTATCTAGTTTATGTAAACAAACGTTTAGGCTAAAAGTTGTACACCAGCCATCAGACATTAAGGTGTTTATTAGTAGGGCTATAGTCTATTAGAGAAATTGTTGGTCGACTACAGACATGTCATACCGATCGATTAGCCAACTAAAAAGTGGCCTTGGCAAAAGCTCTTAACACTGTTATGTATATTTCTATGTATCTGACCCAAACTGACCAAGAGTTCATGCTAAAAAAAACTATTTATGCAGAAAATTTTAACAGTGCATTAATATAAAACAAAAATCTTCAGTTAACTCTTCACTCCTTTTTGCTGTGGTCTGTTTAAATCCTGCTAAATGAGGTAAATAAAATGATTAGAAGACTAACACAAATCTCAGTTTTGTAAGAAACCATAGACTGATTAAATGTCAAAATGACTAAAGGCCTACAACCTCATTTATCCAAAAAAAAGCCAACATTTTGCATTAGAACAGTGGTTGGAAAATATATGTGCCTCTGAACACTTGCAATATCATGTTTATGCCAAATGTATTTTGAAAAGCAGCAGGACTCAAGGCCAACCTTCATCTTAAAAAAGCTCTCACAAATCTACCTCTCTTTTCATTTTGAATTAATATTTGTCAGCTTTTATCCTCATATTTGTACTTATGCCCTTTTTGTCACTTACCAAGCCAACATTGCATTTATGAATTCAAATTCATGCAGAAGCTTTAGCGCTGGGAATAAACAATAGTATACTGTGAATATCTCAAAACAGTTTTTATCATTTGATTCATCCTTAAAAATTGCTGGGGCATCCACTACTTATGTTAAATGTTTCTAATTGCTTTGCCTTACAGAGAACTAATGATTTGGTACATGGATTTTCATGCAAATTTTCCACCCTTACAGGCTTTATTTAGATTCAAATCCTCCAACAACAACCCATTTGCCTTGTAGGGTGTATTTTAAATTTGGCATCAAGGGTTTTAATGCTATTAGCACTGTGACCATGTGCACTTGTACTATCTCACCATGTTATTGCGCACATAAACGCACACCATGTGTTTTGTTGGAATAAGTCCCACTTCCTTTTGTCGGAAGTGCCCCCCCACCCCCACCCCTCCTTTCTCCGAGTGCCATCTTGTTCGCCCCCTATCCTTTCATGGTGCCAGCCTGTTTCTCCCACTCCATCACTCAGTACCATTCCTTAGTCAGCACTGGTCTTTAAATAATGTGTCTTCTATCCAGATTTAATCTAAAATGTATTTTACCACCGCTCACAAGAGCTACACAATATATGAAAAACTGTGCCTAACACTATCATCCCTTATCTCTTGACTTTTTCCGATTGTATATTGATTTGGCTTTATTTTGCCACATGTCTAATTTATCTTGGCTTGGAAACAGTATAGTGTAATTATATTTGATTCTATTTTATGCAAAGGAGAGATACCTTATTCTCAACTGAAAACAGGAGTTAAATGTACTGAAGGTCTAATGTTGCATTTAGCACAAATTACTCTCATTCATCAAGTTTGGACGTTTACATTAGAGATTGTGTGATTGGAGAATAACCCTTACTTTGCAGAGCAAGATGAGTTCCTGCAATATTTTTTCCGAACACACTCAAATCAAAAGTGCTACAGATATCCATCTGGCTTCTGCCCGGTTAAAATAACTCAACAGCCTGGACATAAGGTGGGGTACACGCTGGGCTGACAGAATATCATAATGTATTATTTAGGGCTCTAATAACTAAAGTATAAAAAATATGGTAATATTTCATGGAGTGAATTTGCAATAAATTGTACATTACCACTCACCAATGTCTCTTTTTCTTCTCTCAGTTCTCCAGAAGCTTTTTTATATACTGGACTGAGGGGCATTTTGGGTCAAAGGCAGGCTGCAATTACTGTTCTGTTCCACTCAGAAAGAGGAGTAAAGAGAAAAAAGGTTGAATTTTGCATTGTTTTGTATTGAGCAATGAACCATTAAATAGGTTAAACACTGTACACACTAAATGTATGTGTTTAATATTACTAGAGATGTTACCAATAGGCCCAATCTGTCAGCAAACAGTAAATAACAGAGGAATAAAGAATGAGTTTTCTGACATGTGTAACGTAGCATAGAAAAGCTGGCCTTAATTGGCGCTGCTATATTTGAGTTCTAATGTAGGTCGGGTATTGCCTCATTGACGTACGTTCAGAGTTGGGACAAATTTGCATTCTTTTAAAAATCAATAGCAAACTCAAAATTCACCAGTTACTGTGAATTAGCATAAAAAACAACACAAATATGAACCACCAGGGCCTTATAAATCAACTTCTATCTCTGGAGTCATAGTTGTTTTTTCCAGTGCTTTCTCAGTTTCATGTGGGGGGGCAGCGTAAATGGCAGTAGCACTCGTTAGACAAAGGTTGAAGTATTGTTTGAAGAAGTTTAGCTGCATCCCGGTGAGCGCTGTCACTAATTACACAAACTGGGAGGAAGGAGACAGCAGCGGCCACAGGTGAACAGCACTGGGCTATTCTTATCCCACACGATCAATGGTATTTCTTCAGCCCTCCACGGGTCACTCCAGAGAGACAGGGTCACCAATTAAGGAGAGGCATTTCACCTTTAGAGAATAGGAGTTTAGAGATGAATCATACTGCTTTTACAAGGTCTTAGTGCTGGGTGTGGCAGCCATAATGTATAAATATATGCCAGCTACATGCATGCATCTGCTAAATAGGGAGTAGATAGGGATGCACCTATCCAGCCTTTTGAGGTCCAATACCATTTCAATACTGTGCTTTAAGTATGTGCAGGTACTCGATATAAATCTATACCAGTGCAGAGATTGAAAACAGCATTTATTTCCTTTAAATTAAACTAAAAGAAAGCAAAACCCATTAAAATGTAGCTGTTATTTATCTCAAGTAACCAAAGAACAGCTCTGCATAAACAAAAGTTCAAACATTATCAGACTTTCTGGGGTGACTACAACCAGTAAATAGTCCAAATACATCAATTTATATATCCAACCAGGATATCGGCTAAACCAATATCCGATCCAGCAAATTTTTCAGTATCGGTGCCAATATGAGATAACAGTATCGGATCGGTGCATCCCTAGTAGTTACTAGCTTTTCATTGCAATCCATGTCAGTATGTAATTATGCTGTATGTATGGAAAAATTGGCAAAATTCTGGCTGATAGTTCATAGATCTAGCAGTGCTTATAGACACTGGATTAATATACCACTTCGTATGTACTCATAACCTCCAGAATTAGAAGTGGATAAAATGAAATCCAAAGTACATGTTAAAACCCCACTGGTGCCCTGGAGTGTAGGAGATGTACATGTCTCTAAAAAGCTCCTGGTCTGATCTAGGCTGATTATTTTAAGCAGTGTGAGATTGATTCAGGGCCCGGTGAGACCCTGTCAGTGGAGGTGGAGGTAGAACAAAAGTTAGGACAGGGACACAGCAGTGACATCAGCTGGGGGTCTCGAGATCTCAGGTTATTATTAAGAGTGTCTGTTTCAGGACAGACCTATTTCCACCTTCCTCCGGTATAGAAGCAAGATCAATACAAAGATCCCTGCTTTCACTAGGCGGCAACAACAATTCATAAGAGCATGTCCTACTTTAAAAACAGCACCATATGCAATTTTACACAAATACCTTTTAGCAGATGATGTCTCTGCTTTATCTCTTCTTTTTGACAAGGCTTTACCTTGGCCACAGAATGTAGCAGTCAGACGCCCACAGAGCAGCATCTCCTTGTATTCACAAAATATCAGAGTTTCAACACAGCCTCCACCAGGATCTGAAATAAAGCATTTATAGATGATCATTTTATAGGTCTGACTAACTTTTATCATTTCAACATGACAAGATGACCTGTGAAATTCCAAACTATTTTCTTGTCTCAATGTTTCAATTGGTGACATTAACAGATGGATTTAAGCTAGTATAAAATAGTTTACTAGTCCCTCGTTCCTCCAGTGTCTTACGACCATAGCCAAAGCCGAACGCTTGGATACAGGTGCCTCTGAAACAAATACACTTAGCAAGTGTAAAACAGACCCGCCAATGGCAAACAGAGAAGAGGAGAAAGAGTCTGTCCTTGGACGCCACCTGCTGGTCTGAGGTCTGATGATGATCGATAAACAGCATGAGGTCAGCATCGAAGCAGGAAACAAGAAACAAAAGGTATTTTTCAAAGTGTCGAGTAAAAACAAGTTTCACCAGTGTTTAGCATGAAGAGCCCATGTCAGAATACTCAAACCCTATTTTTATATTTTAAGGTCTTAAAATGATCATGACAGCTCCAAGTAGATTTACGTAAAAATACTGAACTTACAGATAAAAATTACAAAACTATCCTCTGATCATCCCGTGGCTTTTCATTTTTAGTCTATATCATGGAAGTATAGATGATTTGTATACCCATAATGCATTATCACCGCCTAAAAAGTCACGCTACAAAACTTCTTCTACATCCTCCTTGTGCTCAAGTGAGCAGCTGCCTTATACCTTTTGTTTAGTAGAGATTGTCTGTTCCAAGGCTGAAATGATCCCAGTGATTTTGGTGAAGATGTATGGAGTTTAAAAACACAGTGGCGCACCTCCTATATTACCTCATGACATCATATGGTAGAACAGAGTGTTTTCTGTTTGAGAGAAGAACTTAGCCTAAATATGCAGGGTTTTTTGTGTGTTAAACATGTGTGAATGAAAGAAAGCACAAATCTGGGTATGTATTTCATGAGGAAACAGCATACAACATATATCAGAAAATAGTGTAATATGGCCCCTTTAAACTTATTATACTGGTCATTGCCTGGCTCAGCCTCACTGGAGTGTGTTTTGATTTTGTTTGGCGTGACCCATCAAATTAGTGGCCTAGATGTTTCAAAGAATTGTTACTTAGGTAGCAGTAATATTATTTCAAAGTGTAGCATTAGCACAGAGTGAGTGATGACCTCGTGCCCTAAGGCCATGGCCCAGTCATGAGAGCTCTGTGAGACTGACCCAGTTCAGAGTTGATTGTTGAACATGTGTATGTCCCCATCTCCAAATCTCTAACACCCTCTGAAGTCATGCTAACATGCACCAAAACAAGGCCAGGTTGAACATGAGGGCACTCAAACATATCAGGCTTGTTATCACTGTAAATAATTTTAACCATTTTGTAGAAACATGGATTTTGTGAGATTTTTTAAAATAATATCTATGTATGATTTAACTGACAATATTAATTTGTAATGTAAAGGTAATGGTGCACTAGTTACTATACTATTTTAAACTAAAATGTGTGTCAGGACAGATACTGGAGGTGATGAACTGCGAGCGGCCCAGTTTGACAGAATTATCTGATGGTTTTCTTATGTAACTATGTAACCCAAGATGACAAATGTAGAGCAAGAAAATAGAAGAACAATAGAAATCCTTAGTGATTAAAAAAAAAATCTCAATAGAATAGCATTGAGAGCTTGCCCTTCAATCACTGCAAGCTATATTTAAATGAATAAATGTCAAAATACAAATGGATGCGTACACCTGTTGTGATTAATTGTGAAATTCATTTATCTTAGCAGGACTATAAGAGACAAAGTAAAACTAGAACAGTATTAGTGACCTAATAATATTTTCTTTTGAAATAAATTATATTTTGTAAAATTGGATAGATTAATCTAATGTTTATTGAACTTCTCAGGTCTCAGATACATAATCATTTTGGATAAACCAAATGCAGAATAAGAAAATATCCAAATCCACATGTTCTTGGTTAGTTTTGTCTTACATATGGAGCAAACACTAGTGTACTTGGATAACCTGCTGTCGTTAATAATCATAGATCATAAAGCATCTTCACCCACGTGTATGTCTGTGTCACTTTGCACAGCCGTCACATATGAGGCCCGACCCAAAGTCTCTGAGATCAGAGAGGATTAGTTCTCCATAAAAAGCAGACGAGCGTCTTCAATGTTTTGAGTCGCTCAAAGACCAGGCAAGGACCACACTCACAGATTATCTTTCATTTGGCCTTTTCACCTCTGCTACTCGTCAACAGGTGACAACTTCATTTTATGTTCAATTATTTTTATATATATTATTTTGGACATTTGTATATATCTACATTTATCTTTATTCTGGATAGCCCCTTGAGCCCCTATATCATCATTTGGAGTGTAGTGTATAGTCTGAAGTGCATATGTTTGTGCATGTGTAGCATGTGGCTGTTGGCGTTGAAGTGCTTGCTGCTGTGTGCTCTGATGAGAGAGAGCCAGTGCTGCTCCCCAAAAAACTTCACTTTACGGATGGAACACAGCGAATGTGACCAGTGCGTGGTCATCAACACCACCATCTGCAGCGGCTTCTGCTACACTCAGGTGAGGACTTTACAAATGTTAATTTTAATTTTTAATTTTCACAAGCAATTGTCAAGCAATAGTTTTGTTTATTCTTTGCTAAGAGTGACTAATACAAAGACACAGGAGATGTTTTGTTTTGTTTAATGATTGATGATATTTATGCATGAATGAATTTGAGTATGTTCATGCAACAAAATAGAGAAAAACATTTAACAATTATAGTATTTTTTTCATCTGTATATTACAACCTATCTCAAAAAAGGAAAGGGAAGAAGTGTAAAATTAACCCCACCACATGGACAAACAATAAATATGAAATGTATGTTTTATCAAATTCAAATTATGCATATTTCCTGAAAATATTACCATAAACAGCATAATGATGTGTTTACATTTTGAGAACTGCACTTTTTCTATTACTGTTAGCTTTGAAATAAAACATATTAAGACACCGACCCTGTTCAAGACATCTAATATTTTAATTGATACATTATTATTAAAACAAAATTTGTGCAATGTAGCAGATTTCATTTTATTTTTTGTAATCATGCTATTATACTATATAGATTTTTTAGACTGTATGAAGCCTTTTGTAATAATTGCAAGTTGTTTCCCTCTTATTGTCAGGATACAAACTTGAGAGGCCGATTTGGCAGAAAGTTCTTGGTCCAGCGCAGTTGCCTGGCCCTGTCTGTGGTGTATCGTCCTGTACATTTGCCTGCCTGTTCTCTCAATGGGACTCAGCTGTTTTACCCTGTGGCTGAGCGCTGCAGCTGCAGACGCTGTGACACACGCACACACCACTGTGTCCGCACTAGACGCATGCTTCATGACGGCTGCATGGAAACCACCAGGAAGATAAAGAGAAGGACCAATACACCCAAGGAAACCTAAGTATTCACAGAGAGGAGACTCAAACAGAAAACAGTTTATATTGTTATTTATTAGGGTCGTAGCATCCAGTATTTGTTTGTTTTCTTATCATAATAAAAAAAATATGCATTTTGAATATATTGAAGTTTTGAAATTGTGAATTTTATTTTGTGAATATATGTGTCACCTTTACTTACATTACAGAGTGCCATGTTATTATGAAAATTGATTCAATCTTTAACTTGACTCTAATGCTACTGTATTATATTTTACAGTGAATCAATACTACAATTCTCAACTCACACAAGTATTTTTAGATCTTGCTGCATGGACAACTGTATTTTTCTAAATATAGCATTCCACGTCAACACACTGTATTTTTATTACTAATTATACACAATAGCTTAACCAAAGCAAAATGTGCTTTGCATATCAAAGTAAATATCGGTGGCAGATGATTTGGGGAAAATCCCATCCAATCATTTTATATATAAAATAAACATGTGCTTAGTTATGGCTTGATGTTTTCTGTTATGATATATTTTTCAAATTCCTTTCACTTTAAATGACCTCAGGCCTTGGCACTATCTCATGCAATCAATTTTTTAAAATTTATATTTATTTTCATGGCTCTTGTGTTCATATAGTAAAGTCAGTAACCACACAACTATCTGCTTCTTATTGACAGTCAGCAGTTGGGGTGCATTTTGCTGGTGATCCAGCTTTTGGCTTGTGTGTTGATCCCTCTTGGCTGTGTGTCCTGGCCTGTTGCACTGGGGGTGGAGATCGGTGAATTTATCCCTAGTATCTGTAGGGCTGCCTGATATATATATATAACCCAGGCTCGCTGCAACTCTTGCCTTGCTCAGTGTCTCCAAGGGGACTCTCTGCCTGCTTTCCCTCCACGGCCGTCTCATTTCCATTCAGCTAACTTTTCAGCTTTTAACAACGGACAATGGCCCAGCAACAACAGATCAGGTAAGGGGCTGTATTTCTATCTGATGCAACTGAATACTGAAATGATATTGTGCTATTAGGAAGCTGTGTATGTATGTGTTTTAAATTAATTTTCAAATATAGCCTTAAATTACACTGTTAATATAACAACCATATACTATATGGTGGATTCTTTGACAAAATAATCAATATATTATAATCAATAATTAGTCAATGACCATAATATTTGCATCATATAAAGTCTACCATTGTGTTTACCAGATGACAGACAGTATTTTGTGTTGTGTTTTGGCAGCCTGCCAGCCAAACTGATCAATGGAGGAGTAGCAGGGATGGTTGGAGTCACCTGTGTGTTTCCAATAGACCTCGCTAAGACACGACTGCAAAATCAGCGCAGCGGGCAGCAAATCTATAAGAACATGTAAGCTTCAGTATGATTAAATATAGTTTAACTGTTATTATTATCAAAACTATGAATTATTTCAATGGATATCAAAGTTGATCCATTTGTAGATCATAAATTTAATACTGTAATTTCTTTCAGGATGGACTGTCTGATAAAAACAGTTAGATCTGAGGGTTACTTTGGCATGTACAGAGGTAAGATCACATTACCCTTATTCTTTGGTTGACTTATATTATAATACAGTGGATCATAAGAAATTGTAAATTTTGAAACATACTATCATCACACTTTACATAATTATAATATGTTTTTCTTTTAAATATATTTTAGGTGCTGCTGTAAATCTTACACTAGTGACCCCGGAGAAGGCCATCAAACTTGCTGCCAATGATTTCTTCCGCCACCAGCTCAGCAAAGATGGGTGAGTAATGCTTTGGAAAACTGTTAGAAATCCATTCTCATGCACTGAATATGCACTGATCACACACTCATGTTTATTTTGTATTTCAGTAGCAAACTCACAGTGTTTAAGGAGATGCTGGCTGGGTGCTGCGCAGGCATGTGCCAAGTCACCATCACAACACCAATGGAGATGCTCAAGATCCAGATGCAAGATGCTGGCAGAATTGGTGAGGCCTCTACTACCATTTATGCCTCATAGGATTGTCTTTAAAAGTATGGTAACTAAAAAACAGTTCAAATGTTCAGCTGCCCAACAAAGGGTGATGCCGAGTGTGGTAACAACTCTGAAAATGGGTGGGACCAGCGCAGTTTTGTGCCGTTCGTATAACACCAGCCCCGCGCCTGTGATGAGACAATCAGCCACACAGATCACCAGAGAGCTGTTGAAGACCAAAGGATTCACTGGACTGTACAAGGGACTTGGTGCTACTTTGATGAGGTCTGTGTCATAATCTCATACTTAATACTTAAAGTGGAACTGATGCTATGGATTTAAAGATAATTCTAACTTATTTAATTCATTTTCACAGGGATATCCCATTCTCTGTGGTATATTTTCCTCTGTTTGCTCACCTGCACCAGTTGGGTCAGTCCTCACCTGAAGGATCTGTACCATTTTACTGGTCGTTCATGTCTGGCTGTCTGGCTGGATGTGTGGCTGCTGTGACTGTCAGTCCTTGTGATGGTGGGTCAATTATATGCTTACATTTAGTTAAAACAATTATTTTTTTTAGACTTACTGTTCTAATAAATTTATTGATTTCTTTATTGTACAGTGATTAAGACAAGGCTGCAATCCCTCAAAAAGGGAGCTAATGAAGAAACCTACAATGGAATAGTGGACTGTGCTAGGTACAGCACAACAAAGTGACAAAGTCTTTTTGTTTGCCCTAAATGTTTTACTTACTACTTTATTTCTACTGTTTCCTCTTTTGCAGGAATATCTTGAAAAAGGAGGGTCCTGGGGCGTTCCTCAAGGGAGCCAGCTGCCGGGCCCTGGTTATTGCCCCTCTGTTTGGTATTGCCCAAGTGGTGTACTTTGTGGGAGTTGGAGAGATCCTGCTGGGTTACACCCCTCAAAGCATTTACTCTTCATAAACAAGCTGTTTTTGATCATTTTACCGACACATTAAATCAGGGGCAGCTTTGCCCTGGGTGTAGCCATGGACTTAGCCTCTATTACTGTGTACCACTTAATTGGAGTTTTTCTGACGGCTGAAGGGACCAGAGGGGTGCTGTTCCAGTGTAATATATTATGCCTTGAAGTATCTCTGTGTGGGGTAGGGATTTAGAGGAGCCTATTGTGGACTGTATCTTAAACCGTTAGCAGTCCAGACTTTTACCTTTTACCAAAGCTCTGGATGAAGCGTATCACTTACTTTTGACAGTAACCCAAAACAGCTGTTCTGCCATGGCCATGACTACAAGATATAGTTACTGTTACAGTAGGAGAGTCCAGCTATGTGGTCATTACTGTTACCCTTAGTAACATGGGTGGCTGGTATCCATGTTTGTGTCATGTCACAGTCATAATCTATACAAATAAAATATAAAATATAACTACAATTCAGTGGCAGACAACATCTCTTGAACATTTAATGCCTGTTAATATTTTTGCTTGCTTTTGGGACCAAGTCTTCAGAAATATAGGCGTAGTATTGGCCACTTTCTGTTACTTGACTGTGGTCACCTGCACTGGCCAATGCTGCAGGAGTAACTATTATTGTAAATATGTACTCTATACATTTTATACTTTCTCCAACAGTGAGAGTACCTGAAGACATTTTGAAAAATCTTCATAATTGAGACGTTTCACAAGAATATACATCTGTATACCTGTATGTGAATGCTCAATAAATTGAACATGATAAAAACTTGTGTGTGCTGTGTTTCATTGGTAATATTTTCTGATGCAATACAGGCCTCAAACACGCAGTGAGTGAGAGTGTGTTAGAGACATGCCCATACTGCAGTGTTGGGTAACTTAACACTGGATAGTCCTCTAGGCTCCTCTGCATGATACACTCATCCCTTCAACCAAATATTCAGCTGTGGGGTGCACTCAAGTTGGGGAAGGCGATATCCTGGCTCGTGCTACTGACTGCTAAACCTGGAAACCCACATAAGACATGAAATACATGGCTGTGATTAAAAATAGTCTTTTTCTAATATTTGGCACACTATTCAATGTAATGTTTAATGAAGGGGCTAAAATTAGCAGTCATATAAGTTACATTAGGTAACAGAGGAGCTTCTTTTCTGCACAGGAAAAGTGTGTAGTGTAGGCTGTAAAAAGAGCAGTGGGCTGTATTTTCAGTAACTTCCATATTAAATAAATAAATAATACAAAACAGTATTGTATTTTACAAATTTTATTTAATTCCAAACATCTACTTTTATCCTGAGAATCTTGGAATGGTATCACAAATAAATAACACAACTTCAAAGAGCTTGAGCTTGATTGTGTACAGTACACTATATCAGATATGCCTACACAAAACTAAAAATACTCCTCATATACACACTGTGAAATGGTTGTGTACCTTTGTTATGAACAACAAAACCTTGAGTTGCTAATAAAAGGTGAAGTGGTAACAAGGTTTATCACTATGTGCTTTACAGTTTAAATGAAATATACAAACAAACTAACAAACTCTGCTATTCATCGTACAAACTATTGTCTGCTCAATGTTCAAACTTCAATGTGTATACACGTGTTATCAAAGTAAGGCACGGAGAAAGATTATTCCAAATGTGAATCGGTGATGCTACAAAGCTGTACAAATGCAAGTTACTTAAAACATCAAACAACATAAAACTACACAAATCACACATTCTCTATGCAGCATATTGTATTACTGACACTTAAGTTAGTGGAACAAGAAAAGTGGTTAATTTAACATAGTTTTTGTTGGAATTATTGTTAAGGCACAAAATAAAACTCATTCATTACTACAGCTGCATCTTTAAGTTGATTGGCCTGTAGCGTATGTTTAGATTGCAAACATGACAACATGATCTGCATCCTCCATTTGTCTAGAAGACCAGTCTTACATAAGTCTCCAATACATGCAAGTGTATCAAAGCATTTTGCACAAAACACAACAAATAATCAAATATAAGCAGTGGTTCCAGAGGATCTCAGGCAAGGTCTATAATGAGCTACAGACAGCAAATATAACTGTTAAGATTGAATTGCTTACGTGAATTTGAGCAAGTGTGTGTGAAGGGGGTTAGAACCAGAACTTTGACAAATGTGTACATAATTATGCAAGATGAAATATATTTTTTTTATTTTTAGCATTTAATATTTGGGGACACAGCAACAACCTGGCTCTTCACTCATATTGGCTTTCACTACTCGCCTAACCGGTTCATGGTGTCCTGATTTTTGTCCCCCATAAGAAAGGCAGACCCCAGACACACACACACACACGCTCGTGCGCACACACACACAAATACACATGTATAAGGCTGGACTCTCAGGTAACACAACACAACCAGGTCTGCAGTGGATACAGCAAACTAAGCTAGTTTGGCCTCAGATTCCTCCTGAGGACTTGAGTTTCCCACAGTCCAGGGGTCAGTGTCAGTGTGGTGTGAAAAGGACCTGACGCAGCAGTGGCACTATGTGAGGAGTGGGAGTATGAGGCCCACAGTTTTTTGGCAGGAACCACACGACCATGAGGAAAAACACTTCATACACATTGCAGGGACAAGACAAGGAGAGGTACAGGGGTCATTAATGTTATTGTAAAGACTTTGTGGCCTCTGTGGACTGAAAAGTAAAACTGAATTCTGGTACTTAAATGTATCAAATATGTGGGATTTAAATTTAGGTTAAGCAATCTATATGCTGGTTTGAACTCAAGTATGTCTTTATCTGAGCTTATGTTTATTTCATTGCACTGTACTCATGCTTCATCTTTGAATGTCTGAAAATTAAGAGGTGTATTGTTATGAATTAGCATGCAATTTAATGTTAACCATCTCACAAATAAAATTCAGAAAATAAATAATTTACAAATATTTTACAGATTTAAAAAAAAGACATAAAATAAACTGTTTGAGTGTAAACTTATAAATTCATGGTCTGACTTGAGCAGGGTTATTTCCAGACTTTCTGGGAACCACATGAATGCCACACTTTTTAATTTTGGGTCCCTATGGTCAGTGAGTGAGTTTTTAACAATGTCATTTGGGAATGAAGTAGTGGTCTGTCGTCCTCAGATGACCTCTCTGGTGTTACGAATAGCACAGCACAGGACCATACTGAAGATCATCCCAATTATCTAACAAAAGTATTTGAACTTTATTAACCTTTTACACTGAGAGAGCAGACATCTAATAGGATCTTACCATGACTCCAGCGATGCCGATGCCTACGTATCCAATTATGTAGAGCTTATTGTTGAAGAAGTCTTTAATGCCTGTCTCACAGTCCTGCGTTTACAAAAGATATACAGTGTCAATCAACATTTCGTATGTCTGGTATGCTTTACATTCTATGATTTAACACTGGAAAAAGACCATGAACAACAAAAAATAAGCAAGTAACAGAGGTAGTAATTGTGATTTACTGGCTATAGATGCAGACATATGGTAGAAGTGGGCAATTGCAAACACCACAAAGTACATTCTACAGATTATACGTTGTTTTTTTTCTGAAATAAGCGTAATACTATCTATATGTTAGGGCTGTGTGATAAGACAGAAAAATAAAAAATGAATCATTTTTCAGAAACAAAATAAAAGTTCACCAAAGTTTAAACTCTGCTCCAAACCACATGCAATTACTGACAGAATATAAAAACAACAAACATCATTGACAAATAAACATGACTGAATCTAGATCTCAATTCAAATTTGATTACTTGCACTAAGACATGTTGTGCTTTTACATGAGTACAGCTCAGGAGTATTTTGAGCAGCCGGATGTGTGGTGCTGCAGCAGAACAGAGAGAACAGTATGTTTTCTTTGGAAGCGCTGACAGATTTTACCTTTATATCTGTTTTCCGATCAGGGCAGGGATTAGCTTTGGTTCCACAACAGTTCAGCTGAAAGTGGAGAGGAAGTCTTACATAATTTCATATAAACAACATGTTCAGAGTGAGGTATGTTTTTTCTCACTTACTATTTTCTGATAGGAGTTGATCAGTGTGCCATTGCTGCTTTCGTTGTAAGTTGATGTATAATAACTTTGAACATCTACAATAATCTGGATACCACCAGACAAAGATGAGTGCACATTAGATGAATGGGGAATAAGCAGTTCCTAGGTTTCAGATGGCATTACAGCATTCTATATGACAGATATATTAATACAAATGGGGGGCAGCTCAAATTAATATTGTTAAAATGCAAAATTATGTAGTAATACAGTGAGTTCTAGGGTTTAGGCAATAATTGAAAATATCAGGTTCAACATTTACAAATTTACCTTTTGGAGATTTCATCCCAAAATACAATGTTATCAACAGGGAAAACTGGCTCTTGCCCCCCCCCCATTTACAGTTATGACATCATTACATTCTAGGATCTGAAAACTACCTAAAAATGCGTATTTGGGCAATCTGTTCTCCATATGCATGTCATTTATTTCTTTTTACAGAAACGTAACTTGGGACTAACCTTGTCTTTGTTGAGAAACCCAAAGACTCCAGCAGCCACCTCGGCTCCAAAGATGATGAGCAAACAGGCAAAAAACTGCAATAGCAAATCCTTATTAGTCACAATGAAGCATAGACAGTTTACATATGTTTAACTTACAGATCCAAGCAGACACTGAGACTCCCGAACAGCTCCACAGCAGCCAAAAAAACCCACCAACATCACCAGACTGCCAGCACCAATCAGGATGTACACACCTTAACATACAAACACATATTAAGTTCAACACATAATACATAGCAAATAAATAGATAAACTTGAATGGAATGATGAATCCACAACATGACTCATGACTCAATGATAATCTATCACTTATAATATATCCATTTATTTTTGCACAATAAACTCGGATATCTTGTATTCCTTATATCTATCATATTTAAAAGGCTATGTAAAATATTTTTCATCTAAATCGTAACTGATACTGGTTAAGCCTGTGTAATTATCATTATGACCAGTAGGGGGCTGCAGACTACATGTTTCTATACTCTGAGATATACTAGACCAAAGGCAATGACATTTGGCTCTATTTTGGTGCACATTTATCTAGTGAGACATAGTGGCTGGTGCTTTGTCAGATCTTTATATAGAGCGTATCCACTTGTGTCTTTAAATAGTATCTCAGTGTCTGTAAGTGGGATGGGTTATTTTCTCTTTATGCAATGTACAGTATGACATTACGCCAAATACTATAGGGCTATATATGTTGCTAGTTGGCCATATTTTTTACACTGCAAGTTCAAGTGCCATAGAAAGACAGCCAAATACTCAACATTTAGCTTCTTGTTTTAATATGATTCCACCAGTTTTTTTTTATTTTTTATTTATTTCACCAGGAAAAATCTCTTTTTCAATGGGGACATGGCCTAGAGTTTAGCAGCACAAGTCAGGAAGATTTATTAAGTAACAATATATAGAAACACAGTTAAAATACAAAAAAAACCAAACAAACTGATTTAAAGTGATGTTAAAATAGAATAGATTTGCATATCTTGTGCAGTACAAGTAAGTAGGCCTACTTAGTACATGCAAATAGGAGCTGTGCACTTTTTAGGAAGTGTCATTTCCAAGGCAACCACCATAGAGGATGGGGTGACAGAGGGCATGGCAGACCCCAGGTGACGATGCACAGTAGGGATTTGAGGATAAGGCAGGTCATGGATCACGGGCTAACAATAAAAAGAACAAGTTGTTATTGTTGACACTTGTTTTACTTCTTGTGCGATTGATACTTTTTAAAAGACAATCTAGGTGGTGGAAGACCAATAATAGGCTACAATATTATTTGGCAACGTTGCTGAGTAATAATGGTCAAAGTTATGGTTTATGTAAATGCTCTGCAACTTGGTCAGGTCATGAATTTTAGTGTTGCCATAGAAACAGAAGAGAGTAGAGTCGAGCATGTTCAGCTGTGTCAGTGACTTAAGACTTCACTGTCAAAAACATGTGCACACATGATGACTTGTTAGCCATTACTCCTACAGCAATGTACCATACAGGGGCATCTACAGACAACCTTACACATAAGTACTGAGCTGTTAAAGAAGGATGGACAATAATGCAGTTCGTCATATATGTGATCATCTCTCAGGTCTGTTTTTTCATGTGTTAGTAATTTGTGGATTTTATCCACAAATATCTTTACTTAACGGGCTTTGCCATAGGTTTTTAAAATATTGAATGATATTCAAACTTTCTACAAGCATACCATCTTGAAAATGCCCAATCTCATCTGATATCTGAAGTTAAACAGTGTCAAGCCTGGTTAGCACTGGGAGGGGAGACAGCTGGGAATACCATATACTGTTTACCACATATACTGTTGTGCCCAAATGCAAGACACTTCCTCTATCGTGTCTATTAGTTTGTACCAACTTTATAATAAGTGAATAATACACACATTTTTATAGTATTTGAGCATCTGGAAAATAAGATTAATTCATTATTAAAACTATTGTAATGACAGGCCAGTTATTAACCTCAGCAGTAAGAGAAATGTTTGAATATTTTTGCATCTGCTGAAAAATGTTAATACCAATAAATATCCTTTGACATAGAAAAAAAACAATACAATTTTAGACTTCATTGATAAGACAATGGAAAACCTTTCAAAAACTATTCAGCTAAGATCAAATGAGGCTACTACGGTAAAACAGATTTTGTTTTTGTTCCCACGTTGTTCCACCCTTCTGTGTTGCATTAGGTTGACTGAAATGATTAGCACCAGCCAGGCGGTTTACCTCATCCATTTGCACCATAAGTACAACAGTCATTTCCTGTTCACACCCATCCTCTGCATTTTTTCAGAAACTCACCCTTCCATCAATAATAACATGTGTTTTCAGATCAATATAAAACATCAAAGAAAAATTTTATAATATACACTTCAATCTATTCCAGCGATTTTATGTTGTAATAATAGGACTTGCGTTCCCTATGGCTGGGCTGAGTGGCCTCAGTGATTCTAATAAGTTAATAAATGTGTTGGTGTACACCAAAAATCATTAATGAACGGGAACAAGTCCAGCAGAGAACTTTGGGGCTATTTCTGGTGTATTTCTCATTATAGCTGAATGGAATGGCTACCTATGTGCCATAATTAAAGTAAATGAATAACTTGTGTAGTGTTGTTGTAAACACTGTGTGAAGCTCACCGATAAAGTATGTGTCTGGAGCTCTGTCTCCGTTCAGCAGGGACACGGTTTCTGGGTCAAAGCGCAGCCACAGTCCCACCGCCAGCACGAAAGACCCCATAATCTATGGAAGTCAACAAGGGACAAAAACATGGTTAGATAACAAACAGCGATGTGGAAAAATGCTAAATTGTCGGATGCACACAACAAAATAAGTAAGCAAAATCACTCATTATGATGAGGGCTTCTACAGGGCTACAGACATGTAATCCTATTCATATATTTTAATAGGAGACTCTTTGTCCATTACGTCATGTTGAATAGATTTTACAGATAATTGCATGGTTTATATTAAGATTATTCTGGCATTAGTGATGTTTTGTTTACAGCAGTGGAAAATGCAGAGGGGAATGTTTTCCAGGACTCATGAGGGCTCTATTTGGTCCAGAACATATTTTTCCACAGACATAAAGCAAAGATTGCAGCACATTTAATATGAATGCAGAGCTGTATCTAAACTAAATTAATTCATATTGTTGATTTGAGTGTTTTTATAAATCAGTACAAGAAAATCCAGAGTAAATTGGACCTGACACAGATTGAGGCAATTTTTTTTTGCATATGGCAATAGTTCAGGCCTGGTTCATTAAAGACAAAAAAATTTAATAAATAGTTAGACCCAAATATTACATACGGTGGTGCATTTCAATGTACCAAGCAATTCATGCATCCTGTGAGTTGTTTAGACCAAACTACTGAAAATCATATTTACTTTATGCAGAAAATGACTAGTTGGCAGAAGACAGCAGTGTGGTACCCTGAGTTTAAACAGACCCGGCTGTTCGCATGGAAATTCTGTGGTTCATATTTTGCATCTTGCACTTTGCATCTATGGAGCCATATGGCATTTCCTTCAAGAAAAATCCCCTGAGCATAATAAGAAATATATATTATGAAAAGTAATTATTAGTTTATACTTGTATTGTTGTCAACAATAATTGCTCCCCAGTGGGACAACTGGGTCTACAAAAAAGTTTTTGCAAACAGGAAATTAAGTCTTAGGTTAAAATTAAGAAAATCTGGTCATATCCTGTGCCTTACTAAAGCTTTTTTTTTTTTTTTTTTTATTAATTCCTTTACAAAAACAAACTCTGTTGCTAAGTTTAGGTCATGGTTCTAATTTCATACACAGTCAGCCTAGTTTTTCCTTTTTATTTTCTGTCCCTTCCTTGCTGTCCACACTTTTCCACTTCTTCTCTTTCCACAGTAATATTTATGGCCCAGGTCTGAGAGAGGGCCAGTCGTTTAGTTGTAAAGCACAGAAATTTGACAGGTGCGAGAGTGCCGGACACCTGCCAAAATAATGATTTACCATTGTAAGGGATGATGTATGGAACAGCTGAAGTATTGGACATTTCTGGAAGAAGTCTCATCCAATGTTAAGAGGGCAAATAAAGGATGTGTTGACTTACTGGAATAGATGGATAAAACATGTTGAAATGAATTTATTGCTGGTATTTGTTTGAACGCCTCATGCCATTCTTGAGGCACTGAGGCACATGAATATATTTACAGCAGTGACATCCAAAGATCAACATATCACGGTTTATGTCTGCAGTTAACTACAAAAAATTTCAAATAATGTAATGTGCCTTCGAAACTTATTTATTAATGCATTTAGGGTTTTATTGTAGCAAAATTGGTCAGTAGGCTATGTGAATTACTGCTGTAAGGTATTTTAAGGACCCAAATTAAACCAGTCAGGAATAAATGATGAATGGTCAGTAGTGCTTTTCCACCTTCAAGGCACCCAAAGAGCTTTACATCAAGGAACCACACACTCATTCACACAAAAATACATAGACACGCAGACCCTGGGAGCAAAGTGGGTTAAGTGTCTTGCCCAAGGACACAATGACAGCACTTTGTTTATGTTAAAAGCGCGATTCAAACCACCAACCTTCGAATCAGTGGACAAACACTCCAACTCAGCTACTGTCAAATCCTCTTAATTACTAGGTTATAATAAACCAGGAACAACAACTAAATCAAGATGAGAACAGATCTATAATTAAATAAGAAAGTCTAATTATGCAAAATGATATCGTAAACCATCCTAAAAATCTTATGCAACTTTATGCAGATTGGACTAGAATTGTTCAGTTCAAATTGTTATGGAAATATCCAGTCTAAAACCTTTAATGTACAGTGAGCTGTGAGCCTCCTTTCACTGTCTCCTTTTTGAGATAAAGGTAGCGTACCATGTGTTGTTGTTGTTGCTGCACTAGAGCAGGTGGTTGCTTTCCCATTTGCTAAAAGCTTAGAGCTCAGCCAAACCCAATTAGTTTTATAATGATATCTAAAGGCCTGGACTGAACAGATGTCCAGAGCCTTGAAAGCTAAGAAAGTTTAGATCTCCAACAGTATACAAGGCCAAATAGTAGTCCACATTACATTGTAGACTGGCACTCCCAACCTGTCTATCCCAGAGGTCCCATTAACCCCCTCAATAGTTACATGCCCCCCAGGCCAGCATCATTAGGCTTGTCTCGAAGGCAGACACAACCCTCCCCTTTGCAAAAAAACAAAAAAACAATGCACTTATCTGCATGTGTGCCCCCCTTACGCTACCCAGCTACCTCCAAACCGCACCCACAGCAACAAAGAGCCACTGTCTACCAAAGAGTAGGGGATCTGGGCCACAATGGCATATGACAGACACAATGGGAAGTGAATTTGAGAGGAAAAAAATTACAGAAAAATCACTTAATAAATTTGTCAGTACCGTGTCAAGTTTTGAAGGATAGGAAAGATGCTACTTGCTACTGTAACATCCCGTTCTCCAAAAGCGCACACCTCAAAACCATTAATCATTTTGACACCTGAGTAAAAACATAGAGGTATTTTTGACATGGAAATGGCTAGAGGGGGTGAAGGTGGAAAGAAACTATATTCAGCTTTTTTGCTTTCTTTTTATGTTTTTTTCTGGGCACAGAGTTTTAGCCAAGTGTTTTTCAAGCAGAGGTATAAGCACAAAGCAGGGGGTACTTGAAATGATTGTGTTTCAATATTATATGTTCCATGCAGTAAATTAAAGCGTCTTTGTCTTAAGTGTCTTAGAGGAAGTGTACAAAATTTATATAGGAAATAAACAAGCAATGTGACAACTGTGACTTTGCTTCTTGATTTAACATATAAGCCATTACGGCTGTTATATGTGACACATTTGCATGTTTTGCACTCATCTTTTTATCCAAAATTAGGAGAGCATTGGTAATTCAATTGGCAACACTTGGAAATCATTAAACTTGGGAAACAATATTTTGAAGTGGCCAAACATTTACTTGAGTACCGGCTGAAAGTACTTTTTCCATCTCTGGTTAGAACTTTAATCAAGGTCCTTTTTGCGAGTGCAGCCTCCCTTTTTAACAGAGCTGTTAAATAGTGCTTTTGTGAGGGGAGTTTCCATGAGAAGGGGCTGTGGTCTGAGCGAGACACACTTCACTGTGTCCTCTACTGTAAATATATTCTTACACTCAAAACTATGGCTAAGCTTGCTTTTTTAATCAAGTTGTAATTACAGTGGTTCCATTGGACAAATATAACAGTCTGTCTGCAGTGTGTTTGGAGAAAACAGATGCAGAGGCGTATTAAAAGTGATGGGCAGAGAGAAAGTGTAAATAGGAGCAGGATAATTATATGGGTGGAGAAAATCCCATTGTGAGCGTGATGCGACGTGGGTGAAGGTGGAGGGTGGAGATCTGAGGACAATTACATAGTGCCAGCCAGGTTGGAGATATTTTTAAACTATAAGAACTGGTGAAAGATTATATAATAATAAAAAACGCATGAAGAAGAGGCTTTAAGATCGCAAATGATGTTTGTGTTTCATGTTTAATTTGAGTGCAAGTTTATTAATTTAAACATAAATAAAACAGATTTCAAGCATGCCAGAGACAGTACATTTCTATCAAAAATGCATGCAAACTAGCAAGTGCCCCCAATTTTCTATTCTAGGGTTTTCTATCCTGTAACATTTATTTTAGGAAGTTGTGGTATATCTTAAGAAACCACAAGAAAGATCTGTAGAAAGTTGCAGTAGAAGTCTTATATGTTATGTGAAAGCACACTTAAGTCCCAGCTTTATTTATTGTGGGATTTGAGAACAATCAGAGGAGTTTGCCCCTCCTCCACTGTCTTTGAGCATATGCACTTTCTGATCATCCACAAACGGGACAGGGAGGGAGGGGGAGTGGGCACACTCAGTAGGAGGCTCTGATTATTTGATGCAATTGTGACTAGAATTCTCTAGTATTCTGTCAACTGACTATATGCTGTAATTTGCCATAAGTTTCTGCAAAAGCTACAACCCAGTAAATTATGCATATTTTTTATAATAACAATTTCATTGCAAATCCAGCAGCCCTTATCTGTTGTATTTGGGTCAACACGATGCCAACTGTCCTCATTTTCCATCTGACTAAACTGACACAGAAATATCTCACTCTCTCAGTGCTAATCCCCTTCTCTACAGATGCAACTGATCTGCCTGTAGTTGTCAATGATTTGCAGAAGTAGACACTACAGTGAATTCTAATTAAGTACCATCAATTTGAAATGTTGTCTAACTCAAGTGAACATCTTGCATAATGATTTGGAAAATGTGTAGCATCACAGAATACATTGCATAAATATTCATTAAAAAAGTTTTAAAAAAAGATTTAAGATGATTTTTTTCTCTGCTCACAATTTATCACATATATTTAGTGCAGACTGAATAAAAACAAATATTGAGTACAAGGAACAAATATGCCTGCGATTGTAGAGGAAATTCTTAGTCAAATGAAATATCTAAGGTATTTTGGCTCTGTGTTATTAGTGGGGCTTAAGTGGGAATAATAAATGAATGAGGCGAGTTGGTTTTGATACTGGTAGCTGTCTCCTGTTTTGGGGCTGGCAGGAGTAACATATAGAAGTTATGCCATTGTCCCGCTGTCACAATAGATCCATTCAGCCTGCTCTCTGCCTGATGCACTGCACAGATGCTCAGTGGAAAACCTCACCAGTGCTTAAACACACTTTTCCTTCAGATAGTAAAAGTGTCAGTAACCGGGCAGAACAGTGAGCACTACCAATACAGAACTGCAAACTATATAGCACAATCATAATCACATCACAGACAAATATTTAATAATGGAACTAAAAAGTTGTTTGCCTGCACTGGCTTGTGGTTGGATTTTTATATGCAAAAAAATTCCAAGGATTTTTTATCCTTCTTTTTATTTATGTTCACGTTTTTATAGTTATGTTTTGACAAAGTCTTAGGTTTTACCATAAGAGGAGAACCTTGTGACTCCTCTGTAATGCTTAGGCCATAAACTAACCCTATTTCCATTTATGGAGAAATTCACTGAAACCTCAAGAGTGACAAAATATTGTTATTGCATTATTCAAAACACTGCATCACTGAGCACAATCGGATTGTCTGCAGAGGAGCCTTTAGTTGGAACTGTAGGTTATAAGATGTAAGTTGTTTTTGTAGTTAAGAAGTGGCCACTCAAACGCACACCTTTCACATCCACCTGACAGTAGCTTGCCTGCATGGGGCACTGACGCTCTCCACGCTCCTGCTAAAAGAGGAAGTATAACTTGACGAAACTTTTCAGCATTGCAGAGTGGAAATGTATTGGTTGTTTCCATGTCGCCTTTCACTCTTTCTTTTATTCTGTCTCTTCATTCAGTCTTCCTTTCAAAAACACACTATTCTCCGGGAAAAGGGGCGGGTTTTTCCCACTGTGGAAAATCTGATTTAAACCCGCCCGGTGAGCCTAAAGTTAAAAACGTCTAGTGACTGTCACCCTTTACGCGCCACGCAACACAAACCAAATATAAATAAATAACGCGAGGAAACGCAACAGAAAACCCGCGGCATTATTGATTTTAGTGCAGAAAGACACGTGGTTGTGATAAAGCCGCGTATGCACAAGTGCTGCACTTGCTACACTTTGATTACGTACACTAAATGCGTCCTTATTGGCACTTACCCAGAAGATAAAGTTGAACACGAACAGTAGATATTTCACGCACTTCATTCCTCCTTCCACTTTCCCCATGGCGGCTGGATGTTTGGCTTCCTTCACTTTAGTTTTGGCCGTAAATCGCAGGGCACGGGCTTAGCTCAATGTGACAATAACGGTCCACCCTGAGCTACCAGAGCCGAGCATCAATAGCAGCAGCGTCTCTCCCCTCTCGAGCTCTCGCGCACACACACAGACACATGCGCGCGCACAACACCGCAAGATCCGACTCTTTCCAGACCGCCCATTTCAATAATGCAGAGGGGGGCTTCAAGGGGGACTGTGACACACGATGGGCACATGGCAAGTGTTGGCACAAATGTTCTGCAGACACTGGTCATGATTCAAATAAAGCCACAGAGCAACTAGGCCATGTCCACAGAGATGAAAATTATTTTTGTGAGTTCAGTCAATGCGTGACACCAAGTAACACTTTTGAGAAGCAAACTCCCCAATAAATGGCGTTTGGACAACTTTAAAAGGTATAATCAATAAAACAAACACTATTGCAATATTGAATAAGAACAAATAGAAACCTCATTCTAAACAAATGAATCATGGAAAGTGGTCTAAAGTCCCCACCCAAATAAACTCCAATGGGATCCTGAATGCTCTCATCACCACAACTCAGTGCTGATCTGCTTTGTTTTTTGAATATTATCACTATGGGTATAATGACATATGTGACAAATATCTATACTTCGGATGGGTAAATATAACTTTTGCCAGCTGTTTGACCTCTCCAGCGTCCAGACTAAACTGCTCTTTGTTCATGAGCAACACAAAGGTCAAAAATTTCCAGGCTAAACATATCCCGCATCAATTTTAGCCAAATATTATTGGGACTACACTACTATTTTCAATACAAAATGGCAAAGTTTATTGTTATTTAAGTGTATTGCTCTGGCATAAACCTTGTATTGGAAAGTTAGAGGCTCTATTTCCGTAGTAGACAGCGTAATAGCTCCTTCAGAAAGATTATGTATGGACAGTGTTGGGAAGGTTACTTTTAGAATGTAATCCCCTACAGATTACATATTACACACCCCAAAATGTAATTTGTAACGTAATCCATTAAATTACTTAAAGTGAGTAACGTAATCTGATTACTTTGGATTACTTGATATTGTCATGTTTTTTTAAACGACATGAATGTAGCAACCACATCCTCAAAATTCGTGTTTGTTGTCTTCAATTTGTCTGAGCCCAAGTCACCATGAATAAGCAACTGTTTGCTGTTGAGAAACAAAGACCACGATATCTTAATATAAGAGGTTTTGTCTGTTAAAAGACAGTAACAAGATCAGCCTTTCCTTCACCATATTAAAAAATATTATTGATAGAGAAATTATATGAGATCACCTTAAATTATGTCAACCTACTGTTAGGTGTCATGTTGTTTAGACCTGGTTTAGTCCTGGTTTAGTCCTGATTTTTAGACCTGGTCTAGACCAGGTCTTTAGTTCTGGTTTAGTCGTGGTTTAGTCCTAGTTTAAACCTGGTTCAGTCCTGCTTTAGTCCTGGTTTAGTCCTGGTGTTAGTCCTGGTTTAGTCCTGATTTTTAGACCTGGTCTAGACCAGGTCTTTAGTTCTGGTTTAGTCCTAGTTTAAACCTGGTTCAGTCCTGCTTTAGTCCTGGTTTAGTCCTGGTGTTAGTCCTGGTTTAGTCCTGGTTTAGTCCTGATTTTTAGACCTGGTCTAGACCAGGCCTTTAGTTCTGGTTTAGTCGTGGTTTAGTCCTAGTTTAAACCTGGTTCAGTCCTGGTTTAGTCCTGGTTTAGTCCCGGTTTAGTCCTGGTTTAGTCCTGGTGTTAGTTCTGGTTTAGAGGCGCACAGGAGGAAGTGCGGTTTACGCGAGAAAACACGGTCCACACGCGGCGCACGAGACGGCGGTGTCGCGCTGTAACTACGGAAGGAGACGTGGTCCGCGGGTTCTCAGGTTGATGACGATGATGAAGGTGTTTGTGTGTGTTTGTGTGTGTTTGTGTGTGTTTGTGTGTGTGTGTGTGTGTGTGTGTGTCCCCTCATGTGGCAGGTCATTATAGGACAGTAGTGCAGATATTATGAGTCTATGCAGGTTGTTTTCACCAGTGCCAGTAGCTCCGGTTTCACATTTAAGTTGTAGGCGATTTTATATTTGTTTTTTTTTTATATATATATATCTCACATCGGGAGAAGAATTTCCAAGACACAAATGCGTTTTTACCAATGCACTGCTGCTTCCACTGTGTGACTGACACCGCCAACTTTAACATGACGTTTCCATCGCTCTTATTGCGCGCGTTCTGTTTGGGCTTCAGGCAATGAGTGAAATTACCGAAATAAAAAAATAAATAAATGGGATGTAGCACAAAATGTGAAAACAGGAAAATACCGCCTTGTAATCCACTTATTTCAGCAAAGTAACTGTAATCCAATTACCACTCATTGAAACAGTAACTGTAACGGAAAACAGTTACTCATAATTTGTACTCTGATTACGTAACGGCGGTACATGTAATCCGTTACTCCCCAACACTGTGTATGGATTATGCACCCAATCCCTCTTTAAAATGTGTCAGAAATGGCAACCAGTGTAAAAAAAAAAGTATTCATACAGATGATGTTGGGGCCATTGAATAAAGGATTTGGTCTTTGTTTTAGATTATACATTATTATATTACAAGTATAGTCTTTCACCACTAGATGGTGCTAAAACACTCTCAAGCTTACAGCTTTTCCATCCTGGTGGAAAAGTCAACATCAGTGAAGTGCATACAAGTACTCCAAACCACCAGAGCCCTTGTCAGGTTCATTCCTATGTATGCCAAATGTGTTACTCATCCCATAGAGGTCTTACTACATTAGGCCTATTACTATACAAACGGCAGAATGGAAAAGCCCTGGTGTCTGTAACTCAACTCAGGGACATTTTGTTGAACATAAATATTTCCCCCTACACCATGGCGAGTGAAGGGAATGTCCAAATAACTGTTTATTTTATGAGTGGGGATTAGACGGTGGTTTAAAATGTCCTTATAGAGGAACAGATTGGTCTGCCAAGCTCTGGGAAAGTGGAGGCTTAATGATAGATGGAGTAAGGAGAATGACAAATATTTAAATAATGTGGTGATTATAGATTAACTCCTTTTTATACACGTATGTCAAGAGTTAGGCCTATTGCTCACACTATGACTTTTATTTTTGTGATCCACATTTATTGGAGTGTGCAGATTACAGGGAGGATTTATTTTGGCTGTAACATAACTAACAAGGCTGATAAAATATCAACAGTGGCCTACTGCTTAACTTTGCATGCTGTTCGAGGGGAGCTTTTCAACAAGATATATAAGACAGGCTTATGGCTGCTTCAATGTGAACAGATGTAAATTAGCCTACACTGTATGTTCAAGTATAATAATTCACACTGAAATAATCAAACTGGTCAAAATAACTAGGCCTATAGTCTGTAACAGCCTCAATGAAATGAAGTAGGTGTATACTATGATTAGAAGTTTAGAGTAGCCAGGCTACAGCTCGACATTAATATTATGGAGACATGATGATCTGGACCTTAAATAGAATTATGATTAAATTCACACATTAGATTAATTAGATTAAAAGGAAACTTTCAACATTAGCTAAAGTATACACTGTGCACATGTTAATTGAACTATAATAATAAAATGGTAATCTGCTACTCAACCAAACTCTCATTGGTTGGTTTTTACCACGTGGACGCCAAGAGCGGGAAACGATCAGGACATGGCGCCGTGAGACCGAAGATGAGACAAATGACTTTATGGTCGACCAAAATTTCCTTTTCTTATATATCATGTGTTTCTTTTTAGTGTCTGGAGGTTGGTTGAGTATAAAGTCGAAAATGAGGGTGATCGTGATTCTTGGGTCTATGACACTTGATTAACTTTTAATTAAAACTGACCTCTTTTATACCTTCTATGAAGATGATGAGTGCAAAATTCACAAAGTACACGACATACCAACCACCTGAACATGAACTCAAATTTTGCATTCCCTGACAGTGACCTCTTCCTCCAAAGCCCTTCGTCCTTGATCAAGATGCCGATGAGGCTGATGAAGAACTTCGCAAACCTCAGGTGGGGAATGTAAATGCTGTTTTTACTTTACTGAGACACAAATTAGTTGTACGTTTAGTAGTGGTTGCATTTATTTGAAAATGGGAGCAACCACATCTTACTAATTGACCTTTTAGTTTATTTTTATCTAGTTGAGTCTAATGCTAATTTTGAAGTTGCATTGTTAATGTAATATTTAGCCATTTTTGTAAATGTCCACTAGAGGGCAGTATATACTTTTCAATTAGAAACCAAGCAGCATGCTCATATATAAATACTTCATTTCCTCACATCAGTGTAGAACAGCACTAACCCTGACTGTCTCCTGGAGCCTTTCTTTAGTCCACAGTTTGGCATGGCCCCACAGCTGTTCCTCTTCATTTGTCTGCCTTGTCCATATATCTTCCTGTGTGTATAAACCTGAGCTGAGCACTGAGCGGCCTGAAGAACATTCCTCACCTCTGGCTGCTCACACACACAAGAATGCAAAGGATGTGCACACTCAATTTTCTAGTGAACTAAATGTTGTAGTTTTACTCTAGTCATTTTGTACCAACATATGTGACCATTTTAAAATGTGCAAAGGCATAGGACACAAATACAAAATGTAAATGTTAACATTATAAATGGTAAAAATGACTTAAGAGCCCATTCAGCCACTTGACATAACATAAATATTTCTGAAGATATTAAATCACTCCACTGTGACCATGTCAAACATTGAATAATAATAATACCCTAAATTCATGTTTAAGATAGTCAAAGCGATTCACAGTGTATTATTCATTCGCTCCATACTTGGTGGTATGCTCCTCTGTGGCCATAGCTGCCTCATAGGTAGACTGACGGAAGCGAGGCTTTTAATTTGTCACTGGCACCAAGTAGAGTGAAACTGCAAACTGGATGCACAGCACTCACACCAACAGTGCCACCCTCACACCCTCACATTGAGTGAGTGTTGTGCCTCCGGGTTGCAGTTTTATACTATTGTTAGCACTGCTGACCTCCACAAATCACACATGCACACAACATCCATACCAGACAGGATAGATGAATTGCCTTGCCCAAGGACACACCAACAGTGTGGATGAGCACCTTGACCACGTTGTTTAGCCACTGCCTTAAATCCAGCACAGAACTACCCAGGCAAGTACTGAGGTGTTTAATAAATAACAGCTTAAACAACACAACAACAACAACAACAACAACAATAAAAGCTTGGATTCATATTGTATATACTATATTTGTATGTATAAACCATAAATATGACATGCAGTCCACATAACTTAAATGAACCAGAACGTTTGGACTGAGGTAGGGCCAGGAGCGAGGTGAATTGATAAAGATAATGTGATGTGACAGAAACTCCTTGTCAATGTCTTTGTTTAGGCTTTACAGTATTGGCAATAATGCTGTTGTGGCTGTTTAATGGAAATGTTCATTGTGTTCAGTGTTTGGGGCCCCGTCCCGCCCAGGACTTCCTGCTCAGGACGCACACACAAGCGGCATTGATGCGGATAAACCTCCAAGCTGTCCGATCCTTGTCAAGGGTGAGAGCGCTTACAAATATGTGTGTGTTGGTACAGTAAGAGTTCCAGTGGCGGCTGTCGATTCCTAAGCAGCCAGAGTTGCCAGATTTAGAGCCCTGTTTTCCTCCCCGTCCTGGCCTTCCTGCGTTGCCAGTTCCCGCGTTCCGGTGTGTGGGGAATCGGCAGGTGGTCTCATAAAAGAACTGTTTTTTGACCACATTGTTGATTGTAACATTGGGAAGGACAATCACCTCATTGCCCTTAATATCCGTCGCCCATGTCATGTTGCCTACCCAAGTGTTGATGCTTTCACAGACAGAGTACTCCCCTCTGTGCATGGTGTGTGTCCCTGCTCTCCGCCGCACTCTTGTACCCCTTATCCCATCCACATCAAAGCCCTCACCCTCCAGGGCATCATGCGTGGGTTCAACCTCACTGAAAACAACTCGAGGCGATGGCCTATAACGTCTTTTGGAAAAGAGTTTGGGATCTACAACAGGGATGGACGGATCTGGTTGGAAATTGGTTGAACTTCTTTCCAGATTTTCGGTAGCTGCATACTGATGCTGATGATGATGGTGCTTCTTGGTCCTGTGGTGGCCATTCCTGTTATGGTCTGGAGAAGACAATTTGGAGCCTGCTGCCTGATGCTGGTGTACTGCTCTGTGATTGGCTCCCATCTGCTGTGCTGCTTTGTGGTTGGCTGGCCCTGTTTTGTGGGCCCATCCACCTTCGATTTTGAGTACAGCCTGGATGCCAATCAGGAGGAGCAGGACCAGTGATGACGACCTCATGGGCACACGTCCTAGATAAAAGAGAAAAGAAACATAAGCAATAAATACACTTAAATACACTATACATTGTAACAGACTAAATATAACAAAGTTGAACATTTCCCAAATAGATTTAAAAATGTCTTGATCTTTATAAGAACTAGTACCAGGCCACAATTTAAAATGAAAGAAAGTGTGATAATTTTACATTTCAGTCTATTGTCTAGAGATATTTTAGGGTTATTGTGGTACTGAAATCAGTAGAAAGTATTTCCCTGAATATTAAAATAGAACTGAACATTTTAGTAGTGTAACAACACTAGTCTGTTCTTAGCTGAATAATGCAGAATCTAATGCTACATCTCTTTTTGTACCCCTTGCACGTTAGACACATGATGTTCTGTTGTAAACAAGGTATGTTGAAGGTCAAAAGGAAAGTCTGTAGTCATGTCGTTCCTTTCTTGTTTATTCCAAATGTTTAGTTCATTTCCCCCTCATACCAGGGGATATCTTTGGCCCTTAAGTTGGCCCGGCCACTGGTCTGCTTTGAGTGTTGTGGAGTGTTTTAGTGTTTTAGGCTTGTACCTGTGGAATGTGTCCAGTGGAAGTGGGAGCCTCTGTGGACTCTAGAGCCAGTCTCTTCTGCAGGCCGGGCCCCTCATGCCTGCCACCTGGACCCCTCAACCACAGCTCTACAACACACAGATATAACATTTAAAGAGTCTTCAAATGAAAGAAGACTAAAATATTTTTTGTAAATTTGACAACACTTATTTAAAAGTTAACTGAATATATTAACCTCCTAACCTCAAAGCATTAGTTTATGACAATGTGTAATCTACAGTGCCCTCATTAACCACAAACCCTTTCATTCACACACATGTGTCGCACATGAACCATGACGCTGATGGTGTCTGGGCGTTGGAATATTTAGAGTCTGAAGCCACACCAGAGGGTCACTGAGGGGAGCTGAGCATTAGTGTGTGAGGTTGTCTGACTTTGACATTATGCAAGCAGCCTACAAACACATCAGATTCAAATATATTTTATAATCAGATTAAAACAAATTGTAAGAGTCTGAACCTTAGAACTTAGTAAAAAACTCTTTGAAAACAAGGGAAAGTATTCTGCATATACACTTTCTAAATTCAGTGTAACAGTCTGATGAAGTCAAAAGCAGGCTTAAATGGCATTTTGATTACACTCACAGTGGCCTTTAGAGGTCAGTGTTGCATTATTTTGCAGGATGTCACATTAATCCTGAGAAATAACTCTAAAAACATCTGTTTTAGTACAATGAATCTTAAACACACTGATTGGCAAGGCAATACAGCTAATATAAAGACATGCTATTTTGTATACCATGACAGTTTTTGGATTTGTTTCATTACCAGACAGTAACTAAAGCAAGTTCTCTTGAGTATAGAAATCAAAATTTACATTTATGGCTTTAACATGAATAAAAATCCATTGACTTCCTAAACTGCCAAAAAAAATTGGATTTCAAAGCATTGTGGCTGTCACATTTTGCCTTTATTAAACCCTGGTCCCAATATGAAACATATGGAAGTGGTTCATGCACTGCACTGATTGATCCAGTCTGACGGGCAGCTTACTTTTTACTCAGACCAGAGAGAGCCGGAGAATCCTGATGTTAAAAATATGTGGCTTGTGTTTAATGCCAGTGTAGCCAGCATAAACAGAGCAGTGTAGAGGGGCAGGGGTCAGTGCTGTTTAGAAAGCATCTTTGACTTATGGGATTACTTCAGCACTGAATCACAACGAGTCCAAATGCACCTCCGACACACATGTCTTTAGAGGCAGACGGGGATGCTATGGTGGGCTTCCTGATTTTTTTAAGGACATACCTTGGATGTCCTCCCAAAGCTATTTGTTTGTTTTATGGTTTGGCAAAAACAAACCCAGACTGTTTTAAAGATTGTGTACAAAATACTCAAGAATAAAGATGAGTCCAAGAAGATGTAATTGCTAACAGTACATCCAAAGTATATCTGATTGTAGAGCCCATATGGTATTGATATAACAAAGTCTCAATATGGTGTGGAACATTCATTTTGACCTACGCAGTATAAAGTGTTATGTACATGTTAGTTGAGCGAAAACTCCACAGACAAAAATTTTTTAAAATGTCAGTGCCTTGGATGTGACATTTTAAGTCTATATCTCCACATTTTTCATATATATTTTATACAAGTAGATAAAAGCTGGAAAAAAAGTGATAACTTCAATTTTCTGACATTAACATGATACAAAGCAGTAGACATTCCACATTTCTTCTTGTCCGGGAATTTTTTTTTTTCTTTGCTGACCAGTGTTCCTGGCAAGTGTTGGTAAACATTTGTAACAGGCCAACAAAGAAATTAGAAATTAGACTCAATAGCCACTGACTGACTACCTATGTTTTTGTCTGTAAAAATCCGCTCACTTTTTACAGTTATTATTACGCCTATGTCCCTGCTTATGACTGTTGACACAAAGCATGACAGGCTGGTGAAAAACAGAAAGCTTCGCCTGCCATCAGACCTATGGGTTAGTTTACAGTTAGGAAGTGGTCCTTCCTCTGTTTGAGCTAGATTAATCATTAGTAACAAGGCTTTGCTAAAAGATGAGTTAAAGAAATGTGTCAACAGTTCACTCCAACCAGCTCTTGTCTTTACAGGCGCTGACAACTGTAGCAGGTTATGAGGGAGTGAGGAGAGAGACTGACAGGCAATAGACGAGAAAACCTGCATGAGTTTGCTTAGCCTCTCTCAACAGTTGAGCACAGGAGGTCTACCAGCTGTCGTCTACACCAGGTAAATAACAAAACTAAACAGTAATGCTCTTTTCACTCACTAATAATGTGTCCATCCTGCTTACTATAAGCGTGATGGAGGGGACAAGCCAACCAGCTTTTCCTATATTAGAGATCCACGTGAACCTCCCAGAAAAGCCAAAATACCGCAATGAATCAGAGTACTTGTCACGTAATATGATGTCATGCAGAGTCTGTTAAAAGCACAATTAGATATTCCAAATGGACTAGAAAGCAGTCGGAGGGGGTCCCTGGCTTTTAAACCACATGACACATTGTATTCATGCATTCCCATTACATACTTATCCACTCTGACTCACACTTGTTCATTCAAGACTCAAGAATTATCTGACTTTTATATACCGCATTGCAAGGGCATAGCCGACTTGAATACACAACCTTCATGAAGAGAGATTGAAGTGCTATTGATTATATTATAGCATAAAAATGAGATTATGGATGCACCAATACAGTATATTGGTTATCTGCGCCAGTACTGACAAATTTGCTGGATTGGATATCAGCTTCCGAATATCAGTTCACAGGATAACCTGATTGGACATACACAATAATGTAATAACACTATTTACAGGTCATAGTTGGTTTTTTTTTACTTTTATATACACCAAGCTGTTCTGTAGACACTTGAGAGAGAAATAACAACTACGTAACATATTTCGATCAGTTTTGCCTTTTTAAATAAACTTGTCTGTCTCTCTGTCTTGGGTATCAGTAGATACTTTTAGCTATATGTAGTATCAGAATTAGTGTCGTAAATGCAAAAGCTGGATTTTAGCTTCCCTAACTGAGATGCATATGCTCATGTGCCCGGAATCAACAAAGTTCAATGTCATATTTGCAAAATTCATCAGTTTACCATTTTGATGATCAAGACTGAAGGATTTTAAAATTTCATGGTAGAGTTAGTTCTACCATGGCAGATCCAAAAGACATTGTACACTCTAACTGCGACATGTGACAGTTGTAATGTGAGCAGCAGATGTAAAGGAGATCAACCTTTTGTCCTGTACTTTCCTGGGAACGCCATGTTTATAACATATTTTCTGTAAAGAAGCACCTGTTGTGCATCAGCGAGACATCAAACCAAGAATTTGACCTCAGTTTGAGAAGAAAATATCAGACAGCCCCAAACCTTAACACAATTTCGAAATCTGTAAAAGTACTTGACTTTTAAGTGTGGTGACAAATGGTGTAATGTATACTTTGTACTGCTAATTTTTTTCAGTATACCTAAAACGATAAAGTCCACAGTGAAACAGCTTGGAGACCTGCCAAAGTACATGGCCCATACTCAACATAATTTTGCATTAGGGCAGTGGTTTTATGAAGCTATAAAACTGTGTGCAAGTCTTTATAAGATAATGCTATGTGTACATATAGAGTCCACAGCCTGGAGACAACCAACATGGATTAAAGTCTGTTATGGAGGTTTTAGTGTGTTCTAATAGTCCTGGCAATGTGACAATGTTGAAGTAAAACTGAAAGAATCAGAATACTGACATTGGCAAATATTTTACTATATAGTCAATTTCCCATCTATTTTTCCCATGGGCTTTTAAAAAAAAATCTAATATTAAGAGTGTAAAGACACCACAGATCCTAACAAGCTGTGTGGTAACTAATATTCAGAATGTTGTTGTTTTAAATCCAAAAAGCAAGTTTAAACTGCAAGATTCTGAAAAATTGTAATTAGTTTAGGTTTAAAAAAAATCAGAAACAGATTCTACATAAAAAATCTGATAGCTGAAATTATTTATAAAACATTATTTTTTCTGGAAAGACTATGAGAAATATTGATGGGAGATTTAATTCTAGATCCAGAGGGCGGGAAGTGTATGGGGTCCATAAAAAATATACCTTAACTGAGACAAAATCATTCAGTGCTTTTAAAATCTCTGGAATACTGACCAGTTTCATCTTGATTTTATCTGTATGAAGATTTTACTTTCACACGTGAATAGTAAAGAAGTTACCATTTACAAAAAATGCATGTCACATGACCATTCGTAATATTTACTATTGGGTTAAAGGATATCATTCTTAATCTCCTGCTTCTTGTTTCCTGTTTTGTAGTTCCGACGCCAAATAAAACTTCTCAGATTCACTGACAATCCATGTATTTCAGTGTATATTCAAACCACATGTGCGTAAGAGTGGAGTATTGCTCTTATGGGTCACATCCCTTGTATTGTTTCCGTGTGTTAAATTTATGTTTCCAACAACATTAAGTCACACAGGAGACTAAATCCTCTGTCTCCTTTTATTTTATAAAGTAACATATTGTTTAATATCCAATAGTTATGAACTTAAAAGTGGGGGCAATAATGAAACAATTCATATAAGTTTATAAATGGATAAAAATGTGCTGTTTGCACTGCACGTTCAGTGTGTAGTACAGAACATATATATTTGAACATATATTTATGTGAATTGTTTATAATATATCTTAAGATTTTAACTATTTATAGTAACAAAAAGTACAACTTAATTCATCAGAAACACAAATGGAAATTGTGGATACATTACTTGAAGAACATTGCCTGCATATTACTGGAAAAAAATGTTTGTTTCTGTGTTGTTGGCTACTGCTTTATTTAGCAGTAAAATTTGCAATAGCATACCAGACATACGGACGGTGAAATTCAAATTATCATTCTCAGTGGAATAAATGTCTCAGGATTTGGCTAATTAAAATGGTGGGACTCATGTCAGCATATGGCTCCAATTTTAGTAAACCACCATTTCTACTAAAAGAAACATGATAAAGTTTTGGATTACAAAATGTACAAATGTGCCAATATATTTAGCCAAAGCTGACATTGTGTGTGCCTAATTAAATTCATGCCTGAACAAGCTTAGTATCTAAAGTATTTAAAATAATTCTCAATGAACAGGAGTAGTGTTGAAAGAGCATCCTTTACTATACAGTCTGCCTGCTAACTTTGAGACTCAGCTTTTTCCACTGTCCTTTTGCATTTCCTGTGACTTACACAGAGGAAAAGCAGATGCGCTCACATTGTCTAATAGTGATTCAACACTGCTTTGGAACAAAACAGTTTCTATTTACTGTGATTTCAAAATAAACAACATTTACATGATATAAACCTAATGCTGGCAGTGAAAGAGGATGAGGCGAGTAGGGGCTTAGAGGAGACTTTTCTGAACACTTTTCCTATTGGTTACTCTGTTTATCTGTGACTTATCTTTTGGAATGTTTTATGGAGCTAGATTGAACATTTGTATTTTTCAGCATTGTTAAAATCTTCTGTTAGAAGCCACTTGTTTATGTCATTGCACAATATCTAGTCATTATTTTATTTCATCTAGTTGTACCTAAATGTGGTGCATTTTCTCAGAGATAAAGTTTGTGCTGTTTTATCATAATAATAATTCATAATAAGATTAATTGTGTTACTATTTCACTTTTATATATTTTAAAGTGTCCAGATTTGCACTCATTACTACCTGTATTTTACTTCTCTCAGTGCAAGTCCAAACTCCATAACCCCACACAGCAGTAACATGAAAGGCAAAAGATTCACGAGAACAGGCCTGCAGACCTTGAAGACAGGATAAACTCAGCTAAACCCTAAACGTTTGTTTGACCTTGACATTGAGCAATCTTCTCAAGACCAGTTAAATGTTTTGGCATCCATAGTCTCTCATGTTTCTGATGAGAAGTCTTCAAAAATACAGGAGGGAGTATACATTCTATAACCCTCTGGTTATTTTTAATACATTGTACAGCACTGGATTATAGTCACATAATTAACATTGTGTTCATTGCTAAAAAAAAAAGACCCCAAAAAAGTGAATGAAAGAAGGGTTGGAGCTTTTACCTAGAACTAATAGAAATTCAGTTCTGGACATTAGGCATTTATATGTTCTTTATCTATCATCATCCATCTAGTGATAACTTTTTCGTTACTAACAAGTTTATGAACAAAAGCAAATTTTTGCTCAATATAGAGAAGAGCTAGAATCAGAATCTGATAATTTTATTCATCCAAAAAGGACAATTCAGTCTGTAGCTGTCACCCAGAAGAATGAAAATACACTGTTATTCACAACCAGTACAACTGTACCTGTAGTGACAACTAAGTGTCACATCAGTGTCAATTAAGTAGTTAGATACAAGCACAGGATTCACAGCCTTAAAGTGCCACAGTTAAAGTGGAAAAGTGTTGTTGCCAAATGAAGGTAGTAGGGTGCAGAGCCTACTTCATGCTACTGTCCACTGGGTTTTAAAGCTTGATGGCTGTTGGTACAAAGGAGCATGATCCAGTAATAATAAATTATTGCTAAAGGTCCCTGACTATCATATGGATCAGTCTGTTCAACTTAATTTTGACAATGTGTTTTTCACAGCTCACACTCTGACAAATCGTAACACCAATCTATATTTGACACCTTCATAATTCTGTAATGAAACCCATGCTGCACTGATTACCTGTGAGTCACTGAGACCAATTTACAGTTGAAAATATTATGGGTGTTTCCAAGATGTCCCTTTCATGTGAGCCCGCGGGCATGGGTGTGGGCCAGCACGCGTAAATTGGGCATATAGTGCGTCATATAAGATGTGCTTGTGCGGTATCAGTTTGAATGGCTGTACAATTGTCTTCCAGAAGTTAATTATATATTTAACTTCTGGAACACAGTTCTTTTATACTATATATAGTTTAATAGATTTAATTTTGTCATCTAATTTCACATACAAGTGACACACCAATACAGTGTCATTGAGCCATATTTATCTACACAGATGGTGACACATTATTTTAGCTATGACCTGTGGGCATATCTATCTGAGATTTATCTCATGTATTTAACACCAGATGCATTTCCTGGTAGTGTGTTGGTCGATCACCTAAATATCGACCATTATAATCAGCCGTTGTTGGCCCTCTGAGAAATAACTATTACCACACAAGGACATTTTATATCTTGTTTGAAAGACTCAAATTGAGTCTTTGAAATAATTTCACTGACCAAATGAGCACACACTATAATGATGACTTACGATTGTCATACACCAGAAAGCAACTGCATGAATATTTGTTATGGTGTGTAATCATATAATTGAACAATATATCATTATATAATAATATATAATTCATTGTCTAGATTTTAAAATGATACTAAGAGGATATTTCCTTTAGAAATTAAATGCCAACCAACCACAAATCCTGACATATGTCCTCCTCCTGTGGTGTGATGGATTCTCACTACTATCTGTAAAAACTTGACCCACCATTTTCTGCCCTGTGTGGTCTACTCATCCCTCTGTCATCAGCCTTTTCGTCTCTCTACCCCTCTTCAGACCCCCCTGTCCCACCCGCTGATGTCAACCACCTGTCTGTCTGGGACATCCCAGAGCCATCCTTCGTCTAATAACAGCAGTCCATGTAGAGCCAGTACAGGGAGAAAATCTCTGGTCTGGCTTCTCTACATTTGCCTTGTATGACAGTTTGGCTTGGTTGAATTCAACCAAGAAATACAGCTTCCTTTTCAACTCTAAATTTTCATTTCTGTCTGGGTCAAACTAGGAAAGAAGGAGATGTACCATTCTTCATATTTTTTTGGCAACTACTGCACTCTATAATAAATTGCCAGAACCGTACTTAATGTTGAGTGCTTTGTCAGTGCTTGAATTAGTGCATGATAAGTGGCCTATCCTCGGGCTAGGTGTGTGAGTTGTTATTAACTTGTATCCAACACAAACACATACTGTGCTGTACATTTATATATAGCATATTGAGGACCTCTAACAAAGATGACTTCATATGATGTTTCTGAGCTTATTTATTTATTTATTTATGTTTTTTTTAATGCATGATTAGGTATGATACAAGAGAAATGCATAATAAAATTGTAATATTCACACTCGCATGTAAGCTGGCAGTGCAGTTGCCAATGCTGGTTTTCAGTGAATCGCTCAACGCTGCTACTGCTGTTGCGTCCTTGGGCGACACATTTTACACTGTACACTCCTTTCACAGCTTCTAGCTGTTTATTGATCCACAGTGGAAATTACTTGGAAAAGTAACTCAGAAATATCCAATTTTGCATATAGTTCTTGCAAATACCCAGCCTTTTGGCCAATTGTAAATCTACCAAAGTCCACCAGAGACCATGTTATTTTAACCATGCTTTGAACTAAATCTACAGTTATTAAACAGATTTGAGTTTTTGGCAGTGATATACTGGTCATGTCCAGACAAGTTGATCAAAATCAGCCAGCAAAATGTGAGAGTGTCATCATATCGGGCAAGCAGACAGAAAGCTGGGGAAAACTCACCCCTAAATCAACAGATTAAAAGTACACTATTATAAGACATGAGTGATTTATCAGCTTCTGTGTGTCGGGGCCGTGTGCAAGGGAAGAAAGCCGTGTCATAGCTGAAATTCATAGAGGCATTTAATAAGGAATGAGCAGGCATGTCTGCACATTCAGGGGTGTATATGTGACGACCACAGGCAAACATGCATTTCTTTGAGTGAGCACCTGTCAAAATCCAATCAAACAGACTAATACAAAGGCTGGGGAGCAGTAATGGGACAGGCCTGAGTACAGGGAACAGTCCAAACATGGGGCTATTGTTATGGTTGGGTTTGCGTTTTACAAAGAAGATGAATACCATGCCATAAACAGCCAGTGTGCCGTGGATGAACTTCAAGTACCTCCATACAGCTGTAACAGGTTACAAATGTCAAATAATAAAATGTTATACAAAGTTATTTCTATTAAATAATTAGCTGGAATAACATTGAATTGTTTGAAAAGCGCATGTCAACAACAGTTAACCACTTGTATGCTATGCCTGGTTAGCTGTCCTGGCATGCAGAGACCACCCCTCTTCTGTTTTCATCCCCAAACGTAGACGTAACCCTGAGCCTGAACTTTGACCTTTTCCCTCTCACACTGATTCCAAATCGAGGCTGCAGCTGGTTCACTTTACACCAGATGTTCCCACTCTTTTCTGTTGTGTGACCTGCGCCAGACCGTGCAGCTCCAGGGAACCAAAAGATAACCAAGGCCCAAAAGGGTTTGAAGGTTTGACCCATAAATTATAATCTCCTCCTCACCAAACAGAAGAGCTTTGTTTGACTGTGAGGACATAGGACATTTTTCACACAGGCATATGCTTCTTCTCTGGCACCTCATGACTTTGCCTAGAACCACCTGTAGACTTTATATTTAAAACATGTACGTGTGTTTTCTCCACAGTTCCTGGCAAAGAAAGAGCACTTGAAAGAGTTCAGGGGATGCTGTGTTCTTTATCATGGCTACTACTGCTAACCTAGAACGAAGGTTCATCTCATTGAAGTATAGTCTGCTGCTGTTTGTACACAACATGTAAATAATAAGAAACAAAATTTACATAGTTATAAGACCCAATTTTATTGAGAGGAGAAAAAGACGGACTATGAACAATATATTTGCCTTTGTGAAGTCTTCTGTCCCTAAAGTGGACTTGAGTCTGTTCCAGATAGTGGAGACAGACCAGTCTAGACTGGGCATAAAATCAACATCTGCGCACATCTCTGTGCTGTGATCTACTGAACTGGTTCTAGTAAATTTGGTATAAGTATATCTTATTGGGAAAAGTTATGCATATAGCAGGAGTCAATTTTATACGCCCCTGCCCCTCATGCACTTGAAAAATGAATGTATCACAATTCTCTGTCTGTCTCATAAACAACACACCCATGTACTTGTACATAAAACACAGGGATGTGCATCTCAAAGTAAGAGACAGAAATAATTGTATGAGTATTGCTATTCTATTATTTGCACTGTCACAAAGACAGAGAACATAATAAATCATCTATTCATAAGTTTTACATGATTGTTTGCTTGTGCACTTAAAGCAGCACAGGCAGTGTCTTTTGCTAAACTCAAACTTACTCATCACATTTAAAGAGCCATGTATTTGCTTTACAGGCTTGTCAAATCCTCTTAAAGTGCTACACTGTTGTCAATACCATGCCATACCGACTTTATTTATAAAGCACTTTACAGCAAACTTTACAGCGGGCCAAAGTGCTGTACACAAACACAGAATAGACAATATTCATTCAATTCAAACTGTGGTGGTAAGCTACTTTTTAGCAGACCGATGGAAAGCCCCTCTAGCCACCATCACTTACACACACTCCATTTTCATTCTAAGAAAAAGAAGTGAAGAGAAGTTTCTTGCCTAACTACACAATGACAGCTCTGTGCATCACATATAAAGTGTAGATTTCTTCTAAAGAGTGTAGGCTGCGTTTCAGTTTGTTCAGCAGGCATCTTAGTAGTATCCTGTAGAGTGCAGCACATCATTGTCACAGCATTGACTACCGGTGGTTAGGATAGATACTGTAAAGAAATGAACTGGGTAATGAAAGGGTGCCACAATGCTGTCATTGCATTGCAGGCAATTTATAGTTTTTTTTTCAAAGACACTATCCATAAGTATGGCAGATTCAAATTAAGGGCTTTGCAATCAAAGTTTAAATTTTAAGTCTATTCAAGAGACAGAAACCTAGCGAGTTAAAAAAATAAATAAATCTTGGACTAACACTGTGCTTGGAGTGTTTGTGTTTGCAGGTTGTATCAGGTCTTTACATTTGGACAAAAACATTGGCATTCAGTACTTATTATTAGCAATTAAAAGACACATAACCCTACAGAGGGATTAACTAGTCAGGCTTAATTATTCACCACAGCTCCTCCAGACCCTTATCTTGATAGGAACCAGTGCACCAGGCAGCGTTAGTGTACCTTGGGGTATTGCCATGTTTACCTTAATAAAAATCATACTGTGGATTCACTTCAACTATAAAGGTTGTAAAACATTTCTCTACGTGACACCAGGCCTGGCCACTATCTTAAAGTCTATTTCTGATTGGTTGGACAAATTGGAGGCCATTTTGCATGCCTCATGCAGTGCTTCCCCATGCACATAGGACCAGATACTGGTCCTGAAGATGGACCAAACACACTCTCCTGCTTGCTCTTGTCAGATCTCCCTTATGCTCTGCAGTGTTGGGAGGCTCAGCACCAGGATGGCACCATGATGCATGTGATTGCTTATACCTGCCACTCCATTCCTGCATAAGTGTTATCATAATTCATCATAATTCCTCTGTTGTCACTCTTGTGTGTAGGGAGAATGGGACGTTTCAGAAACACAAAAGCTGCTGAAGCACACCATAAGTACGGTTTGATACCAAGGTTTTATGTTAAATGATACTGACTACATTTCCAAGTAGACCAGAAATGTTGTATGTACAACTTATTTCTGAAATTTTCCCTGAATTGTCTTTATGTAGCAGTGGTATTTTTGTTCATTGCATCTAATTTTCACTGTCACTATCTTGTAGTTTGGTTTTTAAGTGATAATTGTTTCCCTAAGTAATTGCTTTAATATCTGAGGCTAGATACAAAGTAAAATATGGCAGGTGAGCACACTGTATTTTATGTCTTCAGATGTTATCTTTTGATCATTATCACCTTGTCCTTATCAATACTACTTTAATCCCAAAGCCTTGACATTTATTGAGGCTCATCCCTTTTTGCCTTCAGTAAATAACGAGTGAGAACTTCTTCAAACACTATAGTAACAGGATGTAGGTGTTTGTCTGACTTCAGTGGTTGTTTCAATTGCTTTTAGCGCCTGGAGCGATATACCCATTGTAGTAGATGGTCCAGGTGTGTGGCTGCATCTTCCCTTCATAATAATAATAATAATAATAATATACATACATACATACATACATATGTTATCTTATTAACATTATTTATTATTATGTTTGAAAGCTGTTTTCATTTAACCTGTAGATTTTGTGTAACCTTTTTTTGACTGAAGCTCACATTTAACATGGCATTGACAAGAAAGAATGCAACAAGCCTCTAAACAATGATGGTATCTTACTAATGAGGACACTAATAGTCATTTAGTCCCTGCGCCATACATTCACGTAGACACACACTGTGGTGCTAACAGGGAAAGCTGTAATTCAGCTTCAAAGGGAAACCTGAGAGGGTCATGAATAATCACAGACATCTTTGTGTGCAGGAAAACAGCACTGTCCATCTGCCCTTCATATGTATACCACATATCCACAGCCAGTTGTTTTTAGCCTGGCCTCCTGATCGAAACCACTCAGTACAACTGTATTTGCTCAAAGATCCTCTGTTTTTGGGGTAGGAAACAAAAACATAGCTGATACAGTTAAACTTGTAAAAATGTATCCATGAGTTTCAACTTCCTGCTTAAAGGTGATATTTTGAGGCCTTCTGCCCATTCAAATGATATAATATTTTGTTTTTAATTGTTCCTCTTGCCCCGGTGCCATAGCAACTTTCATCTTTCTGAAATACCTGGATAAATAAAAACTTGAACATATAAACGGAAATGTTTTATTCTCTATACAAGTACTATCCTAGTCCTATCCTGACAAAGTACACTGCCTATTCTAAACTGCAGATTTTTTTCTTCACTTCCTCCAGTGAGAGGTGATGAAAATACACACTACTCCCTTCTGGGATCCACAAAACTGACGCATAAACAATTTACTTAGTCCTTCTGTGCACCTCTAGAAGTTCTAGAAAGTGGTAGACCTATGACCTCTCGGCATTTTTATTACTGTCTCTTAACAAAATTGTCATCATCATTATCAGCATTATAACATGATTGTAAATAAATATTTGAATAAATAGTTTAAAAATTAATACAGTAATCATGTTGAGAAACTACTACGAAAATGGAACAATTTACAATACCTACTTGTTTTTAGACTATTAATGCTGGTAAAGTCTTAGATGTGGACCTCCGTAGTGTGACCAGGAGCAGAATAACAAAGTGACAAATAGCATGCGTTGACACTGCCACACAATTCTTTCCATATGCCCCCATTGCTTGCATACATTTCTGATGTGTGGCTGTATTACGTAATAATAATAATTGTTCTAATTTTACCTTTCACCTGACCGCATCCATAACCACAAACGCACACAGCTGGTTTGTAATATTTGTTTGTGTAAATGTTAATGTGAAGTGACATTCCTCCGCTGTCAAAGCCTGAAAGGAATTCCCTGGTAGGAGTGGCATGAACATGAGGTCTGTGTTTAGCTCACTGCCGTTGCACTTAGACACACCAATCTTCATATTAGCATATATAGGACAATCTGACCAGTGCCACTTGAACTGGATATTTACAAGCAAGCAGGCCCCACCCAAACTCTAGTACCTCATACGCAAAACTTCTTCACGTTGGACACTGGAGATCATTAGAATCTACAAGTCCTTTGAGAGTTGTGTAACATGAGTGCAGGAAAGACAGATAGGAAAAGAAAGAGAGGAGAGAGAGTCTGATAGAGAGAAGAGGAGGGAGAAGGTAACTTGATGTCCCAGGAGGTCTCCTAACACTAAACTGGTTCCCATTGAAGTTTGGAGAACCTTTTTTTTTTTTTTTTTTTTTTTTTTTTTTATAAAAGCTTCACCTATATTCTCTTTCTCTCTCAACCTTCAAGCACTAGATTCAGCCACTTTAACTTATGTTAAAATTCATAAATGTTTACAAAACATTGCTCACAATGTAAGTGGACTCTTCATATTAGATGCTCTCATTTAAGAGTGTGTCTAACTTTGCCTCAAACATTGAATTCAAAAACACATTTTTACTAGTCTGCATCAGCCTTTTCACTTTTGCAAATACTCATGTCATTTTTATAATATAAAAGCTTACTCACCAGCTCTTTTTGCTTCTACTGTGTCCCCCAATTAACTAAATTTTCTTGTCCAAACTCTGTTATATTCCACCTAACAGGTCCCAGATGAAAAAGAAATGTAAAAACTCCCAAATTTCTTCCAGAAATGTTGAAAATCCCAAATTCCACTCCTGAGTTTTTGAAAGTGTGAATCCAGGTCCAGGGCCATCCACGTAGGTCTGCCTCTTACTCTTTGAGAAATGGATTGTTCAAAAAAGTTTAGTATGAAGCGTCCCAAGGCTGTTCCCTCCCTCTGCTGTGGCGCACTGCAGGTCCTAGTGCCTACCCTCTCCACGTGTTCTCCTCATAAACACTTGACTCAACCTTTTAGCTTCTGTGCACAGTGCTAGATTTGCATATGATACTGAATTCCTTATTACACTTCTAATGTAAAAGCTAGCCAAATATAAGTATAGGATTAGAACTTAAACATGCAAACAGCTTTGACACACTAGCACATATGAAAGTTTACACTTTAAAATACTTTCTAATTGACATTATTTATAGTATTAATAGTAAAAATAGTATTTCTATAGCGTTCTCAGTTTTACTGAGTTAAACAAATTCAGTAGTAGTTGTTTGTTTATTCAAATACCTCATAGACATGTCCAGTGTCATTTAGGGACCTGTAATAATAGGACTTTGATGGTCTGCTGCAACTAGGAATTTGCGTCTACTCCAAAAAGGACCAACAACATCAAATTCTGTAGAACAAGTCAAACCTTGCAACCGTGATATCCCCTCACTCTGTGTAGTGATGTGCCACACCCTGTATCTCACAAAGGCCCCAGCTCCAGTATCACAACACGCAGTAATGTTTGTCCTCCTCACATCCTGTTTATGCATCTTGTTTTCTCTTCAGCTTCTCCTTGTGCTGCGTGTTAAGATTCACACAGCTCTTTTGACCTGGACAGTATCACTGACAGTCCCAGGTATTCAGTAGACAAGCGACTCACTGCTACACTGTGCCTTCAAGACTTAGCTGCACCAGTTTACTGCTGTTTCCTACTAAGAGGATAGGTTTGCCATGATAAGTACTATACAGTATAAATAATACATGAAAGCTGGGGCTCTCAGACTAAATATTTATTGTGCATATGGAAAACATTGTCATGTTTTTTTTTTTTTATTATTCCATAAACATTTGAGCAGTAGTGTTGTTGAATTATTAATTTCCGCTCATTAACAATAACTACTTAGGTAATCTAACTGTGCTGTTTATTTGTTGCAATTCATGTTTTTAAATAAATTGTACATTTAGAAAAAGGCTTTACTGCAGATTATCTCATTTTAGGCTTATTGTATCAGTGTCATTAAATAAATAATACATTATACATTTAAATATTATCAGGATATTTTCTGTAACAATATATATAACACTTAATTTTTTTTATTGTGAGAAGCCTATATGAGCATCCCATCAAAATGAATTGAGTAATGACTGAGCTCCTGATTTGCTTTAGTGGCTTCAAATGGAGTAGCCAACAAACTCACTTGAGAACGTTTACTAAAATTGCCGTTGAACAGGAGTCCCCCTAACTGCATGAGAGGTTCAAGCGTAGGTGGGCTGTTCCCTCACTCTCGCTGATGTGGCTCATTTTTGACAGTGGGGCATGCAAGCTCGTGTCAGTGTCAAAACTGGCTCAGCCCTTGTTATCAGGCTGTGTCTGAAAGGGGAAACCCCATAATGGTGACCTTTGACCCTGCACTCTGCTCCGGAGTGAGAAATGCCAAGGGATAAGCACTTGGGCCAGGAGCTCACATCAGAGGGCAAAAGTTCAGGGACATCATCATATTTCAGCCTTTTTTTGAAATACTTGCTCTGGGTCCTCGCGTACTGAAGTAGGTCATGCAGGTAAACTGCTTTTCATACAAATTTTAAATTTCATGATATTTTTTGGGATTATTTTGTGTGGTCCCACAGCAAATGTGTAATCTTCTACAATGCAATAATTTTAGGACAGCTTTCTGATGCAACCTTGTCAGTTTGCTTTGGACAGGCACATAAAGAATTGGTGGTAACACTTTAGTTTATTTTAATAAACATTAATAAGTGTTTGATGAATACCAAATAATAGGTATGTAGCAGCTAATTATCATAACAGTTACCAATTATCTGTTAATCTGTAATCCCTAAACTAAAGAGTCATCACCCCATGGGAATGGATTTAACAGTTTACAAAAAAATTTTAATAAGGTGGCGGTGGTTACTTGAATTAAACAATCTCACAATTTGAATACATAAATATGAACTAATTAGTAAGTTAATACTTAGTTTTGCAACGTGTATTGTATCTGCATCGAACTCCTCCGGAAGTATGCTCACCCATAAACATCCCTCAGTGATGTCAATGGTGCATTTAATGAATGACTAATCCTTAGCTACGCTCAATCTGTGTTAGTGATACTTGGAAAGAGTGGCTGGACAGGTTTTCCACATGGAGATCCACGCCTGCCTTGAGACACATGCCCATTCATATAAGCACTCTTCTGTGAACAGGAGCATCTTTACTACAGTTTTCAGTTATAAAGTTGTTTCCCAGGCTTGTGGTTTGAATGAGAGAGTAAAGTTTGAGTAATCTTTTTTTTTTTTTTTTTTTTTTTTTTGTTAAACATTGAATTGATTTTGATTATAAAATAAATGAATAAAAGAAGAGTAAGACATCTGAACTCATCTGAAAGTTGAGTTAAATGTTCTAAATGTGCTCTTGGACTATAATATTATGTATGTGCTGATGACCCTGCATTATCTTCATCCATCTTATCTCTGATCCCTGCTCTGTTTAGGCTCATTAGTCCCAGTGCAACTTCTCTTTGACCTAAACATCACTGAATGGTGAATCAGGGATGACCACATTTCCTGTAGTCTTTATACTTGTGAATGTCTGAAATCATTCATTCATGGACTCCTCTTGACTCTGTTGATATGTGGATAGTCATGCGGACAGGATCCTGCAGACCTGTGATCACCTGGGCTTTTGTTGACTGTGCCTGTCCGCGTGTGTGTACAGTACGTGTGTGTGTGTGTAGTACATGTGTGTAAAGGCTTGCGTGCAGAAAGGCTGTTACTCTGGCCATTGTTAGTTAGTGTCCCATCCTCCTACACCCTCAGCATGGCCCGGCACTGACGCACCCCTGAGGCCTCTTCACTCATTGACTCCTCTGTCCCCTTCCTCCCACGGACTTACTGTGCAGAATCCAGCTATTGTCTCACCAAGGACAGACTGCAGTGTACACGGACAGCCAACAACACTCTCACATGCACATCTTTTATTCTATATATACTGAGCTACCTTGGAGTCACCTGGAGGAGTCATGACAAATATTGGTGTTTACTGTTGGAAGGAGGAGCCTTTTCTTTTGTTATGGGTGATATATTAGTTCCTTGGACGTTGGCATCAGTTTGATTATGAAAATTTTGTAGATATTTGTTTTGCCTTCAGTCTCTGTGTACCCATGTGTCATTCCCCCCGTCATCAGTGGATCAGATATGTCCATGTGAACAGACTAATGGGTAAAATGGAAATAGAACAGCAATTAGTCTTAAAATATGGCTGTCAGTTTACGTAATCATGAAGTGATTTATACTCCGGATTAGAGATCGACTGATACAGGTTTTTTCATGGCCAATGCAGATGGTTTAGAATACAGAGCAACAGATGGCAGATTAGCTGTGCCAATATTTTGGGCTGATATGTAGGACTGATTTCGATGATTTTGCTCAAATTATCTAATTTACTACAACCTCCCCAAGCCCTTTTTTTAACACAAACCTATAAGCTTTGTAGTCACATTTTGTGCAGTTATCTCCTCATATTAAAGTGTTAATAGAAAGCTTTGTGTAATATCAGCCTATGCTGAAGATTTATGGCCAATAATCGATATGCTAAAAAGTCTAAATATCGGCCTGATATATTAGCCAACTGATATATCAGTCTATCTCTACCTCAATAAGTATATTTTGTTATCATCATCCCAAGTTATTTTGTGCTACTTTGTATACATTTGTAGGCATTGCTATAGGTTTTTAAATTTACACATCAGTCGTTGGCCACAGCAGCAAGCCAAATATCAGATATCAGTATAATATAACAATGCTTATCCATCCTTCAGTTATTCATTCATGCCTCTGATCTCTTTCGGCAGGGCTCTTCCAATCAACTGTGTCCTTGTATCATGCAACATGCCTTGTACCACATCCTTGGTTCCCACAGTCTGCTGTCTTGTCTAATCCATTCTCAGTGGCCTCCAAGGTCTTCCTTAAATCCTCAGACCAGTGTGTGTTTTGCGTGCCTCTGTCGCTTGCGGTGGTTGTGTGTGCTGTCTTATAAAGTGTATTAACCTTTAGCCTCTCTCATTGGTAGCCCACTGCTACCAAAGTCCGTTCTCAGAGAATAGAGCAATTCACAGAATCAAACAACATCTTGTCTTCATTTGGCATCTGGGTCTAAGCCAGGAGACAAAGACGGAAGATGGTTTAGTCAGCTAGCTCCCTTGAGATCGTCAGCTCATTGGTTATATTCTACAGTGTAGGACTGGCAACACAGTAATAAAAATTGAATACATTTCCTTTGGTTAGACAAGTAATATTTTGCTGCTTTGATTATTGATTCTTTTGTTTCTCAGTCCTTTATGTTGTTTTTGTTTTTGTTTTGTTTTTTAACTTTTTATACACATAAACTGCCATGTCTTTTATTGACGCAAACAGACCATGCATCTCTCTTCAAATCTTTTAATTTGAATATTTAATATTATTATATCTATATCTATATCTATATATCTATATATATATATATATATATATATATATATATATATATATATATATATATATATCTATATATCTATATATATATATATAATATATTCTAATAGACATTTATTTTTTTGCCATATTAAGCATCTATCATCCTTACTACAATGTAACAGCAAAAATGCATGTCCTGTCATCCTAGGACTGTTCTTACTAAAAAAACAAATATTTTGATGAGAAACACTATGGAAATTAAATATATTCAGCATAAAACATCTGCTATATAGCAATAATATTTAGAAGTGAACTACCCCAACCACATATGGAAAATGATGTTTGAATGTCTAACTGAAACATGCTTTGTATTTGTGGCAACATCCCTGCCATCACTGGTAATAAAGAGAAGCCCATATAATTTTATTCAGAGGAAATTACACAAAATTGGCACTTTCACTCCCCATTGGTGTCATAGCCATCTCCACCTTAACGCGTCTGAACCCGCTCCCTTGTCTACAATGTACCAGTAATGGTTTCATCTCAATTTGTTCTACTTGCAAATTTTGTGGTCATTATCACATCTTCAGGTATTTGTTTCTTTGTGCCATTGCCAGACAGTTCTTCATAACATAGCGTATTAATTATAGACAACAACAATTGGCAACTGTCAAGTCTATTTTTAAACTATTTATTACTCTCTGTCTCACTCACATACACACTCTAGTCTCAGTCCATCTCAATATATTCTAGTTGTTATCCTGAGTAATTACACACCATGTAATCTGTTGAATATTAAACTTTATAGGTCTTTTTTGTTTCTCATCACATTAAATAACTTCAAAACTTTGATAGGTTTATTTGTGAGCATGCAGTTTAAGGCCCATATATTGATTCTTTTAAACATTTGTATGAAATATGAGTATCCTAATGGCTGATTTCTCACCATTAACTTTTATTCATCTTAATAATTCAGAAATAAAACAAGCTGAAAGAAACATAAAAAAACTGAAATAAGTTGTGGCGATCTCAGTGCAAGAATGTGCAAGAAAAACTACATGTTCAAAGAAGGAGAAAAGGGAAGACCACGACTGCGAATAAAAAGAGACACCTGGGAGAGAGACAAAAGAGGAGCAGCTGCTTTGGCTTAAACTCCCGGAAATCCCACAAAGGACTTTTCAGAGGGTTAAATTAGGTTAACATGTACTTTTATGTTTAACACAAGTACATAACATTTACAAATCCAATGTTTTGTCATATGTGTTTGCGCGGCCGACCACCCTGTCCCACCCATGTGTTTGTTTTATCTAAATTGCAGTGTGAAGACCTTTGCTCTTAATGGTAGGAATTTATAGGAGAGAAAGTTTAAGTTGACCACTTATTAGAAATGTCATTCCTGCCTTCACAAACCCCAAAGACTGACACACCACGACCAAGAAACTCCCAGTCAGACACTTGACGGTGTTATGCTACATCTGTATTATCTAACCAGCCAGAACCACATGCTTTGACAGAATTCTACAAAGGCAAGTGAATCTGGTGGATAGAATGGAGCAAAAATGGCATCTTATACATAAAAAACTGGAAAAAATTTAATAAAGCTCTGAGAAACACTGCAAATTGTTTACTGAATCAACAATCAAAGAACCAAGCTATTATTTAGTACAATGTCATTTTCAACACAAAATTATTTTATTTTCTTTAATGTTCTTGGGGTCTTATACAAGATTAGATCAGGAGAATTTGAAAATGAAAATGTCTATTGGTCTATTAAAGTGTTTTGTTTGTGTTTTTTTTTTTTCTAAAATGTTCAAATGAGTATCTAGTTTTATTTTAGTTTCAGTGTTGTTTAGTATCTAGCGATCCATTTCTGGACAACTCGTATCCTCAAGTGTTCCTAAGAAAAAGGAAGCACTTGAAAATATTCATGTCACACTTGCCCCCTAAATAAAACCTACTGTAAACACCAGATGAAATAATGCTTATTCCATGTTAAATCATAAAATATTTCTCTGTAATAAACAATCAGAATTAACTGAACTAACCCCATATGAGAGAAGGTCAGAGGGCCAGAGCAGATGTAATGTGTCTTCTATTCAGCAGCATAATCTACCATATCACAGTGCTGTCCACACTGTCTGCTTCAGGCAGCTTTTTGTAGACAAATCTGACACCTTATTAATTATTTATCCACCATGGATTTAGGATCGCATTACATTAAGGTACAGGTACCAAAAACTTTTCACCAAAAAAGTTTATCTGATTTCTCTGATGACTCTGCAGTGGTTGGGTATATCAGAGATAGTCAGGAGCTGGAGAACAGGACACTGATTGCAAATTTTGTGGAGTGGTCCCAGGCAAATCATCTGCTCATGAACATTGACAGGACCAAGGAACTGGTGATTGACTTCAGGAGAAAGAGGATACCAGTGGAGCCCGTCACCATCCAGGGCCATGACATGGAAATAGTGGACTGCTACAAGTACATGGGAGTCTATGTAAACAGCAGACTGGACTGGAGGGACAACTGTAATGCTGTGTTCAAGCAGAGCATGAGTAGACTCTACTTCTTGAGAAAGCTCTGGTCTTTCAATATGTGCAGCAAGTTACTGGAGATCTTCTACCAGTCTGTGGTGGCACTGACCACTGCCCTGGACTTGGCTATAGTCTGCTGGGGGAGCAGCACCAGTAAAAGGAACATTAGGGGGATTGACAAACTACTCCGTAAAGCTGGTCACGTGACTGGCTGTGAGCTGGAGACATTTGTCACAGTGGGGGAAAGGAGGACACTGGACAAACTGATCTCCATCATGGATGGTCCTGCTCACCCACTGCACCAGACTATACAGGGACAGAGGAGATCATTGTCCAACAGGCTCCTACAGCTCCGCTCAAACAGTGAGAGATATAGGAGTACATACTATAATACTCCCTACAACTTTACAACAACTCACCTTTATGTAACAGATAAGATCATTTTTCTATCAATTATCATATCACTCTTTCTTTATAACCTCTTGCCTATAACTGTGATATACTGTATTTATATTATAATACTTTAACTTATATATATATATATATATATATATATATATATATATATATATATATATATATATAGATATAGATATAGATATAGATATAGATAGATAGATAGATAGATAGATGTATTAGTAATACAGTGTGATGTGTGAGCTACTGTGACCAAGTAATTTCCATTGTGGATCAATAAAGTATGTCTAAGTTTAAGTTTACTCCAACTTTACACCAAAAACAGATTTACAATTAGTAATATGTATGGTTGTGATTTTGAGTACTTGTAATCTTTCATGAGTAAAACACAAGGAACTCAGACAGCTTTTATCACTGACACAAAAGCTGTATATTTAACTTGAGGAATTTATGAGCTTTTAAACTTGTTTCACATCCTAAGCTGACCCCTCAAAGCCTCAAAGTGTTGTTTGTCCTTTCTAAATATTACGTAAAGAAATTACTGACTAACCCAGACCACTTACTTCAGACATGTACAGTGGAATATCTTATTCAAACCTTTCTGAACTCTAGAAATGCAAACACCATTCACAGTTCTAAACAAACAGAGCCGTAAATTGACCGTCTCTGAGCTGAGTCTGTGTGTGGTGCTACAGCAGGACTTTGACAGACAGCAGGCCTGCACTGGTCCTAAGCTTTAGTTACAGCCATCAACAGACTCTGGAGCTCAGGGCACATCTGGTGCCACACAGTAGCCTCGACCTGCTACTGGCACCAACATCTGTTAAAGACATTTCCTCTAGAGCTAGTGGGTACAGGAGGCTGAGAGGGTGAGGAATGAAGATTCAAGACTTAGTCAGTTATTATAAGATTAGTTGAAAAAACTGTTGTTTGCTGGTTGTTAGCATCTGTGTCATGTTCATACATCAAGTATGGTCAGCCTTAGCTCTTTGATCTGTGAATTTCCTAAACATAATGAAGCACAATGATGAATGCTGTCATTGCGATGAATGCTATCACTGTGTCCTTGGGCAAGACACTTAACCCACCTTACCCCCAGTGTCTGTGTACACTGGTGTATGTGTGTGTGAATGTGTGAGTGGTTTGTTGCTTTAAAGTGCGTTGAGTGCCTTGAAGGTGAAAAAAATGCTATATAAAAATATGATCATTTACCAAAGTAATAGAATCCAGTTTTATACATGAGGTGATTGTGTATTAACTGTAATAACCATATTCAAATAGCATACCCTTTTGGCTTTGGCTCTTATCAAACCGTTTGAATGGCTTTGTTGAAATAGCCATGTAATTCCTGTCTAAGTTTGCACCAAAGACTCTGGAAATAACTTTCATCTAACATCTGTCATCTTCCAAATCCCCTTACCTTCTGGCCTTGGCTTCATGGCTGTCAATAATATGTGCAAATTGAGCCAGAATCCTTTCAAACGTTGTCCAGTGGTGCCATAGTCTCGGAAGTATGATGAAACTGGTATTTAATTACAAATGCATTTTGTATAAGATATTTACATAATATTTGACAAAAACTCAAACAGATGTTTCCTACAGTCTACAGACATCTGTGTGATTTCTTTGATTCTGGTTTTAAGGTGGAGAGGTATGGCCAAACACTCAGAAGGTTTCAACACAATTGAAGAGTTTAGTAGCAGTGAGCGATAAACAGAGGCCGAACAAAGAGTGAGAGCTGTATTTGCTTTTGCAATCATGACATCTTTGTGGCTCTCTTGACAAAGCACAGTGCAAATAGGGTCCAGCCAGTATTTTAAATTGTTTTTCATACATATACTATCAACAACCAGATGTGTGAAAGAAGGACAGACTTGTTCAGTGCGCTGAATATTGTGCTGCACATCAAGGAAATAATTGTTGTTGTACTTTTTCTGGGTAGAATTTAAAATTGTCCCATAATCCAGCTTTGTCTCATATACGAACTTTTGGAGTCTTTTTGGAGATATATTCAACAAAGTTTTATTTTGTATCAGCTTGTACAGATATGAGTACTATTGTATTGCAGTACATAGCAGTGTTATTGTGTGGTTGGAGTTGGCAGACGTGCTATGCCTTCCTGCCAGATACTTCTGTAATCAGCGCAGGTCAGTGGCTACTGTTTAAAGCTGTTCTAAATGGTGAAAGATGTCAAAGATTCAACATAAATTTGGAGACTGTCCCCAATCCTATCACTATAAGTAATGATCCCCATTTGAATAATTTCATCATGCAGCCCTGAAAAAGTCTTCAATATCCATTGAGTACAGAGGCTGGACTGCTCACCATGTTACACTCAGTGTAAGCAGTTCCAACTTATGTTTATGGCCAGGGTTTAACTCTGCCGGTAATTGCCCCTGTCTTTTTCCACCCACTTGTTTGCTACACAAAACTCTCCTATTTGAGGACAAAGATCTGGACAGATTATTCTAAAAGATAAAAAGACATGTACTACATAGTGAGTCTCAGTTTTGTTCTAATGGTCATATTGTATCAATCAGAAAGACAATATTTCCTACTTTGTTCCTCCTGGCAGTTGCTTCCACCTTAGACTCAATAGCTTGTAGCAGCAAAACTATCAGCCCTCAGTCTCTCTATCTGCCTCTTCTTATTAAGTCTATTATAATATGTGCAATGTTTTTATTGTCTAAGAGTCAAAATAATTCACAGGACATTTGTCAACTAATATGTTAATAACCGTTTGCAAGTATAGAGACCAGTAACTATGCCTCAGTTCAATTTAGGGCCCGATCAAGATGTATTTTTTGGATCCTCTAAGATACAGATAAAACAGGCTTTAGAGGTGCCGATGGCCGCTGTAACAGTGAATATATTTAGTGATGTAAAATTTCACTGTAAATAGTCAACTCATTATAAAAATTTAGGTCAGCCTCTATTAGATTTTAAGTTGGGTTTATTAGGCTACACATACTGTACTGTTATTTTGCCTCTTTACATTTATATTTTTTAAAAAGTAGGTAGGACTAATGGCATTTTTGCATGAGATTCTAGCCAGTAAAGAAAGTAATTAAACAATCGCTTAGCCTTTAGAGGTTAGCCTAAATGCGCAAGCACGTGTGCAATTAATTATATTTGTAAATGCAGACGACACTTCTTTTCACAGCTCATTTACATATCAATACAGGTCCAGTAACGTACATACAGCCACTAAAGTCGCTTCACAGTACACTAGGCCAATGTAAGAGACAAACGGCTTTTTATATGTGGTAGCTTACAGCAGCTAAGCTCCAAAACCAACACATTTGCAACACTCACAACTCACACAGGCACCTCTCAGATCATAAGTCTTCACAAATTAATGTCTTTAATCCTGACCATAGACCATATATATGAATGGACATAGCTAACGCGTTAGCCGCCATGTTCTGAATAAGTGTCCAAGGAGGCTCTTCCGGCTCCTTTTGACTCTGGCTCCAATTTACTTTACGTTGGGATCTTGAGGCTTCTCTCTCTATCTACTGCTGTGAGCCTCGTCATTTTGGTCTTAAAATGGTCGTATTAATCCGCTCTACATGATCCTGAATTTTTCGCTATTTTGACCCTAAATCAAGAACTGAACATAAATAAAGGACCAATCAGACGTCTTCATTCCCCCAAGGTCACTCTCGCTAGCTAGCTCCTTAGCAACAGGTTTGAATGACAGCTAGTGTGTTTCATTGCTAAGTAAGCCCCCTTCCTGCTTTCCAGTGAGAAGGGTGGAGACATTTAACAACCTCAATCATGATTGGCTCATGTGGTTGCTATGATACTTGCTGTTGAATTTCCAAATATAGAGCCTGGCTCACTTAATCCACTTCCTTTATAAAGCCTATGATCCTGACTCAAAACAAACATCTGCAAAAACAATATAATCTAGCTTGTTGATAGCAGTTGTGTGTCCTCTGTCTATGGGACAGTCCTCCATTCTCTGTACTCACACTTTGATAAAAAAATAAGCAATAGTTTTGTTGTGGGCCTAAACCGCACTGAATTTCACTTTTATTTAGTCAGTCAGTATCTTAGATCAGACATGAGCATTTAAAGCCAGTGCCATAATGCTGCCACAGAGCAAATGGTGAGCACACACTGATGTAAACAAGAGCACGTGACTCTGGGTGCATTCAGGATCAGTATGGCGTCACACACAGATAGATTACTCCTATTGATGCGGCGCCACATATTAAGACATTTAGCTGTCTATAACTTGGATTACATGGACCTAATATAGAGAGTCTAATCTTTATAACGAGGTATAACATGCGCACGTGAACTATTGGCCCATATTGACTGATAATAATGGCCAACCGGTATTTCGGTCGGGCCCTAGTTCAAATAGAATAGAACAGAGAGAAGTACTTTTTTCTTTGCTGAAGTTTTATTTTTTATTCCTAAGAATACATCATCTGTATGTGGTAAAGGCCCTTTGCCCTGGGCTCAAATCCTTAGCAACATGATGTGTCACTTCTCAACCATCTCAGTAAGCATTCGGCTGTGGATATTTTTTGAGTGACATCATCAAGAGCTTTCATGTGCAAGCTTGTCTGAAGAGTAGCAAGAAAGCAGCAATTATAAATGATTATGAGTCATGTATTTATGTGACATCAGAGAAAGCAGTAGCCCGTGTACACTAGAGGAGGACAAAGAAGAGCTTTTTCACTGTCACTGTTGTTCAAGTGACCCAGATCTCCACCACATACCGTTATATTGCACAGAAAAAAACTTATTTATTGCACACAACCACATACAGTATCTGGAAGTTATTTTGCGGTCAATGCAGGGATCTATACTGATGTAGTTTAGGTAACAACTGAAACATTTATGGTTCTCCCATTTTAGAGACCAGACCAGAAACTGCATTAAAGATACATGACTGGGGGCTGGAATAAGACTAAAAATATATTTTAAAATGACATAATTTAACTCCATCTATCTCTAACAAGTTTTACATCATTATTGATTACCTGTCTCCCCAGGATGTTCCAATATTCCAAATGCAGCAGGCACTAGGTTAAAAAGTAGATGCCCTGTGGTTCCTCAATGCCACAGCATGAGCTGGGCCAATACACACGTCTGTTGGGCCAGAGCAAAGCTGAATGAAGTTCTCTTCTGTCAACAATGTCCCAATGACAGATATTCTGTTTGCATTATGCTCAGCACCTTCTTGTTCAGGTCACGTGTTTCTCAGGAGCATCTGGCTAGTGTCATGAAAGGCAGACTGATAAGTCATGGCTTTTTACACTTCAGATTTATATTTGTTAAAAAATGCTTAATGTAGCCACAACTTTAAAGCACATTCATTGTATTGCAATTGCAGGCAGATCTGGTTTGCATCTTGGCTGAAAAGGAGCTAGAAATAAATGTCAAAGTGAGAAGGAAAGATTGAATACAGACTAACACACAAACAATTTGGAAAAGTCTGACATACAAAGCAGTCCATTAGACGTGAGCGACAATTCTGTTGATTAAGCTAACCACATCAGAGCCATCCCTGCAAATCATCCGAATGACAGAAATATACAAATAAATAAATCAACCCATATTTGCCGTCTTATCTATTTCAGGCATTTTAAACATTGTCTGCACATTGTTTACAGATATCACGCTAATAGTGGAATAAATTGCTTTATCTGGCAAAACAACAAATCAAAATAAATGTTTTATTGTTTTTACAAAAACTGCTCTTAATAAAAAATAAATAAAATTAAAATTATCAAGGACCTTTTAGCCATAATTTAATACACTGTATTTTGGCATCTTTCATAACTGACAAAACATTGGCAACTGGCAACCAGCCGGATGGCACAAACTGTTTAAATGGGCCAATTACTCTGAAGAGGCTTCAGATACACACATTTACGCACAGTCGTGGCCACACACCTACACACACGTTTGACACAACACATATAATTAGGTACGGTGCAGTTTGTCAACACAGACAAATGGCAGAAGGCAGCTACAGTCAAATACTTTCTTTGCACTTTCTGGGTTTGGCATTCAGTCCCTGCTCTTACAGCACAGAGCACCAGGGAAAGAAAAACATCTTACTCAAGTTTGTCTCTGTTTGTTCTTGTACCTGACTTGAAGATTGACACACTGCTGCTTCAAAGGCTGCAGATACATGACCGGCTTTGTGGCTGTAACATCTATTTAGAGCATCTATTTTCCCACTGTCTGTCCTTAGCTCTTCACTGGGTGACAACAGCAATCCCCAAATCTCCAAACTGTGCTTTTTGTGCAAAGCTGAAAGGACATCACAAAATCAACACGCTGCTACTACTTTAAAAGTGCACGGCATAACATTTATACTGAAGGGTCCGCTACCTGCTTGTCTCCATGAAAATATTATTATTGTTTTGTCTAGAATATTCCATAGTATAGATTAAACTTATCTGTCACCTGGGAGACAAGCAGGTTACAACACTATGCTACACTACATTTCAGATCTGTAGAGAGTCGCCCTTATTCAGGAAGTAATTTATGTATTTTTGAACAATAGAAACATTTGTAATGCATAAATGCTAGATGGATATCTTGAATGCCATACCATGGAACATTTCAGGTTATGCAATACTATCTCCATGGAGACAAACAAGTGGCAAATCCTCCACCATGCACCTTTAACCTTGCCTTGTGTGAGAGACTGGAAGTAATTGCTAATTGTTGCAGTTACATTACATAAGTAGTGGAAAAGTACTTACTTTTGCTATGTAAGTTAAAGTACAGATGCCAGAGAAAAAAGTTAACATATCACATGAAAAGATGTACTTAATAAAAGTACTAATGTGCTCTTTTAAAAATGTACTGAAAGAGTAAAAAGTAAAAGTATTTCTAGCTGATTTGGAGATCTATAATAAAGCTTCAAATGCAGTGATTTTGATATGGATTTATGCTGAATTCTGTTCAACAGAATGAATTTAATCAATAGTTGTTTTCCATGCTGTTTTGCTTTGTATATTTCTGTACAAATGTGTTAAAAATGAACCCCTCAGCCTTCTTAGCAGGTCTCAAACTATCATAAAAAATGCTTTTACTTTTCAGTCATATTCAGAAATACTGTAGAGTAGAAAGTACAGATATCTGCTCTTCAATATAGTAAAGTAAAAGTAAAAAGCATTCACTTTAAAATACAATAAAGGGCAGATACCTAAAAGGTATACTTAAGAACTTAACTACTTTTATTTCTTTATGTTCCAATACTGCATAGTTTAATTTACCATAATTTTTGAATATCACAATACTAGAAATCTACACTATTTAGTCAGTAGGTAGTTCTAGCGTCTGTCTGCTTGTGTTCTTGGTCAGTTGCAGATCTCTTACTCAGTAGCAGAGGCCTCAGGTTTTGCCGTGACTTCCAGTTAACGTTAACCTCAGACAGGAAACATACTGGTTTAATAATGCTGCCAGTTGCGGAGGACAATCTCATTTTAAAATTCTTTCCTGATCTCTGAATGTGCCAAACAGTTTCCCTCATTTCACAGTCATAAATGCCTCATATGAAACAATGTGGTTAAAGAGATATTCTCAGCATGACATAGTCTAACTGCAACCCTCACTTTGGATAAATTGTGAATTCAAGGTGTCAAATTTGTCAAGCTTAAATTGATCCTCCTTCCTGTTTTTCGTGTCTTTTCATAGTGAACCAAAGACACCAAATGATTTTAACCTCTGGTCTAAACTGATTATGTCCAGGTGGCCTTCATTGGCAGTAAGCAGGAGAGACTGTGTGTGTGTGTGTGTGTGTACGTGTACGTGTATGTCAATGTCTCGCACACATATGGAGATGACTCATGACGAATAATCACATGGAAAACCACCAGCTTTCACTCTGCACACCCACTCTGACACACGCAGATGGGATTCGGGAAGCATGAAGGCGAGATATACAAATGCGAGCGCACAAAAGCTGAAGTATTCACAGGTGTCTGCAGTCATTAACATGTGTTTATAGCATCGTCTCATTCTCAAAGTGTGCATGGTGTGGTCTGGTAGAGTGAACTGACATGGAAAATCACTGCTACACTGCACTTGGTTTTCTGGTGATCTAACTAAACGGGTTTAAATGAACGACGCTTTCATTCTTCTTGACTAATCATATTCTAATCAGAGCTAGTCAAACAATTATAAGCCTACTTAGTCTCTCACATTTGGAAATGCCAGTATTAGTATTTTGTCTTTTTTATTATGGCATTTTGTAAACAGAATAATTATTAAAAACACATTTGAGGCCTATTGGTGCTATTAATGTTATAGATGCCCACAGTTACATATTAAATATAGTTGTGCACATTGCCTGGTACCTAGATCACTGAAAGAAAAGACTGTTAATAAAATTTATTTTCCAATGAATAACAAGAGATGATGGATGTCTGACTTCCAGCCCAATTAAAGTTGAAACGGGGGACCCTGTATTGTTGGAGTGATTTGTCCAACACATTAGATTTAAGAAATGAACACTTGTATGTTGACATATACTGTATGCTATACTGTAGGCCTGGATTTAGATATGCTAATCACTGCATCAATTTCAAGTTCAGTTTCAAGTTTAACACTGCTACATGATTTATTGTTTTCTAACGAGGCTCGAATGTTAGCCACATGTAGTTGGGTATTTGTCTGTGGCCAAAACAAATCTGTGTGTTGTGATGTTTAGTGGCTATGGCTTACTCGTTTGAAAATCTATTACAGCCATAGACTGTATATAAAAATGGACAAAGCTAACCCGCTAGCTGCCACGTTCCAACTAGGAAGTTTTCTCGGGGGGGTGCTTCCAGCTTCTAAATTGGTTTCAGTTGACTTACATTGGAATATTGTTGCCCCTCTCTTTATAACTGCTGCTGTGAGCCTCCTCCTTTTGGTCTTAAAATGTTCATTTTAACCTGCTCTACATGATCCCAGTGTTTTTATTTCACTACTGCAGTCCACTTCTTTATACAGTCAGTGATTACAGCCAATGAATGAAACGGTACCAGCCTTTAGGATGAAGGCACTCTGTTTAGAAACACTAGAAGGGTCTTTAGAATGTTGACTGAACATCATAAGCTACAGAGTTGAAGTTATGGTCAATATTTCACTAGTATTTTTCTTCTTATTATAACTGCTCGTCCTTTTTTTTTTTTTTTTTTTCATGAATGCTATTTATGACAGGGTTTAGTCATGAAATCATGAGACACACCTCTCTAGTTAAAACATCATTAGCGTCTGAAGCAACACTGCCATCCATTTAATTAAGCACAGTGATGTCAGTTCAAATCAGTATTGGTTTACATTGCGTCACATTGAGCGCACCTTTTCATTTAAAGTACCAATAATGTTTAATTAGAATTAGAGCACACTAAGGAGACTAATGAGAGAACCTTCAAAAAATCCACTATGAAGGACTCAAGGCAAATTTAATTATTTTAAATTATTTATATTATCACATTTTTATCAAGTAATCATAGCATTACAGTCTAGATCGTTATTAGCTTTTCCATTTTAATTAAATTATAGTTGTTGAACTTTGTTAAATTGAACTTTTATTTCCAGGACAAAAGCTCCTGTTCATAGTTGAATATTCAAAGGATGTGTTCAGGACTGACTTTAATAGGTGGTAATTGTTGTGTCAGCCTCTTTATATTTAATGATGCAAGGGTCATTACAAGACAGCCACCCAAGCCCTGGTTTTAGGTTCCATGTGTGTCTGTATGTTCAGGTGAGTGTAACTGGGGGCTCTGACATCTGCTGAATAAAATATTTTCTGCAAATGTGGGCTTAAGACAGACAAACAGCAGGCTCTGAGGGCTCCGCACACTTTGGCAGTGTAGTGTTGATTATTGCTGGTTGATATGGTTTTAAACATGTTGATGCATGGCTTTGTGATGGAGGGGCACACGCCTCAACACACAAACACTTTGACACATGCTAAATAAAACATGGGGCCGGTAAACCTATCGTCCACACATATGCTGAGCACAGCATGCTGCATTGTACTACTCTGTGACTTTCTGTAGGCTTGAGTTTCAGTTTGGAAACCATAACATTGGTTGGACATGAACAAGGAGTTTTATTTATTTATGCAAACTTAACATCAAAAGATAATAAAACAATAAATAAAATTATGGTTTTGTTTTGTTTCATATTTGAGTGATAGGTCTACAACAGCCACACACACCCAGAAACATTTGGTCTGCACCACTGCAGGTCTGAACTTACTCAAGAACTTGGATTTCAGACTTTTTTACACACCCAGTCCATCTGGAGAAATGATGACCACTGGCCAAAGCAAACCTATGTACGCTCTCTCTGTAATGACAAATTGACTGAACCTTTTTGTTCAGTATGAATTATTTAGTTTTAATTGACTAACCTTTGAATAAGCTACGATTAATTCTTGGCTCTGAAAGTCAGGTGGGCGCTGTGTCACTGTTGGTGGTTTAAGCTCCATCTCTAAATGTTTGTCATGTACTTTTTAGATCATTCAATAAGGATGGGACGTTATGGATTTGTTTACCTTTTTAATATCTGTTACACTGATATTTAGCCTGAATTTGTAGCATAGGCTACAAATTCATCTTAAGTTAAAGTAAAGAAACAATACTTGAACCGAAATATCACCCATTCCTATCGTTTAGTCTTCAGCAAATTTCTTGTCCAAAATTTTTAAACTGTCTTAGGCAATACAACATGGAACTGCCAAAGGATTTAATCCCATTAATTCCAGTTTCTAACTTTATTGAATGAGGTTGGTGTACATTTTGCTAAGCAGATAGTCGTGACTTTGTTTTATTTGAAGATATAAAAACTTTAGTGTCTATATAAGTGAAGGCATTTTGGCATATGTAGTGATATACATGCTATAATAAAAATATTCTACAGTTGCATATCAGTACCAAAGCACAGGGGATGTAAAGGTCTAAAATAACCTACACTATAATACTTTTAATCACTGAATGACATACCCGGACAGGTAAAATGAGGTAACTGTGTGAACTCTCATACAGTTTAATGACATATAATGGCTTTCCATGGAGATTCTTGCTTTTTACCCACACACTTGGCTGCACTCTCTCCATAGGTCCATGTAAATGGCATAGAGTTGAAATTAAACCAAGGCTGCTGCTGACTAAACGCTTGTCGTACAGCCTCCCATTACGCCTGCTGGGTGCCTCATTAATTCACCTTGTAAAAGTACAAGGAGAAGACCACCGTGGCTCTTTATATGGAGGGTATGGATGCACGTAAGCCTGTTCAGCATGTGGCATGAAGTAGCTTTTACAGTACTGTTGTGGTGAATGTGACACAAAACAGTCCTGGAAAATGCTTTAATCACTATATGTATTTTGCAAATTTAATTCCTTCTGTTTGAGCCACAAAACTCTTTCTTTCTAAAATTCTATAAATGATGTTTGGTTACAGATGTTCCTCACACGCAAATGTAATTCTTGTATTTCTATGATTTTGAAGTGTTTTTTCGGCAGTGATTCAGAGTCACACAATATTAATTTGCTCCATAAAGTTATTATAATTCACAGCATTGCTTTAATAAATTACCTTTAAAAAATGTAAATTGTAGAGAGCTACTAGTTTTAGTGGTCACAAGAAATTGAGTATAAGAGCCACAGCAAGCCTTAGATGAGGTACAACTGGATGCCTAAAAAACATAAACCATTATCCATTTATGTGGAGAGACAGAACCACTCACAGTCAGAATGCCTCTTTTTGTCGGCATTCCATCTGCAATTTAACAAATGTAAAGTAGAGCATTTTAATGTAATACTGTGGAACATTCCAGGTAGAGCAATGACATATCCATAAAGAAAAAAATGAGGTGACGAACCCCCAACCTTTAACTTGGTGTCACTGCTGCACATTTTAAAACTGAAGTTCTGCAGTGTTGTCTCATATACAGGCCATGCACTCGACACAGATGCGTTTTTGACAACCCATGACTTGGAGACATAGACGCAACAGGCCCCTCACGCTGTAACCCTACATGATTTAGCTCTTACACATGCATGCACACAAACACACGCAAGCACAAAGGCCATTGCATCACTGCTTTCCACTTGTTTGAAGTCTGGGCTTTTTATGGATCCACCAGTGATTTAAGAGAACAGAGGATTACCCCACACTACCCCCTCTAAACACGTCAAATTTACAACGGCCAAGATGGCTCCAGACACTTACCATTTATGGATATGCCTCAATTTCCATTACAACTGCGTCACACTTTAGATAGGCATGTAGGTAGGGAATTAATGGTCATTGTTGCGTGTTATCACTTCGCTTCCTCTACAATTAATTATTACACTTCATATTTCCTTCTTTTAGTCATTCTTTCTTGGGATGCCACAGCAAATGTGAGTGTGGCTTGATTGGTAATAATAGCAAGTTGTATGATACCATGCCTGGTTAGTGGCGAGACTGAGCTCTTTGTTCAGACCCTCTCCATCTGGTCTCAGCTGTTCCCATTGATTTCCTCAGATTTTCTAAGTATGTTGCATGGTTTGTGTGATGCGTCAGATTGAAGCCAGCAAGCTCATTAGCTGAGGTCCCTTGTCCAAAAAAGAATTTGAAAAAGAATTTGCAGCATTAGAAAAGTCAAAGCACAAATGCATAAAATAAACTCTGGTCCCATGAGGTACCCTTCTTTGCCGGTCTGGTTAAGTGTAATGTGCTGCCACAGGATCTGGCATCTAACATGATCCACCACAGTGACCCCAAAAAAGCAAAAATGTTTGGTAGATGTTTGTTTGATGGGTTTTCTCTTCCATAAAGTACAATAACCTTGTTTGACTTGTTCTCTGCTCCAATGTTATGCACAATTAAAAGTTTTCTTGTGAGGTAGAAAATGTTTTATGGGTTTCTTTTGTGGAAAACAATCAACAGTAAATAATATCACAATGTGTATACACTGTGATTGCACGTATTTGGGTCTGTGCCCATGAATAAACAAGACTTTATCATCTACTTATGCGTCATTCCCACAAAGCCAACATTTTAGATCACTGGTTTAAGGCAGCTTCACCAATGAGAGAGAATAGTTATAAAACAAAAAAACAGCTGCTTCCGTTACAGAATTGCACCTGTTTGGGAAATACATAAAGCTGATGGAGCCTATGTTTAAACTGTAAAAATTCCTACCGTTTCTACAGAGCACATTTGTCCCTAAGGCACTAAGGTTGTAACACCTCCAACTTGACCTTGCTCTGACTCAATGGATTCTTTAAAAAGAATAGTTTCAATGAAGAAATTCTAGGAAGTCTGCAAAAAAAGATCTAAACAGTGAGATTGTATAACTTTTGGAACAGAGTGCACTTGTTTGCTTACATGTGGCATCAGATAGTTCTTGCTTTATAGTATGTGCAAAGTTTTTGATTGACTGTTAAGATTTGCTGCTAGAGTTTTCCAAATATGAGGTGGATGTCTTTAAAGAACTCCAGATATTTGAGGAAATATAGAGCAAATCATTAAATATGTAAATTTTCCCGTACTGTGGGCCAGTCAAGATCAACAACAATGACCGGAGCAGTCTAAAAACATTATACTTTTACTTATAATTCTGTACCACTATACCTATAGATTCAAGTCTTGTTAAAGGTATATTGACTTGTGAGCTTTAAGCCATGTTAGAATGTTGTTAGCTCATCAGAAATATATCTGGAGTTGTGTTATGTTTCATTCACACATGTTTGAGTAATCCTTTATTATTAGTCTGTCTATATCTCCAAAGCTCAAAATGCTCTGTTCACCTTTTGATATCGTAAGTTAACAGCTACCTTTTATCTGTAATTCAGCAGAGATTGGTAGTTCCAGGTCTGAAATTACCCAGATGATTCTAGTGAAGGTGTATACAGTTTAAAAACACAGTGGACACTTACTGTATTACCACATGGCATCAGTGTGAGTGCTTGAGTGTTTTCTGTTTGAGAGGAGAACTAAATATTGAGGATTTGTGTTATAAACATGTGGGGATGAAACAAAACACAACTCCAGGTATGTTTTTGAGAAGGAAACAACATAATTATAACATAGATCAGAAAATAGCTTAATATTGACCCTTTAAAGTTTGTGGATTTAAAAATGTTGTCTAAGATGAAGCCTTGACACAAAAGCACCCTATGACCCTGCTCTGGTCCACCTCCTGTCCATCTGTACCTGTCCACTGAAACGAGATCCCGAGAGAGGGGACTCAAAAAGCTGCCTATACCCTTCTATTAGAAACATTGTACTGAGGCGCTCACTGTTGGTCTCCATGCCCACCCCCCATCCCACACAAACTCACCCACCTCACTGGATCAGGTGTCCCGCTTTGAAATCCAGGACAGCTTCAAACGGGACTCAGCAGCTCCACAGTCACAAGGAACACAAGTAGAGGACATTTTGGGTGTTGCCAGATTCGACTATTACATTAGTTATGACAATAATATTAATACATTTTATTTATTAGGTGCCTTTTTAGACACTCAAGGTGGTCTTACAACAATAAACAATTATCTCTAGTACAGCCCTAGTTTAGAATTTGGTTGTTAAATGTCTTTGGTAAACTTAGCTAATGTCCCGACCATTAATCTGATTAGTCCTGGCTTAGCTCTGGTGTAATGATGCTACTTGTCTCCATGGAAATGTAGTGCTTTGCTTTCTGTTTTCATTTCTATCCAACTTCTTGATGCCATACTGCCATACTTCCAGTAACATTCCAGGTAAAATCATAACATCTCCATGGAGTCATAGCCATATAGTGATAAAGTTATAAAAATGGTATGAAAAGGTATGAATCAGTGGTCAGGCTACTGAGCCCTGTTTATTATTAGGGCTGTTTGCAGACACATCTGGAGCATATTGTCTTATTAAAAGACATTGGAGGAGTGTGTTCTAATCTCATAATAATGCAACTTGTAAACTCCCAGTGTAAAAACATGTGTTTTGGCAGAACAATAGATGTAATACATTAGTTAAAAGTTACATGTCCAGCCTCCAAATGCGTTATGCTGCCCTACAGTCTGTAACTGTGCTGGATTTGTGGATTGTGTTGTATTCATGTATTGAGTCTGAAAATTGCTCTCCCAAAACCTTGCAGCTTTGCCCTCGTAATTGTTTTCAGATTGGCTAAAAGCTCTGAAATTTCTGCAGAACTTATACTGTTGGCAGAATTTACAATGCAGTATTACTTTGTGGTCAATTACAGTGGTACATTACAATCCGCAAATTAGGTTATGGAAAGATGCTTTTACTTTTATCATATTTAGAGATATTGCTTTTGTTTGTTCCCACATCCCCCCTCCACTACTATCGGAACATACTGATCTGCAGGTTATATTTTGTATTGTGGTCACCACTGTCTCCAGCCCACTGTGCTCGCACCTGTATTTGATACATTTTTTGATTTTTTCAAATCTGTTTGTGTGAAAAATCAGGCATTTTTTTCTAAAACAGTGAACTCTTCACCTTCCAAATCCAGTATGAAATTTGTGTAAAAATAACAATTGTTTTCACTAATCCAATACAGACCCACTTGAAAATGTGTTATAATACAGTGTCTGGCTGGTTGGTATTCAGTTTACCAAGTGCCTTGAGCAGTTACAATGAAGTTTTCAGGAAATATCAGCTATAGGCTAAGTGCTAATAGCCAGACAACTTGCTATAGCTTCCCATACCAAACCAGGTCACCCAGTCTTTTCTTACTGTAAACAACATATAAATCCCAATGTTGAAAACAACCTGAGGGGATATGGCAATGTCAAGTTTTTCTCGGTGCCGTTGAAAGCCTATTTATTATACATCTGTGGTTGCTATGGGCGACTACTCCTTTTCAATCAAAACAAAGTCACGTAAACTGTGGGGTTTTATACTTTACACACACACAGAGGCTAAAGCTCACAGACTATAATGGCCGGTTGGACTCCACACAGACAGGTTCTCACATTTCTGCTTACATTCCTCAGGCTGGCTGGTCCCTCTGCAGACTCTGTGTCAGTCTCCTTTAGTTTACATTGGGATACAGCTAAAGCTAAAGGAAGAGCCCAGATGACAAGGTGACAGTCAAGGCTTCACAGCATGGACCAAGAAACAATTTAGATTGTATGAAGAGGTCAACAAAATATTTTTTTCAAAATAGGATGAGCTACGATGTGCTGGGACAAAGATAAATTAGAATAACTATCTATAAATATTGTTATTTTCTCTTTCAGCTAGCAAGAAAAAAAAAGTCTTACAACATCCCATGATTGCAGAATTAGGTTTACATCAAATGAGTGGCCATACACAACCCTGTCCATTTCCCCTGGCTTGGGATCAAGAGAATGAGGGCACTGAGAATAGTAAACTGTAGAAATTACATTTTATTTTATGGCTCAGTATATGACAAAATTGACAAACAAAATAGGAGATGTTTAATTAAACCATATGGAAGCAAGGTTCCTGGATTTCTTTTACGTTCACTTTCATAATAAATAACAGCGTTCAGAAAGTGCATGTGTTATATTGAACATCTCAGCACACTTCATTAATTCAGATTTAGACTGCAGTATTTGGACAGTATAAAAATAATGGAGTACACTAAGCCATATTTTAAATACTTGTAGATTATAATGACCACTTTTGACTATGATCCACTTAAACATAAAAGAAGCTTGCATTTAGACGTTATTTGCAATCGTATGCTTGCATTTGTTGCATAGTTTCAATAAATAGATGGTAATTGTATAAACATTGTTAAATATTGTGATCAAGTTGCCTGCTATAATTGCATTAACCATGCAAACATTTGTTTCCAACTGGAACAAAAACTAAATACTTGGAATCTGACTTCCAATATCTGTATCTGTTTGGAAAACCAGTAAACTTTTATGTTGGGATTAGGATGGCAGGTTAACTGAAGGCAAAAACTCCCCGTAAACATTTGAACACCATGACATTTGGTGCCCTCAAGTGGCAATGCGTGATATTACATTGATAAAGCTGCAGAAAATTGCATTACAGTCCAGCTATCTACAACCTTAGGTCTAATTCCCTCTAAAGTTGCCCATTAAAATCTTAAGAACAAAGTAGCACCACTTCTATATGTCTATTTGTGTGGCTAATGTATCTGTGCTCTTACAATCTTATCTAGACTGAGCCTGTGTTATCTCTGTGAAACCCACCACCCCGAGTCTCCAGGGCCCGGCTAAGGTGCACTTTTAATACGCAGTGCTGGAAACCCTAACCATCATTACTCCCCTCATTACTCCCATACGCACAATAGACACCTGTTTCAATGCGTTCACCCCTTTTACGCACACACACAGTAGACTCAGGTGCACCTCATGCCCTCGTCTATAAATGTTTTCTTTTTCTCTCTCTGTGTGAACCTGCAGGCTTCTGTGGTCCTGGCCGCTGGTGATCAGGTGTCCTTGTGCTTTGTCTGTGCTTTTGTATGGCAGTACAAAAGCGGGCTGTCTCTCACTACATCTCTGGGCTTTTGTCATTTGGTCTTTTCATGGTCTGTTTGAAGTTCAGACTTATTTGATTCTTTGATAATTCAAGTATCAAAGTTTGGAATATTGAACGTGAAGTGAAATGTGGCTTCTTCTTACTACTACTTGAGACAATTGGCTTTAGGCCTACAATTGACCTAGAGAGCCACTAGGCGGCAGGATTGTGCATAGATGGAAATTGGGACAGTAATGTAAATGTTTTCTGTTAAAGAGTGATAGTGATTGGTACTGATTTTTCCCAAAGATCAAATTCACTTTTAATCACCTTATTTATTTTAAGATATTCTTAACAAGCCATATTTTATGCAGTCTTAGTAAACTTCCTACCCGCTGCAATCATATGATCATCTTGTAATTGATCACTCTGTGTGTGTCAATATGAAATGTCTTAGAAATCAAACACAAACCAAAAATATATATTAAATACATTTTCCATCCAATCATGGGAAGACCATAATATATTTATAGTTGAGAAAAAAGCCAAATGTTCAATTAATGTTGTCTATAAACTAGAGAGGTTTAGAAAGATTAGATAGGTGGTAGTACAAGAGATTCTGACAGGATTGTTTTGATGTTTCACAGCTGCGTTCCATAAAGTTTAAAGAATGGATTAAAAACAAAGTTTGCTATAGTGTGCAACTGTACTTAGACGTAAATTCTGACAATATACAATTGTACATAAATAGTTATCAGTTATCAGTTATTATTTCAACCAAACAAAAAAGAACAAGGGCTCTTGCTAGTGTTCTTTCCATGCGTTCTGTTGTTTACAAAAAAGTATGTTTTAATACTTTCTGGAGAATTCCTGATACTGCAAGTCAAGTTAGAATCAAGACCAAATGTAGTTTTTGTAGTAATGTTTTATATGCAGATGGGGAAATATTGACATCATGTAGTAGCCTGTTTCTTCTCAGCCAGGATCAGGAGTGTTCTAGGCCTCTATTGTAGCTTAGAGTCTGTAGCATTGTAAACTCCATAGACGCATGTGGATGTGTAGCTCTCACACAGAGACTCCATCTGTGTGCCCGGGGCGTTATTCCACCATGTGTAATCATGATAAAAACACAGTCAGCAGTGCCTTACCACCCCTCAGAACACACACATAGACACACACACTCACACACACACATACAGGAGCACATCAGATCCTAAACAACACAAGCACGCACCAGACGTGGAAAAAGGATGTTTAGTGTGCCCGCGTCTTGGAAAAACTGTAAAGTGGGTCATGATTTGGTTTCCGAGTGCAGAGGCACATGTGGGCTGAGCTATTTTCACACACACTGATTTTAATAGAGATGGTTGAAGCTAAGATGTAATGATGCTCTACAATAGCAGGGGCACAGCAAATATGCAAGAGGTATTTCAAAAGCGTATATATGGAAGTATAAGTAGCTTCAAATGACAATGTATTCTTTTTTAAAGGTATTTATTACATCAAGTACTAACAAAGACATACTACTGCTACTTTTACTACCTATCATTAGTTTCCAAACCAGTGTACCTCTTCCTTGACAGGATATAGAGCAGGTGGACATGGAACGATATTGAAATTTAGTTTCTTTATTATTACCAAAATAATTGTAATGAATGTTCCGTTAATCATTTAAAATAAAGGGTGGTTGCTTTTTTTCACATCCCTATTTTACACTTAAGACACTTCACTCACATTGCGGTATGAGAGTGGTGTGTGAATGATTGTTGTCAGAGGGGCCTATAGCGCAGATCAGCAGCCTGTCTGCCCCAGGGCGGCTGTAGCTACTGTAGTAGCTTATCATCACAGTGTGGTGTGGTTAGGATTTAGGGATGTGTCAGTCTGTTTAAGACCTTAGCCTTTGTCGAGTCTTGTACAGTCCTTGTGATAACTGAAGAAAAGTCTTTTCTTTCTCGGCATGCAGCCTACATTGACATTCTATGAAGTAATCATCTCAGAGGCTAAATTTAAACTCAAACCAAATGTAGTTAAGCAGCTAATTGCCTCCTAATGACTGAAGCTTTCCAGGAAGTTTGAGCATTGCTAATTGAAAAGACAGGAAGCTGAGGAGTGAATATGAACAACAAGCATGTAAATCATGCTCCTATTAGGAGTGGAGCAATTGTCAAATACAAAGCAGAACGCAGCGTCAAGTGAGTTTTTGTTAAGGAAGCCACAAAACACAATGATAACAGATCATGTATTCATGCATTTACAGGCAAACTAGGGTGGAGTTCCCAGATGTTCTTATACAAAAGGAACATTTCGAACTTGAAGCATACAAGGATTGCAGACCTCTTCCTAAATGAATTCTCTATCTCAAATTAATAAAATTAACAAATCAGCAGCCACTGATTTTTGCAATTTTTTTTTTTAATTTATGGCAAGGGACACAAGTTGAAGTTGTATAGGTTTACAAATCAAATTTTCAGTTAAAAACAAAGAAAATTATTGTAATTCATTGTACTTTTTAGTGTAAGCATGCAGCTTTTCCCCTATTTTTGCAGCTTTTTGCCTCCCTGCTTTTTTCCATTTGGATTATATCACCGATATCGATATTAGCTCCTGTGTTGCTCATTGGAACAGTATATAGTGTGTTTATTTCACTTGTTGCTTATAGAACTGAACATGTTTGTACTGTCAGGTGAGATTCAAATGCTGTGTGGTTTTAAAAGGAGACATTTTGCAGATTTGTGAGGCTGTTGCACTGTCAAAGGGCAGAGGTCGGTCCCATTTGAAAAGGCCATTTCTGTCTTCTCTCAACTCCAGAGTTACATAAGAGACCACAGCATCTCCACCAGTTTCACCTTTGTCTGCATCTGTCACTCTGCTCTGTTCTAATCAGTGCAGCCTATGATGAATAATGCACTGTGGACGCTGGGGACAGCAGCTCTTTGATTGGCAGCTTTATTCTCTAGTCTTTACATTATTAACATGCACCTGGACTGACCATTGTTGCTATGGGGAAATACGTTAGGGGTCAAGTCACAGGGTTAATTGGATGACCCCATCTATGGCACAAATCCTATTCATTCACATTGGATTTTACACATGTTGACTAGCTGTTACAATGTGTCTATCATACCTACAAGGCTCCTGACTCCTTACTTGATTACTACAACATTGCTGACTCCGATTACTTCAGTGCATTCATTTTTCTTAAATATGGTACTTCACATTTATTACAAAACATACTATAATATGCTCAAAATGTAATGTAATCAGATGCAGTTTCTGGCTACAACATAACAGTATAAATAAATGAGCAGCTTGCGTTTTGACACTGAGCATTAAAGGTCTTATATTATGCAAAGTTTACTGTTATGAGCTAAAAGCCATGTTAAAATGTTGCTACCAAAAATGTACTTGGGGTTGTTTTTTGTTTCATTCACACATGTTTGAGTAATCCTGGTTTATTAGTCTGTCTACATTTCCAGAACTCAGAATGATCTGTTCCACCTTGTGATGTCATGTGGTGGTAGTTTTCAAGTTAACTGCTCCTTTTACCTTTAGTTCAGTAGAGATGTGCAACTCCAGGTCTGAAATCATCCAAATGATTCTAGTGAAGGTATGTGGAGTTTATGGGAAAGGAGAAAATAAATTTGTCAACTGGACAAACTTTTTTTTTTTTTTTTGATCAAATACGTTTCCCAGCTCATTCAAGCTGCTTCTTCAGTTCTGGTCAGAGTGCCGGTGGACACTGCCTTATATCTGCCTGAAGGGAGGAGCTAACTACATTGAAACTAATCTGAAACTAACAGACGTACTTCTTTTACAGTTTACAATTTTTGTTTGTTAACTAGGTCTGTTGAACTGCACAAAGTGGGGACTGTTGCTGGGTCATATTAGCCACCATATTGCCAACACAGATGAGAGAGCAATAGTGGACCTGAGTCTGCCGTACATCTACCTGGACGACTGAGGGATTTTACAAACTGTAAAATGAACGAAACAAAACACACAAACACAACTATATTTCTGATGAGCAAACAGCATTATAACAGCTCAGAAAATAGCCCTTTAAGACTTCAAAATGCCCCCGTCTCTGTCGATTGCCTCTGCTGTTACTTCCCCAAGAACAATCATCTCCTTAAGCTTCACTTCCTTTTACATCCCCTGTGTCCCCTCCCTGAGGCTTCTCTCACTCTGCCAAACTGGGTCTTCCCTTAAGATAAACAACGTTTGGAACATGGCAGGAATGATGCACAAGTACATCAGGCTGCACACTGCAAAAGCTAAATAAACAGAGATGATAGATACGTGTTATTAGAGTGTCAGTAAAATGGTAAATTAAATGTCCCAGATAAAGATTAAATTAAAGATTAAATGTTTCTGAAAGGACAAAAATGTTATTATTTTTATGTTAAATTCATACATTATAGTTATGGTTATATAGGGATAAATTTTTGGGGAAGGTCCACTGCCTGTTTGTCTCCACGGAGATGTTATTGCTTTGCTTGGAATATTCCACAATATAACTTCCACTTCCAAGCAGTTGACACCATCAGGCATCTTTGGAAAGGCAATACTGCTCCTGTAATTGAGTAAATACAAGATAATTAAATGCCATACTGTGGAACATTCCAGGCAAAGCAATAACAACTCCAAGGAGACAAGTAGGTGGCAGACACCCACCAGAACAGTTATATCATGCAGCATTGAAAATACATCCGTGAAAGCTGGAACAAGAACTGAATAGAGGTTCCTGGAAAGTCTTAAGAGTTAAATTCCACTGAAGTGAAGGATAGAGGACAAAATGATGTAGAGAGCTGTGGATACTGAGGGCTCTGCTTCTGGGATTTCATAGTTTCAATGCAGTTCTTCACAGAGGCATTGCTTCATGTATGTGTGCTTCTTATCTGTAATTTAATTCTCACTTTTATCCTCTTGTCACCAAAGGAAGTTCTCTGTCATAGTCACATCTACACACATTTGGCCTACAGTTGCTCTGCCCGTCTTCTTAATCTCAATGCTATTAGCCCTTTTGCCCTACACTTGAGTGAAGACAACCACTTTACCACTTCAAACTTTCTCTTCACCCTCCTGCACTTTTCCTGCTTTGAATAGAAAAGCGTGTGGTCCCAGGACAGTAAGGGCTGGATTAGTTAAGTGAAGTACATATACTATAATCTCAGTTTTCAAGGCTCTGTAAAGGTCCTTAATAGTTTTTTTTAATAAGTTGTGGACCAAGAAATGGTCTCTAATGTACAAAAAGCCACAAAATAAATGAATCAAAAACAGTACATTCAATTATAAATATATTTTTGTTCAAGGGTAAAGATCTTTTACAATGACCTTTTCAAAATACTGAACAGATTGTTGACTTGGAAGACACTGCTACACTGAAAACATGGCAATATCTTAATAATTAATAGCCACAATGTAAATATAGAACGCCTGCATGTATAGTGTATGTGTTTAGAAACCTTGTGTATTGGGAGCTGTGAGAATTGCTTCTTTTATCACAATTGTTTTCAACACAATGGGTCTAATTAAGAAGTGCAGAATCACTCGGACCAAATGTACCAAGGAAGACAAAGACAGATGTGTTTGAGTTGAAGTTTTAGGCTATTTACAGAAAGAAATGGTTTTCATTTGTCGTAGACTGGTACAGGGAAGGGAACACTGAACATATGCTTATTGTTGTCATACAATTTAGTGGCACATAGTTCCATTAAAGGGCCCATATTACACAAATTTCTAATCTATGGTATAATGTTGTTTTGTCATCACAAACATGTCTTGAGTTGTGTTTTGTTTCATTCACACATGTTTAACACACAAACCCTGCATATTTAGGCTGACTTCTTCTTTCAAACAGAAAATACTCAGTTCAACCTTGTGTTGTCATGTGGTAATACAGGAACTGCTCCACTGTGTTATTAAACTTCATACACCTTCAGTAGAATCATCTGATCGCTAATGAACTACAGTTAAAAGACTTGAAACTTGAAAACTATTCCTTCACGACCTCACAAGGTGGAACAGAGCATTTTGAGCCTTATAGATGTAGACAGACTAATATTAAATGATTACTCAAACTTGTCTGAATGAAACAAGTCAATATTGTGTAATATAAGAACTTTGATACATTATTTAATGGCCCTATGCATAACATGTGCGTAGTAGTGCTGATAGTTAAGGAAATGGTCTACTCTACAGTCTAGACAGTGATTGGTGATTACCACTGTATACATTTTTCATGATGAGCTTCAAATAGACCAGCGATTAGGTGCCATCCATAATCGTCTGGACATGTAAGAAAGAAGATGGATGAGAGCCCCTATACTGTAGATGTTTAAACTGGTGCTTTACCAGGTTCAAAGGAGAAGAAATATGAACATACATGATCAATGAGCACTTTTTATCAGTTTATCAACAGGAACAATGGACATTCATAAACATTTCTGCATGATGTACCTGAATTAGACTAAGTGACTATTTGTAATCGACTCTGATCATGTAACTACCAACACCCATTTTATATTGGCACGAAATATAGGCTATATTACATTACCTGAAAACATGGGATTTATATTACTACAGTATTAATATATAAATAAACATATGAACTCTGCCTTCATTTTTGAGAAACGTTGTTTCAGTCAAGTAAATGGTTGATTGAAGTATTTAAGTAAGTAATAGAAGTACTGTTAATACTGCTTCATTGTCACATTATGCAACTCTGATGATTAATTCAGTTTCAATCAAATCCATGTCAGAATTATTATCATGAGCCCATCCCTTTATCCCCTCTGTGCCCTTACTCAGAGTGTCCTACTACTAAAAGGTGTTGTTTTGTAGTGCATGTCCTATGTGTTTTTCAGACCTACCGTACATGTTAAAAGTGTGTGTCTGTCCACACAGAACACAGACAGTATCTGAAAGGCCACATGTGAATAATAGATGAGATGAACACCTCTGGAGAGCAACAGTGATGTGGATGAAGACAGATGGACACACGATGACCATGATAAATGACAGAATAAACACCGAAGCAGGCTAGTACACTGTGTATTTAAGTGTAGTGTAAAAAATGACACCATAATACATTGAGTTATGATTTATGACTGTCTTTGATTGTACTGTGAGTTATAAGTTTTACATTAGATGCCTTTCTTACAGTTATCCTTTCTACTACTTTTGACACCTCCCCTGGTTGGAATTCACTGAAAATCTATTGGCATGTTTTTGAATGTTCAATTGTATTTGTCCTATTTGTCATTGTGAATTAAGGAATTATCAACAAAACATGAACAGTGAACTAGTATTTAATTCTTCATTCATTCTTCATTTAAGGGGTGACAAAATGATAGGGCTTCTTTGATTAGAATAAAGCTGGGACAATAGTAAATCAGCAAACCTTTGACATTTTGTGACAATTTTCTTTTATGTGTTAACTATAGGAAAAAAATGGACTGTGCCAAGGTTGTGACAAAACTCAAAGGATGTTCATATAAGTTCAAAGAAAGTTAAGATGAATCAAGTGCTCTGGTTTTCGCTGTGGGCAAAGACAAACTGCCCCACTTACTGACACTGACCTGAAGGAGAGCGTTCAAACAGGCCGCTGTATGTCCGTGTGTGTGTGCGTGTGCGTGTGTGGACAGTTTATTCCAGCTCACTTCTATTAATGACACCAGGCCTCAGTGGAGTCCAGGGACAGACTGAAGAGGGACAGACCTCCCACTGCTCTAACACTCAAACTCGTGCAGGGAGAGCCAGAGCAGCTCCTTCAACTGTCAGCAGGAGCAACCTACAGAGGAAAATATGGGTGGCAGGTTAAAAGAAAATGATTTTTACTATGTAGCCTTTTCAGTTATTATAAATTGGATCACATTTCAAAGTACACCTTTTGGCAATATATTTCACATGAGTTGGATTTCTAACAGTCCAACAAACTGTAGCAGCCAAGTAATAATCCAATGCAATTTTTCTATAATAAACCTTGAGATCTTTAAAACTTACATTTAAAATAATATACTTCAGTGTGATCCTTTAAGGTCCACTCTGTCGCTTTTCTGGTTGAGATTCTACTACCTGTTTGTCTCCATGGAGATACAGTATTATTGCTTTCCCTAGATAGTTCCACAGTATGGCATTCAATGTATGTTGCATTTCACTACAAAAAAATAAATCTAGTCAAGTTAGTTAGTTAGTTATTTGAGTAAATTTCACTTGACAAGTAAAACTATCTTCCAATGGAACAAGACTTTTGGTAATTAAAATATGAAAATATATCTTGTTACACTTAAAAAAAGAAAAACAACTACTTTTTGCACTTAAAATAAGAAACAAAATGGAATATTGCTTAAATTAAGTAAAACAGACTTATCTCATTGGTAGAAAATTTTACATGTCAAGTTGAATCTCAACAGTTGAATCTCAAATAAAGTAAAATGTTCTTAGATTAAGTCATTTTAACTTATATAGATATTGCTTTTTTTCCAGTGTACCTACATTCAAAAATACATCCTTACTGTGAGTGGACACGAATCTCCACAGATTTGACCTGTAACTTCTCATAGCATCTTCATAAATATAGATAAGTGCAGATAAAAACAGGAGCACACTCCAGGAAAATCATGTGTAGATGTCTCTACCAACTAGCAGCATTTTTTAGAGCATTTGTCCATTTATCCAAAGGTTTAAATCCTGCTCTCAACATAAACATTGTTGGTTGAGCTTGAAGATGAAAAAAGCTCCATAAAAATGTGCCCATGTGACAAATTTGACCAGATATGACCTGGGAAGTCTGTCCTCATTTAATATGTAGGATTTAATATCAACTTTGCACCGCTAAAATATTTATCTCACTTTAAATAAATGGCTGGAGATGCATCATCGAGGACAGCTGCTTTGATAAATTACTCATGATTTCCAAAAACTCAAGATGTCAGAAACATGCAGGGTAAAAGACAGAATAAATGCATGTGGTAAACACGTTTTGTAATGCTGTGAAAAAAGGGAGATGTGCTGAAAGAAAGTTTGGATTCTGAGACTGTAAGGTGAAGAAAGGGAGAGACAGACGTGAGAGACGAGGAGGGGAGAAAATAATGTGAGAAATTAAAGTAGGAGCTTTGTCAGGTGGGAAAAAGGAGCAGTGACAGGGAAGCAGAGGTGTCAGAGCACAAAATATGGTTTCTTTAGAGGTTGAGTCGACTGTGGATGAAACACGCTTTATCTGTTAAACTACTGACAATTAAATCAAATCTGTTTGTGGATCACAGTATGCCATAGAGTATGGAAAGGAAAAACAAAAAACAAAAGTAAATTTGGTTTTATTTATTTTTGCACATATGGAGAGGTTTCATAAAGAGAACCAGAGTTATAGATATGAGTGTATAAGCAGTGTTGGGAAGTAACTGAATACATGAACCAAACAAACAGTGTAACAAAAATAAAGCTGTTTGGAATTATATGTCTTGTTTTTTGTTCTATAATATAATACAACATGGTGTAAACGTTTAAAAGTATTCAGAATACTGTGCTCTGATTGGCCCATGTAACGGAATATATTACAAAATTGTCTTTTGTGTATTTAGCATTCTGTAAGTAAACACACAAAACAGAACAAACTAACTGTTTAAGGCAGACAAACCTGCAAAATGAAGTTCATTGCAACCTTGAATTTACAGACACAGTAAAACACCACAAATTAATTCCAGTCCAATTCAGTTTTTCTGCCCACACATCTCCCCTCAGTCACTCGTCAAAGTTAACGTAATGTAATTAAAATGAGCATCTTTGTGATAAAAAATTTTATGAATACACAAAACAGTGCAAAGTTTAAAGAACCTCACATAGCTTAGGCATACAGCCATATTCAGGTCTTGGCTTTGGGACAGCACTGGTAACCTAGGTTTATTACAGATGGAAGATTTTAAAGCGCACAAAGAAACATAATTTACTTACACCCAAAAACAAGAAAAACATGCTTTTATTTTAGTCTCTTTTTTTTGGCTAGAAAGTTACATGCAATGGTTTTAAAATACGGTAAATCTTTTGATTTTGTTTTCCTCTTCCAAAAGACTTGTTTTTCTTTTCTTTTTTTTTTTTTTTACTTTAATGTCACCTTTTGCGGTGTATTTATTGATGAGTCATGTCGCAATTTTCCCTGTACAATTTTCTTGAGTCCTTCTCGAGACCTGCTTTCTGGTAATGCTCAACTCAGCATCCTACCCCAGTTTTTAAATTTCATGTATTTTTGATATAGACTATTCTAGTTTTAAACTTGAAGTACCCATATTATTAGGCCCGAGTGCCAGAGGCTGGCGAAGGGCCTATTAGTATCGCAAAGCGATGCTCCAAGTGGCCGAAAAATGGAATGGCGCGACGTGACTCGCCCGTAGTGACCAGGGACCCTTGCCATCACGTAGCAATGCGCCTGAGGTTTCCGAAAATGTATAGTTTGTCAGCCAAAAAAAAGGAATATTGTTCTCGTATCGGTTGGTTTTTGTCCTAACCAACTCACCCATTTTTCACCCACTGAACAATGACGAAAAGTCCTGAAATTTTGCCATCTGATAAAACTCGCGCTTCTCTAACATTTGGCTCTTTTCATTTTCCAAAAATAAATAAAATGGCTCGTCAGCGCCCCCTAACGACTCAAAAATGCATTAGGGAATACGAATGACACAAAAAAAAATTTGCATGTACAATCATAAAATTTGACACAGAAGTCGATCATGTCAAGACAAGGAAAAAATATTATTACGCCAACACTGTGCGCTCCACTAGGGGGCAGCAATATTGGCTTAAAGTTGGCTAAGCTTTTACGAACTCCTCCGAGGGCGTTCACCCGAACGAGCTCAAATTTGGTCCACATTATCTCAAGATGTGGAACATCAAAAGTTATTCAAATTTTTCACACACCTCTTACGGTCTCTGAACAGTGAAGCAACAAAAAATGCACACAATTTTGGAGATTTACAAATTGTAAAGTTGTTAAACTCTCTGCCCTGAAGCTACGTAATGTGAAAATTATTAATTTGGCACATTAGCACCCCCTATAGATTGAAACTAAATTTAATATGTGAGAAAATCATTTGTTCCCAAATAGTTGTTCAAAAATTTCTGAAATTTTGCACAAAATTCCATTTTGGCATCCTGATCCAAAAGTCAATGACACCCATGTCATATTTTTTATGGCGTTGCCATAGCGATGACATAAACTCTCCATTGGTAAAATCTACAAATTCTGGCACAAACTTTGGCCGATTTCATTCTAATTTTAATCGTTGATTGACACCCCGACCCTAAACAGATTTATATAAGAAAATCTCAGGTGGGCGCAATAGCGCCCCCTAGGGAAATTGCACGGTAGTGCCAAAATTTACTTTGTCGTAGACATATAAAACTTGGTACACAGATTCATGACATGGTCTCGATCAAAAAAGTGTAGGACGACCCCATGCCATTTCCGCATCGTGTTGCCATGGTGACAGGCCAAACATCTGACCTCACCAATAGGACGCCCAACAAAAACTTTGGTGTAGCCAAACCAAATTTGGTACACAGATGCATCATGGGAATAGGAACAAAAAAGTATATTACGTGGTTGCTAGGCAACCAACAGGAAGTCGGCCATATTGGATTGATCGGGCGACCTGGCGACGAAGGCACAAATTCCTGTCCTCATATTTGAATGAACTCGTCCTCGGGCGTTTGACCCAGACAGAATCATTCTGTATCATCTAGATAAGTGGGACATTAAAATTTGTTAAAAGCTTTTTAAAAGGTCAAACGGTGTGACCATCAAACTTCGACGCCTGATAATTTGCACAAACTTTGGCCAATTTCACTCATATTTTAACCGTGGGTTCACACCCCGACCCTGAACATATTGGTGTAAGAAAATACAAAAATGGGTGCAATAGCGCCCCCTAGAAAATTTGTATGTAAAAATAAGGTTTTATTTGTCACAGATATACAGCATTTGGCACCCACATTTGTGACATGGTCTCGATTAAAAAACTCAATGATGCTCACATCCCGTTTACATTGTGTTGCCATGGCAACAAGCCAAAATTGTACCCTTGCCAATGGCACGTCCTGACACAAACGTTGCCGTAGCCAAACCAAATTTGGTATCCAGATGCATCATGGCAATAAGAACAAAAATGTATATTGTGACCACGCCCCTTTACAAACCGGAAGTCCGCCATCTTGGATATTTTCTTTTGCCAAATTTTGAAAATTGCAGGGTTAAATTAAGACTTTTAGGGCTAGGGTTGGGGCTATGGTTAGGATTACGATTAGGGTAAGGTTTAAGTTTAGGCTTATTAGGGTCAGTGTGAGGTGCGGCGTTTGCGGGGCGCGGCGCAAGCACGAGCGAGGGCCGATCATTGCCATTTGCGGCTATATTTCTACTTTCTGATCTATGTTAGAATGTTGTTTCCTCATCAAAAATATACATAGCAGTTTTGTTTCATTCACACATGTTTAACACGCAAACCCTGCATAAGTAGGCTGACTTTTTCTCTCAAACTGAAAACACCACCTTGTAAAGTAATTCAGTAAAACATGAAGTGCTCCACTGTGTTTTTAAACTTCATACGTCTTCACTAGAACCATTTGGATAATTTTAGCCCTGGAATTGCTAATCTCTACTGAACTAAAGGAGCTGTTAACTTGAAAATCACTGCTTCATGACATCATAAAGTGGAACAGACCATTTTCAGCTTTGGACATGTAGGCAGACTAATAATAAAGGATTATTCAAACAGATGTGAACGAAACAAAACAACTCCAGGTTTGAGGAGGTAACAGTATTATAGCTTGGCTTGAAACTCACAAGAGTCAATAAGAGTCCATTTTGTGTTATATGTCAAGCATATCCATCCAATCTATCTGTTTACTTGTTCCACTGGCGAGGTTTAGATCTGGCTGCTTTGTGTATTGCCTCTGTTTGATGGGTGGAGTCTGGCTTTATTAGACCAGTATAAATCGGATCTAATGTAATTATCCAGCAGCTGGTCTTAGTCTTACTCTATTGTATTGGATTCCAGGGGTTTAAGTAGGACACAGAAAACACTCTAATTAATAGATAATTATCAGGGTTTATAATTCATCAAAGTCATGCATGATCTCTGGGGCTTTAATTTGGATTGTGCACAAAATCCTCTGTTTATCAGCACTCTGTACCATCTTCAAATGTCATAGTTTTTTGTTGAACATGTCCTGATTCTGTTATTTGTAAATGACAGCTGAAGAAGAAGGGAAGCCCCACTCTCTTCACTCACGTGCACTCAAGCAGCAGATGCCTGGCTCTGGTGGGAATGGTATTTATAATGCATACATATCGCCTGCCGCTACTTCTTCTTCATATTTATGAAACCAGAAAACCAGTCACGGGATTTGAGTTGAAAGAATAGCTTGCACTTCTTCTTGTGCATAGTTTTAAAATGGTTGTAACATAAGCAAACATTTGATCTTATGCATTTTTCTCTCTGGTTAAGAATACATTAAAAGTAATCATTTTCTCCTGTGCTGACCCCTTGTGACTAGATTTAGTATCTGAGGACCTATGTGATTTTGACAGATCTACAGGTTGTTCTAGATTCACTTTAAAACTTTTTTAAACCTAATTTCTAAACTGTATATCTTAAACTTAAACTGCAGAGTTGCACATGCCCCACTGGAGCATGTTCACAGATCGGGGTTAAGCATAGTGGACACCGCGTGGGAAAATACATGGGCTCTATAAATATTACAGTAGCTTTATTTTTAACTTTCTTGTGAAACAGAGCACAGCAATGATAAATTACTGTTGTTTGGGTTTGTTTCCAAGTAAGAATTCCAATGGACATTTCCAACCAGTAACATTTAAATGCATTTTGAACTATGCTAACATCTTCTCCAGACAGGAACCATGTGTGTAAATTCAATTACAAAAAAAAAGAGAGAGAAAATCTAACAGTTTTTTTTAAGTAGAGTATGCAATATGCAGTATAATAAGCATGCTGAAAGATAGATTTTTTTCGTAAAGGTGCACTATGTAATTTTTCTGGTACAAGTCAAGCACCTGCTTGTGTCTATGGAGATATGCGAGGGAGATTGCTTTTGCTGGAATGTACCACAGTATGGCATTAAAGTTACTTATTACCGGTGTTTTTTTTTGTTTTGTTTTTTTACAGTGAAACAATAGCTTGAAAAATATGCATTCTAGTATAAGATGCCTAGCCTGAATCATTAGCCGGTTTCACTTCATGGAAACACTAACCTCACAGCATTAGTTTTGTTCGCTCGACTGTAGGCGGGTACTTTTTTTTATATAACCAATCGCTGCTATTTGGTCATGACCCCAACGTAATGCGCCAAATCCCATAGGAAAAAGGGCAATAACGTCTTTCTCCTTGATAAAATTCATCAAACATTCTGTTAGTTCCGGCTTTAAATCCTCAATCTCAGGAATCGTTGACAACACAGAATGTCTGTCTTCGTCTACATCAATCTCGACCGCTTTGTTTACTGTTGTGCTGTACCACAAAAGGGACCCAGATAGGCTCTTGAATTTAACATCATGGCCTTCACAACTTCTTGGGTTCTTGCAAACCATCTGGTGTATTCCGATTCCTGACCTAGTCACTGGAGAGAAATTAAATTGAGCAGAGGCACTAGGTGGTGCCAGCCTGGCTATAAGCATCCCCCCTCTCCACAAATCTAACCTTTAATTTGCCATTGTGCTAGTCTCTATTGAAGGTTTAATATCATACTGTGAAAAATTTTCAGGCAACGGAATAACATTTCCATGTTGGCGGATCCTCCACTCGGAAGGTTACAGTGCACCTTTAAATAAATCAAATAAAAACACTTATTTTTCTTTATTTGGTTTGAAGTAACTCTTTTCATTACATAAAACTCTAAAATAATGGGAAAAGTAGTCCATTGTTCACATTAATGGCCACAAGTCATAGTCATATCGTGTCTCCTCATCTCTCACCCTGTTGCCGCGGTTACAGTTGGACAGTCCTTTGTTTTACAGATGGGCCTGTCCTCTTCTCTCTGTGTCCTCTTCCCCCTTCTCTGCCATCTCTGTCATGTGCAGCTGCCCCCCTCACCGCTCACATGCTAATATGCTCCCATAATTAGTCTGTGCAGGTTCTCTCACCATATGGGCCCTTACAAACACACAAAACACCGCCCTTGCCCGCTCATAAAGGTGATTCATAAGAGGAAGAAAGACCTATTCAAATGTACTTTTAATGTATATGGTAATCCAACCTTAAAAGGTCACAAGCCACTGCGCCCTCTCTATGCAAGAAGGACATCCAGTGTAAAAGCTAGGCCTAATCAGAATATAAAACAATCTACAGCAATATTGATGATTCTTTAAATGTGACAAGCACTTGAAGAAAAGCATTTTAAACATTTTTCTCATATATTTTTTCTTGACTCAAATCCAGTGCCTTTAGATTAAACAATCCATTCTTTTCATTTGCATAACTGGTATCCAATACTGTATGTGTTGCATCAGATGGATTAGCCCCACGCCACTGCTCCCTGGAGAGTGTCTGTCTGCTGCTGGTGCTTTCATCCTCCTGTCTCCCCACACACGACCACAGAATGGGTTTCCCTTTTCCAACAGCTCCATGAAAATACAATCAAGTGACCTAAATATCCAAGGCTCAGTGTAATTCAAGCAGAAATATGGATGGAGTTATACACCAAAACACATGCTGTTAAGATTTCTGTAGCTCTGATTCTTAACATTTACAAAAAATACTTTATTAGTTACTTTGTTCTTTCTTTATTTTCTATTGTATTCCTTGAAGTATCTGAACTAAAAGAGACTATCATCCATCGAGTTTTTGAGGTTTTGATTTCCTGTTTACGGGTGCAATTTTGTACTATTCCCAATTCAAAAGATATAAGATAGAAGATATAATATTTTTGAATAAATTATTTTGCATCACTCTGAAACCCATGGACACACCAGACCATAGCAAGTTCACATCTTCATGATTGTCTATGCTATGTTTTGTAATGCATATTTGCTTTATTACACATGCGCACATTGTTTAGGCCCAAAGGTTTTACCTAGTTGAGTTAAAAGCTTTGTGTTTTCAGTTTTTCCAGGAACTACATGGAGTTGGGGAAAAGAGAATCGGCTCCGAACATCCAAACCTGCTCATTTTCTCAAATGCAACCAGATGTGCATGACCTCCTCCAGCTGAGCAGCTCTCCCTGTGAGTGACCCATTTCCTCTGTCCTGTCTTAGACCCAAAACTGCAGAAAGCATCCAAGTGTAATGTGTGCAAGGTAGCCTCATTTTTGGAAGGTTAATAAGGGACTGGAAATAGGTCTATATTTAACATTGAGTTAGGAAACCACATTAAAAGCCCTTTGGCTGTCCCTGTGAATTGTCCCAGTAGAAAGCCTGGCCCTTTTAATAGTACCTCGCTCACTCTCAATAGGCAGACAGCTCTATACAGCCTTTGTTCTTCAGTCTTTACTGTCAGTATGATGTCAATACTTAAATTCAATGAATGTCAACACTGGTGCTACATTTACACTCAATTACAAAGATGCAAATGTATATCGTTTGAGAAATTAGATCTAGATTGATCTAGACAGCACTACTTATTTGTCAGTGGGGATTATGGCCAAATAATGTAATTATAATAATACATTGGGGAGAACATAATTAAAATTCACATCTGAAACACATTTTATGTATTTGTTTCAGGGACAGTACATATTAATGAGCATTTCTTTAAGTATGCCAGAATTAATCAGGATACTTTCCTGGTTAATTCTGGCATATTTACTGATTTTTTTTCATCTGTAGTCCTGTGACAGATGTTAATGTTGGCCTAAAAGACAAAAAGGAAAACATGTATTCATTAAGCAAATATTTACACATCCAGGTACAAATAACACTGCTGGTCTGTCAAACCTCAAACAATAAAACTGAATTATATATGTTTTTTAAGTTTTATTTGTACATATTTGAGTACTGTTTCATAATGGGGGTATCTCCTTCTCATTAGGTGGTAATTAGGGAATGCTCTCCATTTTGATTGCTTGTCATTTTGTCATTTACCTGCTCATTTGCAAGTCCCCTCAAGCACCCTCGGCTGGCAAACATGTTATTTCATATACAAGGAAATCAAGATCTAAGTGTTTTAACTTGTAACAAACCATTACTGGAGTGCATGTTATTGTGTTACACTTTAGCCAGAGGGACTTCAAGTGTCAAGTCCGGTGTTTCCACACATTGTCTAAACTGACAGGAGACTTCTCAGATTAGGCCAGTCATCCAATGCTCATTTAATTTAATCTAGAGGAAGCAGATGTTCACTAGCGTCAAACACAGCCACTCTTCTCAATTAGCACAGGCCCTTCCCCTGCTTCCCGTCCACTGTACTTAGTGTTGTGCTTTTCTACTTGTTGATCTATGCGGAAGTGCAGATGTGCTGAGCCTTAAGGTGTTTAGCTGTAGCATATGAACAGGCAACTGTCAATTTGTCTAGGTGGTCTACATTAAGATTTAAGCACTGTGTTTTTAACAGAAGTGCTGCCAAAAGCATATCGTGTACTCTATTGTTACACTTGTCCAATACAATAGCCTATATTTAAACTCAGTGTAAAACTCGATGCTAAATCAAATCCAGTACAAAGAAGTATTGTAACAATTTGCAAAGAATAAGAATTTGTGATTAAATCAGAATCTGTGATCCTGCATTACTAGATTACATAGTGAAGTATTTTGCAATAACATACTAATTAATGTCACACTGTGGAACATTCCATTCAAAGCAGTAACATTCCCATGGAGACAAACAGGTAGCAGGCCCAGTACCAGAAACATTACGCACTGCACCTTTAAGTATAAAATGATGTTAAGTTATTTAGTGTTTTTTTATTAGGTTAAAATGTTTCAGTTTGATTTTCCTCTGAACAGGAATAACATTGTGATATCTCCAGTATTGAACCAAATTGTGATCTGTAATGGTGTTATATCATTACAATTGTAATAATTTATGCATATTGTCCATTTAATTCCCTGAGTTGTATGTACACTTGTATCATTTGCCTATCTGTGACATATTTTTCCTAAATTATTTGCAACCTAAACACTGGACAGAGACAAAGTTCTGCTCTGTACAACTCTCTAACTGAATAAAGCTAATGGTGTGGATTGCATTGTCAATTGCTTTTGACACAGGTCCTTGAATGTGAAATATATTATTCTAATTATACTTTTGGCCATTACAATCATTATAGTTTCAAGGACCTTTTGCACATTTCTCAGGACATGTCCATAAAGTGGCAGCAGAGCAGCATTAGAGTGACATGGCATTGATTGGACTCTATGTAAACTACAGACAAATGAACACGTCTCAATCCTCTCATGGGACACTCATTGGCTGAGTGACTGAAAAGGACACACACGTATTCACTGCATTTAACAGCACATCATCATATACTGGCTTCCACACTGAAGAGAATTGTAATTGTATTTTTTACACAGAAATATTACTGTGTATTGTGTATGATTTTATGTTTGTTTGGGCATGTCGCCTTTGGTCTCCACACAAACCTCAGTGCTTCTCTGTGATTGGTGTGCGTACCACCTAGCAGGCCCCATTTATATATAGTATATTTATATTTATTTATTTATTTGGGAATTAGTGTTTGTATACACATCTGTGAGAGGGTGGAGCTGAAGTTAATCCTACGGAATCACATCTCAAGTGTGAAATGCAAATCTCTTTTCCTGTGGGCTACTTTTGTTTGTGCTTTTGAGTCATTAAGGTTAGGCTGTGCAACCTGATGCAATATTGTTCAAACTAGTGTCTTATTCTATCTCAAGCTCTTTTTAAAAAAAACATGATCTTTGTTTTGGTTGTACCATTTGTTCTTTGCTCTGCGACAAAACAATGTTATCTGAAGAAAATGAACAGGTTGTTTCTATCTTTTCTGCCTTCTCTGTCTCTACCTACCTGCCTCTCCCTCATCACGTACCACAATTTTCCCCTGGACACACATGCACATCAATTAAAAATGTATATGCATTTTGTGCTAATCAGCCAAATAATGGGGGTAGACGATTAGAAGACGCCAAGTTGTACATGACGCACTCATGTTGTCCTTTTTGTCCGCGCAGTGACCTTGTGTATAGAGGAGAGTTGCTGTTGATTGAACACGCCTGATACAACAAGACTGGGAGATGGGCAGAGGGAGGCGGGCACGCCCAAACCATGGAGTTGAATGACGCCCGTCTGTTGCTTCTGGTGCCTTTTGGTGCGCTCTGCCATTGGATGCGCGCTAAAAAGGTACCCAGCGCCAGCGCGCAAGTGGGCGGGTGGAAGCTGTGTTTATAAACCCAGATCTTCTCTGTGGGCGGGAGCAGCAACAGTCGAGAGTGAAAGTGAAGAAAAGAGTGAGGTAGTCCGCGGCAGTGGAGAGACAAGGCTGTGGCGGCGGTTGTGGTAGAGCGGGGGCCACGGAGGGGGCGAGGAGGCCGCCCCTGTGTGCGTCTTCATCCGCGCATGGACGACCACCTCAGCCTCCTTCAATCACCCGCGCAGAGCGTGAACAAAACCCGGGCTGAAAACCTGGTGAACCACGGGTATACAGACACGGAGGCAGACGTGATGACCGTTGTGGCGTGTGACAATATGCTGGAAGAGTCGGCGGCCCTCCCGGGCCACCACTCACTGGACCGTTACGAACCGGACCATGAGTGCTGCGAGAGGGTGGTCATTAACATCTCCGGGTTACGCTTTGAGACGCAGCTGAAGACCCTCTCCCAGTTTCCTGAGACCCTGCTGGGTGACCCTAAAAAGAGGATGAGGTATTTCGACCCACTGAGGAACGAATACTTCTTTGATCGGAACCGACCCAGCTTTGACGCCATCCTGTATTACTACCAGTCTGGAGGGCGCATAAGGAGACCTGTGAACGTGCCCATTGACATTTTTTCTGAGGAGATCCGCTTCTACGAGCTGGGTGAGGAAGCCATGGAGAAGTTTAGGGAGGATGAGGGCTTTATAAAAGAAGAAGAGCGACCGTTACCAGAAAATGAGTTTCAGAGACAGGTGTGGCTCCTTTTTGAATACCCGGAGAGCTCGGGGCCAGCTCGGGGCATCGCCATCGTGTCCGTCCTGGTCATTCTCATCTCCATTGTAATCTTCTGTTTGGAGACATTACCAGAGTTCAGAGATGAAAACAGGGACCCAATCGCCATCACGCCTGTCATTAATGGCACGCTCCCTTACCTCGTGAGCCCCTTTTCAGACCCTTTTTTTGTGGTCGAGACGCTCTGCATTATTTGGTTTTCTTTTGAACTCCTCGTGCGTTTCTTTGCGTGCCCCAGCAAAGCTACGTTTTCAAAGAACATCATGAATATTATTGACATTGTGGCAATCATACCTTACTTCATAACTTTGGGGACAGAGCTAGCGGAGAGGCAGGGGAACGGACAACAGGCCATGTCATTAGCCATTCTGCGCGTAATTAGGCTCGTCCGAGTGTTCCGTATTTTTAAACTCTCGCGTCATTCAAAGGGGCTACAGATTTTGGGTCAGACACTAAAGGCTAGTATGCGTGAGCTGGGTTTGCTCATTTTCTTTTTGTTTATCGGTGTCATCCTTTTCTCCAGTGCCGTTTACTTTGCAGAAGCAGACGATCCAGCGTCAGGGTTTAACAGCATCCCGGACGCGTTTTGGTGGGCAGTGGTTACTATGACTACAGTGGGATACGGGGACATGCACCCAGTCACTATTGGGGGAAAGATTGTTGGCTCTTTGTGCGCCATTGCCGGTGTGTTGACCATTGCTCTTCCCGTACCAGTCATTGTTTCCAATTTCAATTACTTTTACCATCGTGAGACGGACGGAGAGGAACAGGCTCAATACTTGCACGTGGGCAGCTGTCAGCCGCTCGCGGACACGGAGGAACTGAGGAAGACTCGCTCATCTTCCTCACTAAGCAAAAGCGAGTACATGGTCATAGAAGAGCACGGCATGAACAGTGCGTTTAAACAGCAACCCAACTTCCCCACAACAACGACCACCACCACTCAGAACAACTCGCAAAACTGTGTGAATATTAACAAAAAGATATTCACCGACGTGTAGCTTTTATTGTAATTGTCCAGGAAGTGGTGTCAACACACTGTCGTTACGCACCAGCGCGTGCAGCAGCCGTGCCACAAGGAGAGCGAAAACAGAAAGAGCAGTTGCTTTGTGCGCAGGGATTTTTTACATAAATTATGTGAATTCATAGCCTAATTGTGTACCGTGCGCATGCGCGTTTGGAGAACCGAGTTATAGGCCTGTAGTCTAAGAAATAGCCTACTTGAGGAGAAAAACTGTTGTGCACTTTATTGTCTCAACAGGTGGAACTAAAAGCTTTTTATCCGTGGCAATGTAAACAGTAAGGATACTCACATTGTAATTACATGCGTTGTGTTCCGTCAGTCATGATTAGCAACCATTGAGTAATGCGCGAATGATGTCTTAAAACAAAGTTTAGCGTTCATTATATTACTAGACCGTTCTGTGTTATGCCTTTATTGTGCGTAAAAGTCTAGTCCAAATGCTACTGTCGTTACACAAATAACCCCTCGATGTAAAATGTAGCGTGTTATGCATCATGTCAACACAAAGAGGCCAGCCTCTCATGTATCAATGCCTCTTTAACGGCTCGAGACTCGTGTGAAGGAAAAAGACGCGCTGATTATTAAAGATGGAGCGCCTCTCTGTCGGATGCTTCAAATAGAGCCCGCTGGGTCTCCATGGTAACGTCTGAGTAACCCCGGTCATCGTTGCTTAGCACCCTTGTTACCACAGTAACCCCCCTGCTGGCGAGGATGCTGTGCTGAAGAGCGAGGACGTAGAAAACATAGCCTATAACAAATCCAACATCTCAATCCCCGGTAAAATACGATCAAATCTTTCAACAATTCAGTCTATGACAATGTTTTACTATTATAATCTACTGCCCCTGGGAATCATATTAGAAGAAACGTGGAGAGGCGAGAGCGTGGGGAATTATGAATGGAAGTGGAGCACGGCGGTCCTGGATGCACAATTCTGGACTCCCACTAGAGGCCGCTCTACCTCTATGAAGCTGGTGAGTACTGAGCAACTACCCTGTGTCACCCTGTCATGGTCATAAACCTCGTGTTTCTTACAGTTAGTAACTGGTTTATTGTATAGTCAATAAGGACCCATCCAATTTTGCTGACATGATGTCCTTTCCAGACGGTTGAAGTACTTGTACTGCTGCCATCTAAGCTTTAAAAGGATGAGCAAAGTCTCCTTAAATTCAGTTGTACAATTTTGCAACTAGTTGGAAAACTAAACTAAAAGGAAAGACTCCATTACACATGATATTGGCTGAGACTGGAAAGGACATTAGGCTATAAACAGTGTTGCCAGGTAGTCATTTTAACCTTCTTATGTTTGCCTCCCTCCACTGGCTACATCACCTGTTAATACAGCAGATGGCCCATACAGCATTATGTCTGTTGATGTGACCTCTGTCTTTAGACTTGTGGTCCAAAAAAAAAAGATAGTTTGAACCTGTTTTACATCAATAAACATTATCCTGCTCATTAACAACTAAATCGAAGTGTTACTGTCCAGTTTGTAGATGTAAGAACCCTGAGTGGCACTTTAAACCTCCATTCCCATGCAGATTCATGCCTAGATTTATGCAGTCTCCTCCCTGCATGTGATAGCTTTAATTGAAACAGGACTGTAGGCGAGAGGGAAATAAAAAGGCGGCACAGGTAATCTATTAATCAAACAGATCTAATCATGTTTAGTGCACAGTGTCCCTCCCTATGTGTATGTGTGTGTGTGTGGTTAATGCACCTCTGTCATGGCCCACTGATTTTCATTAGACCTGCCCAAGGCAAAGTTGGAGGGGTGGCTACGTTTATAACTATTGCTTTCCCTCTGACCCTTGACAATGGCTCATTTTTCATCAGTGAAAAAGGCAACACAAGTTATCATTTAAATGGGAGCAAATTTCTTAGGACCTTCAGCAGTCCTGTGTGGGCTAGAACCAATATTGATCATGACTGAAATATAGTTGGTGATTCAGGGTAAATTACTCCTTTGAGATCGTAAAGAAAGTATATATAGATTTTCAAACTCAACATGACAACAACTTAATCTGTAATTATTTAATATTATAGCTGTGAATATGGCTCATCAAACTGCTAGCTGAACAAAATAATCACAATTTAGACCTACACCTAAACTTGTTTTGCGCTCATTTTTGCATCTTCTATAAATTTTGATGATAGGTTGAAGACTCAGCTGAACTGTTTTTTTCTAACCTGCTGTGATATATTTCAGACGTGAGCCATTCCATTAAAGTTCAGGCCTCCTGGAATCCCAATGGGCTTACCTATGGATCCTATTTGGGTAAATATTGCTCAGTAAAACATAGTACCATGGATGATAAATGGTTTATATTATATTGACCTTTGATGACCTCTCTCGCTCAGGGATGCAGTGGAGGTGGTCTTCCACAAGACACAAAGAAGTTTGAAGTGAGCCCTTGTTTGTGCTGCACTTCTCAAACACAGATGAATCATGTGATGTTCAGCAGATCTTCTCTTCCATGGCACGGCTCAAAAAGGATATATACATAAAATCTTTTTTTTTTTTGGTCCTGCAGCATCAGAATTACCAAAAATTACCTCTGCAGTAATAATCTTAGCAACTATTTTAAATGAACTGACATTGGCCTCTGCAGCTTTTGTATGGACTGTATGAAGAAGTTTCGAAAGGCACTTTTCATTGCCGAAAGAAGTATTTGTACCTGCTGTGTAATAATGTGGAATTAAAAAGTTGCCAACAGTGTTTGCTTCAAATCAAAAGCCGAGGCCAACATTGATAATACTGTGATACCAATGAAAGACTGTTAACCATATGCCTTTGTCATATTTATGTGCTCTATGGTACAATACAATTTAATGTCTCCTATCAACCCGTGACCTGAAGAACAACACAGATAAATGCAATTCACTTTGTATATGTGTGCGTCGCTGAAGGGCTTTCCTATGTCCCAGAGTGCACTTGTGTTTTCAGATGGGAAAAGGCCCTGTATGTCAGTATTTGTTCTATGTAATTCTGTCATCAACATGACCAGTATAAGAAGAGTACTTTTCTTGTCATTATTTTTATGTAACTTAGGTACAGTGGATGTCATCTTATTCAGAAAAAAATCATCCCAAAAACAAACCAAGAATCTTGCTCAGCGCATATGATATCTTGATTATAATTTGATACACCCCATGTTGAATGCAGTAACCAGAATGCAGCAAAAGAGATTTCTCATTTCCAGACTGCTCTCTGACCTGTTGAGTTGTGTCTGGGCCCTGGGGAAAACTTGGTTTGGCCCAAGTGCCAGAGGGGTAAATATTAACATTCTCTGTTAGGTTTACTGCTGCTCCGCTGTCGGCTGTGTACCAGTATTTGTGCTTTATCGCCTGGGTGACCCCACAGCTTACTTCATAACTCTGGCTGTTGTGTGGCCATATATATAAATGTGATAGTGGACAAGTAGAATGGTATTCAATAAAAATTTTACATTTTTGGGGGAAAAAAAGAAGACATAGATGTTGTGGGTGAATTAAAAGGCAGTATTATATATAATACTAACTATATTTATAACAGCTCAAACTAAGATTTTTTGTATATGAACACAAGCGTATTTCATGCATTTACATTTACATAGAATTTTAATTTGTGCAATTTTTAATTACACATACCACTATTCATTACAACAACAAAACAAACAACAAAATTAAGGTCTTTTAAAAAATGTCTTATTCCTATTAAGCACAATTATAGTGCTTAAAACATAGCCTCGTATACTGCACATAGTTGCTTTAGAGATCATTGAAATACAGCACCTATGATGTCACTACCATTTCCCATCAGCCATTGAGCCACTTAGTTGCTATGGAAGGAATCTCCATAGCAACACAAGAGGGTTGTCGGAGGGGGGGGGGGAGTAAATGTCTTTACGCCACAACATCACGGTCACCTTCAGAAGACAGGAGCACGGGAGGAGGCAGGGATTCCTTGTTAAGATATATGTGCTTTATATAGGCCTGTCTACACTGAGTAATTTAACGAGCGTGTTCATGTGTGCAGCAGACAGATGGGGGCTCACTGGGGTCTCCAGTCATTTGGATTAGAGGGCTGTGCTGAATGCCAATATCTGCTGTTGCATATAGAAACATCAACAGCAAGTGCAAGAGACAAATCATCAAATTACTTCCTTAAAATCACAGTATTTGAACCAATTTCTGTTATAAAATAATCGCAGTAAGTGCTATAATAATTTATACATGCCGATTTACTATTTTATGTTTCTCCCTTCCACCTGCAACAGCTACAAATCTTTGTCCATCCACGGATATATTCATTTGCAAATTAAGTTGACATAATAGGTTTAGTACCAGATCTCCTTCCAGACAATCTCGGCAGAAGAGCTCACAAAAGCAGACTGACTTGTGCCCTCTTGTGGATTGATTAAAATAAAGATTATGGTTTAACTATTGTTACAACTACTACTGCTACTATTACAAATATTATAAAGCCATGTACAAGTAATAACAAGTATAAGTGCATTCAATACTAAGGTAAATTCTCCTCTCAAAACCATAATGGCCTGGTTCAGTTTATATTTTGACACCTTTATTGCAGGTATATTTTAAGTCTGTACCAGTAGGGATGGAGCACAGCCACTGGGAAAGCTGGTTGCTGTGGGTGATGATGCTGTTGCTAGAGCATCTTCAAAAATTGGATTACTCCTCAATGCTCATTGGTTGATCTGCAGGCAGTAGTCAAGGAGAATATCCTGACCTGTACATGATGTTCTGCTATTGATGTACACATATCCACGCCAACACTCGAAACACAGGCACATTTTCTAAATATTCATTACATTTTTCAAATGAACAAATAAAACAAAGGACAGAAGTAAACTCAAATCAATGAGGTACAAAAATCTCAATCTCGTAGAGGCAATTAACATTAGACAATTTGACAGTTGCAAACATACAAACAAAAAAGCATCCCACTCCATTCTCTACATTTATCCTCCCCAGCATCTCACACGCAGCACTGTCCAACATTCTTTCCTTTCACATGGCAGGAGTATTTGGTTCCTTCCGCATTTTCAGAATTAGCTGGGCTTATGTCACCAGTCCAGGTCTTTGCTGACACACCCACATTTTAATGACATTGGTAATTGTTTTTTGCTGATATAAATTTAAAACATTTACTATTCTTTTATTTTTATCAATATAAAAATATAATGTGGATATGTGTGTGTACTTACTTTGCTTTAGCATTTTTTTGCACGTGTTTGTCATTGTTGTACACGCACTTTCCTGGATACAGTAAATCCAAATAAGTAGAAGCAATGTTCTTCCTGGTTTAGGGGTGATCTGCTGTCACTCATCTGAATTGTTGCTGTCAAAACAAGTCCTGAGATAAAAACTTGGTTAGCGACAGCCGATGGAGAGATCCTACAGTGGTGCACTGGGCTGGATGACTCATCACATTGTTGCGGTGACCTTTATCTCTATAGCACTATCCATGTTGTTCTTTGAACAGGTCAAACCAATTTGGTGTTTAACTAATATTTTTCTACACATGCTCTTTAGATACACTTTTTAACTTAAATCTCTTATTACATATTTAGTTGTTAGGATCCGAGCACAGAAATTGCTGATGTTCTCCAGCAATGGTCTGACATTGCAGCGACAAGTTCCTGCCACTTACAGCAGCCAAACACATAATAAAACATGACTCCCAGACAAGGGCTGGTGTGCATTACATCTCTTGATTGGATTAAATTGACCAGACAGCACTTAACAGCAGCATGCATTTATGAAGGGAATTTGTAAATGCAGCAATGTCTTGCAAAACAATGTATAAACTATGACATTGTGCACCTCACGTCTGGTAATACTGATGACAATACTTGACTTGCAAGGTTTCCCCTCACAGCCAAACCACACCTCCTTGATCTGTTCAGTTCAGGTATTGATTTTTCCCTTTTTCTTGTTCTACGGCAGTGAAAACAACAGAAAGTAAATCCACCAATCAATAGTGGAGTAGTGTGCTGTGAAGTAAGGCTGTGATAATGCAGAGTGCTATTATCATCGTAATAATTCTGCACCCTGTATGAAAGTTGAGAACATACAAGGTCACACAGGGAAATGGACGTACATGTATGGTATATGACGAAATGGGTTAAAGATGGGTCAAAATCATGTTTGATGACTGATGTAACATTCCTGCAAGGGGAATGTATAATATTTATATTCCATTTTCTTTTCTACAGGGGTCCCCTCATTGGTGGCTCATTGTTGCAATGCACAGTGCACAAATCCACCCTAACACAAACATAGCCCTCCAAGGTCTATTCTTATTTTAGGAGCAAAGAAGCACAATTTAATTATTAAATTACGTTAATGTAATAAGCTTGGGATTTGAATAATGTGTCCAGTCTTTATTGTCAAATTTTGGTTTATACCGTGTGAATCATGGTGTATTATTTGATCATAACTTGTTCCTAATATAGGCCTATATTTTGTACATTTATTTGTTTGATTAGAAATAATTTTCAAAATGCCATGGTAATAGTTAACTTAATCCATGATAGATTTTAAACAGAAAAATACATATTTTTAAGATAAATTGTATTGCAGTGGTTTATGGGACATGTAAAGACATGTTCCCTGAATGCTGAGTTTGTATGTGGCGCTCTGTGTTTGAAAAGTGCTTAACTTACTTAGTTTCCACTTGCTTCTTTGTGTATGTTTAGTTGTATTCAATAAAAATATAATTTAGTCAAAAAAAGTATGTTACTTTTTCAGCGAAAACATTGACAAAAACAAATAAAATTAGTACTGCAAAGAAACTTCTAAAGTATTTGTACATCAGTGCTCACCTTCCGCTTCATAAGCGGAGGTCGTCTAGGACACAGCTCCTCCCTGCTGTCTCTGTCACAAGATACACCATACGCCTGTTTCTCCTTTGCCTCATCCCTCCTTCCTCTCTCTCCTCCTTCAGCACGCTTCTCTTCTGTTTGGAGAGAAAGGGTGGAGACTTTTTTGTGAGCGATGGATCTGCTGACTCACACACTGACAGTGCAAGAGAAAAGAATATTTAAGATTTTATATGAGGCATACATATTGGAGTATGTATATATATATATATATATATATATATATATATATATATATATATATATATATATATATATATATATATATATATATATATATATATATATATATATATATATATATATATATATATATGTGTGTGTGTGTGTGTGTGTATATATATATATATGTGTGTATATATATATATATATATATATATATATATATATATATATATATATATATATATATATATATATATATATATATAGCGGCTACGGCCAAATACCTGCAAAGAGTGAGGCAAGTCCTTAGAAGCCAGCTCAATGGCAAGAACAAGGTGCAGGCAATCAACAGCTACGCCCTGCCAGTGATCAGATACCCTGCAGGGATTGTAAGCTGGCCAAAGGAGGAGATACAGACCACAGATGTTAAGACACGAAAGCTCCTGACCATGCATGGAGGGTTCCATCCCAAATCCAGCACCCTGAGACTGTACGCAGGCCGGAAGGAAGGGGGCCGAGGACTAGTGAGTGTGGGAACCACTGTCCAGGATGAAACATCCAAGCTCCTTGAGTACATCAAGGACAAGGCCCCGGCAGATGAGGTGCTCAGAGAATGTCTCAGACAGTGGGGTCCAGAGGAAGAGGTGCTGGAGGGACCATCATGGCAGGACAAACCCCTACATGGGGCGTACCACCGTACCACCGGAACATAACTGAAGTGGCTGATATCAAGAAATCCTACCAATGGCTTGAGAGGGCTGGTCTGAAGGACGGCACAGAGGCACTGATCCTGGCTGCTCAGGAGCAGGCCCTGGGCACTCGAGCAATAGAGGCCCAGATCTACCACACCAGAAAAGACCCACGGTGTAGACTGTGCAAAGAGGCTCCTGAGACAGTCCAGCACATAACTGCAGGGTGTAAGATGCTGGCAGGGAAAGCATACATGGAGCGACATAACCAAGTGGCGTTCATAGTGTACAGAAACATCTGTGCAGAGTATGGGCTGGAAACCCCAGGATCAAGGTGGGAAACACCTCCAAAGGTTGTGGAGAATGACCGAGCCAAGATCCTGTGGGACTTCCAGATACAGACTGACAGAATGGTGATGGCGAACCAACCAGACATAGTGGTGGTGGATAAGAAACAGAGCAGAGCCGTGGTGGTGGACATCGCAATACCAAGCGATGGTAATATCAGGAAAAAGGAACACGAGAAGCTAGAGAAATACCAGGGGCTCAAGGAAGAGCTGGAGAGAGCCTGGAAAGTAAAGGCATCAGTGGTGCCTGTGGTGATCGGAGCACTCGGGGCTGTAACCCCCAAACTGGAAGAGTGGCTTCAACAGATACCGGGAAAAAACAATGGACATCTCAGTCCAGAAAAGTGCAGTACTGGGAACAGCAAAGATACTGCGCAGAACTCTCAAGCTCCCAGGCCTCTGGTAGAGGACCCGAACTGAATGAGGGTGAGAGAGACCTACCACCGTGGAAGGTGAGAAACACATTTTATATATATATATATATATATATATATATATATATATATATATATATATATATATATATATATATATATATAAGCTATGCCAAAGTCCATTCACTAAAAGGGAGGTATGTTTTTGTTTAGCCAAAGAAATACATTTAGAAAATTGAATGCAATATTTCTGTTTCTAGTCTACAATAGTTGAATGTTTGCCTTTTAAATGAGGCTCCTCTGTAGACCAAAAATGTCAGTGATCAATCAATCAATTTGAAGTGCAAACAACAGACCTAAACAACAACGCAGTTATAAAGTCACTCAGGTCATTACTTGGAAAGCATTCTTGAGTTTCCCTTTACGGTTCCATCTGGTCTGTCTGAAAACAACACAGAATCAATGCTCCCAATCTGGACAGACTTGACCCAACCTCAAGGTGAGAGTGAATATGAGGCACATGGGATTAAAGGCCCCAAAATTGTTTGCCATTCCTGAAAGCTTCCCCAATTCTACTGAGACTCGCTAAAGGCCCATCTTTGGTTCCTTGTTTTAATTCCATAATATTTCATGGCATTCCAGCTTTCATTTTCGTTCTCTCCTGTCATAATGGTGGCTTTCAGAGTCTAGAATGTGACAATGCTGCCAGACTGGGACATGAGCCATTTTTCCTTTTGATTTCATGATGTGTTCATAAGAAATATTTGAAGTAAAGGAAAGTCCTAAAATCTTGAAACTGTTTGGATTGTTACAACAACAACAAAAGAAAGAAAATCAACAAATTACTATGACAGTCGTACAGTCTGCAACCCAGTAACATACTAATCCTATACTTTGTCTGAACCTTTCATTTGTCAATGTTTATGTAAGATGTAATTATTACAAAGTGCATTCAGATTTTTTTGTTAGCATTTTTATATGACTACTTAGAGCTATTTAACTACAGTGAATACTTGATATTACTAGGTTGTAAAATGGTAAGGGGCAGCAGTGAAAACCCATCAAGAACCAGTGCATACTGCCATTGTATCCTTGGGAAAAAAAACACTTCACCCACCTTGCCTCTATATGAATGTCTGAACTTATGCATTATTATTATAGTACTATTAATAATAATCATGATCATAATAATATATTTTCTTGTTTCGGACAGAGCCAGCAGTAGTCTCTGTTAATTCACATCTTTCTGCAACAACAGCCTTCATTTAATAATGGTCTGTGGTTGTTTACATACTGTACAGACCACAGGGTTTTAAGAGTTCCTGGCCATTCATCTACTTGCATATGTAAAACTGTCAATACCTTCCCATTGAGACCTTCAACCTGAGTGCTCAAACGACTGCCCCCCCACCTCTACCCCACACATAACAGGGAGGGGGCGCCATACTGTCCCTCGGCACCATCTCATCATCTCCATCAGTACTTTGACACTTTGATTGGAGGAGCATACTCTATAATGTTGAATATGTCCTTGAGAAGAAGCAAGGCGAATGAATCCAAGGCAATGATATATAGGAAATTTGCATTACTCTGCTCTTTGTGCTTTCCCATGGGATACTATAGTCACTGTTTCCTTCATGGCTATCTTTATGGTTGGTTTCCATATGCTCCTCTTAAAAACTGAACAGGACTGGAGAAGTTCAACTGAATGTAGGCCATTTAATGTAGTTTGCTGTAAGGGCAATCAGAAACATAGAAACGTGTATTTTTAAGTTGTCCATAGTGAAAACAGATCCAGTAGCAAGTCTATATCTCAACGACACATGTTGTTTAAATATATGTCAATGTAATAAGGTTGAGATTTGAGAGATGTGTCGTCTTTATTGTCAAATCTGGTTTATACACTGTGAAACATGTTGTATTATTTGGTCATAACTTGCTCCTAATAATAGGCCTACGTCTTGTACATTATTGATGCTTTTGATGTGTACTATAATGTTTTCAGACCTGTGTTCTGACAGTTAAAAAAAGAAACAATGATTAAAAATAACCCACTGTTTCAAAAATAGCTCTGACCTAGTTCCATTTGCTGTTGTATCATGAATATGGCAAGCATTTACATTTTAACACAGTAGGAACACTTTGTTTTCCTTGGTAGTCCTTGTCCATCCAAGCCTCTCTGCCTATTTGCCACTCTTTCCACTGCGTGGCGCTTCCCCTTTAATGTACTGCACAGAGGGCAGTGGTGTAGAGAGGCAACACGCGAGAAGGACGGGGCGAGGCGCACGAGCTTTTAGTATGCGCTGCGATGTCCAAATGCAGCCAAGGCACACCACTTTGATGAGAAATATGAGACGTGTAGACCCGGCACATCCACAACAACCAGTCGTGATGAGATGTCACAGTCACCGCATATTTTGTATTTAAAGGAGATTTGATGGAATGGACTGACAACCTCAAGGCGTTTTTTTTAAAGAGGACTAAGGATAGTGCGTACCGAAAGAAACAGGGTGAATTCCTGCATGCTACTATCTGAAATGAATAATTACTCTCCACTTAATGTTATGCTGCTTTGTTTAGTGCATGGAGTATGGTATGATCCACACAGAAGAGAGTTGCAAATGGCTTGAGCATGTTTGGCATCTGCCACTTCAAACTAACTCACTTGACAGTCCAGTATGACACGGCAGTGAATGTTTAAACAGTACAGTGCATGCTCCTGTTTGAGATACACGGTGTGCCGTAGCCCTGATAGATTTCGTGAGTTCTGACCATCTGAGCGCCATCTGAAGACTGTTGTTCCATGGAATGGGCTGTGAATATCCGCCTGCATTTGTTGCGCTTTATTGGTGCGTTCACATGGATTTTCCCAATCAGAAAGAAAGATTATTGAATATAATTGGGGTTTAGCCACAACAAACAGAAAGACCATCTTAATTCTGTATGTGGATCAAACAGGTGATTTGTTCGAAACATGTTAGATGAAACACTGACATCAGCGCCTCCGCTAACGCAACTTCCCTTTCGTAATTCTCTGCAGTTATCATATCATTGTATGGGAGTTCATTTTTAGGCTGTTGCACGGGTCTATCACTGTGTATGCAAACACTAAACATCTTCGCCCCATCACCGCTTGAGCTGTAGCACACTTCGCTGCCTGCGCATCGACATGTCTGTGCCGTTCACTGGCTCATGGGGGGGTGACTCCCGGCTGCGTCCTCACCCTTCTTGTCCCCTCTCCCACTCCCACGCCGCCTCGCCGCTGCAGAGCCGGATGGACCACGGGTGACTGTGGGGTGGTACATCGCTGTCAGAGAGGAGACGGTTTGATTGACACCACAGGGGCTCTACAGATCTGCAGCATCACTGGAGTGTTAGGCGAAGGCGGACTGTAAACAAGCTTCTCAAGTTTCAGTAGCCATAGGTAGGATTTATTTGGATTTCACTAACAAATACACATAGTCCCTCATTAAGGAATAGCCTACTGCATGCATCAGACAAACTTTAAATTCGACGCTAATCTCGGGCTTCTACACATATAATGAAAAAGCATAGTTATTGTGTTACGTAATCTTGGTCAATAATCTTCGAGTAGATTACTTGATTAGTAAGAGCCTATATTGGCAACATTTTAACTCAAAAAGATTTAGGGTTGAATAAATTAGATCTATATAGATTTTTACAGCACTAATTAGCAAGACATTTTTTTATTTTCTTTTGAAACTTCTTGTCAAATAGTTTAAAAGGCACAGGTGGAATTCGTTGCACACATAATGTGCAGCACTCAGTGTGAAATTTGATTTGTTTGGTATAATTGCACAGGGTTGTTACAGTATTACTGGAGCGTATTGATCTACGGCTGTCTTAGAAGAGAAAGAGAGAGACAGCGCATGCTTATAACAGAATAGACATAATGGAGCCAAACATAAAAAGGTTCAACCCCCTCAAGTAATCACTGTCCCACCTCAGTATTAGAAGTATAAAACATATTTTCAACCTGTAAAATTATTGAATTAAAATGGTGGTATCTTCTCTTGCAGCTTTAAAATCTTCTCCCAGTGGATCAACTTTTTGAAGCATCTGTCTGGCCCTGTGGCCACCACGCCGTGTGAAAGCTGCAGGCCCCCTTCGAAATGACTGTTGCCACAAGTGACCCAGCGGACGAGGCCGCAGCTCACCCGGGTCAACCGCTGGACCAGTATGACCCTGAGCCGGACCATGAGTGCTGCGAGAGGGTGGTCATTAACATCTCCGGTTTACGTTTTGAGACGCAGCTCAAGACTCTCTCTCAGTTTCCTGAGACCCTGCTGGGTGACCCCAAAAAGAGGATGAGGTACTTCGACCCACTGAGGAACGAATACTTCTTTGATCGGAATCGACCCAGCTTTGACGCCATCCTGTATTACTACCAGTCTGGAGGACGGCTTCGTCGACCAGTCAATGTTACACTAGACATTTTTTCTGAGGAGATCCGCTTCTACGAGCTGGGCGAGGAAGCCATGGAGATCTTCAGAGAAGATGAGGGCTTTATAAAAGAAGAAGAGCGGCCGTTGCCAGAGAATGAGTTTCAGAGACAGGTGTGGCTCCTTTTTGAATACCCGGAGAGCTCGGGGCCAGCTCGTATTATTGCTATTATTTCAGTCATGGTCATTCTCATTTCTATTGTTAGCTTCTGTTTAGAGACATTGCCAGTTTTCAGAAAAGAAGTAGAGGAGATGTATAAATTCTACCCATCAATGTCAAACACCACATCCACTTACGACACCTCCACATATTTCACAAACCCCTTCTTTATTGTAGAAACACTCTGTATTATTTGGTTTTCATTTGAGTTTCTGGTGAGGTTCTTTGCTTGTCCCAGCAAAGCTGGATTTTTTGGAAACATAATGAACATTATTGACATTGTTGCAATTATTCCTTACTTTATAACGCTTGGTACAGAGCTGGCAGAGAGGCCAGAGGACAACAAGGAGGCAGGACAACAAGCCATGTCTTTGGCAATCCTCCGAGTAATCCGTCTTGTGCGAGTGTTTCGAATCTTTAAACTGTCCCGTCACTCCAAAGGGCTGCAGATCCTTGGGCAGACTCTAAAGGCTTCTATGCGTGAACTAGGCCTCCTCATCTTCTTCCTGTTCATCGGAGTGATCCTATTCTCCAGTGCAGTGTACTTTGCAGAGGCAGATGAGTCACAGTCTCAGTTCAGTAGTATTCCTGAAGCCTTCTGGTGGGCCGTGGTGTCCATGACCACAGTGGGCTATGGAGACATGGTCCCCACCACCATTGGAGGGAAAATCGTGGGCTCTCTTTGTGCCATTGCTGGTGTGTTGACAATTGCTCTGCCTGTACCTGTGATTGTATCCAACTTCAACTACTTTTATCACAGAGAGACTGAGGGAGAGGAACAGGCGCAATACTTGAACATTCCCAGTGTGCCTAAGGCCAGCTCAGCAGATGACCTGAAGAAAAGTGGTCGCAGTGGAAGTGGCTCAACTCTCAGTAAGTCAGATTATGTGGAGATCCAGGAGGCAGTGAACCACAGTACTGAGGACTTCAGGCCCGAGAGCATGAAGACAGGCAACTGCACCCTGACCAACACTAATTATGTCAACATCACAAAGATGCGCACGGATGTATAAAGTCAGCTGCCTTACAGGAGAGAGGCTGGGTCCTGGACCCTAAGTATACAAGTGTGAAGGCCTGTGTATGGTAGCCCAGAGAGGATACCTAAGGTCAACCACATTCTCTACTATGACCAGTATTTTCTTCAAGGTCCTGCCAGGCTTGAACTGGAGAGCAAAGAACTGCCATTTTATTAGAGACATTATTGGTGTCTGCATGAAGTTACTCTTAATTGTGTAACTGTAGTCATTCTGCCTCGCAGTAGCCATATAGTAGCTCAAACAGTAATAACGTACTAACCTAAATTACTGGGACCACAAGTCGCTGCCTTCTGCTCAAACTGCCCCTACATGTTGCTTGAAAAATATCAATAGGTGGTGTAACCTTTTGAAAATATAGTTTTAGAATAGGAAAAATAATACTGTAGGGAAAAGGGTCATTACATTTCCTTTCTGTCATTCCTACTATCAGTGTCCTTGCACAGAAGCAGGCCAGACAAATGGGCTGAGATCACAGCTGTTTATGAGAGGAGCTGCTCTGAAAGCTGACAGTGTGTTAGATCTACGGGGGTCCAGCGCTCATGATCCAAACATGGAGGTGTAGAGGACAAAAGTTTATTTCTGTAATACTTTAAAGTGGGCTTATATTTTCCAGATTTACAAAAAAGTTGTTTACATAATGAAGTGTACATTCATCCTTTGTTTATCATTTTACATGCGAGTGCCTATTTAACATTTATACTTTTGCCATTATTTTTCCTATCTCTGTCCCCTTAAATGTCAAAGCAATCAATTTTTTAGAAAAACAAAATACTGATATTGGAGGAAATAGTCTTAATATTAAGACATCAAATTACAAGATAATATATAAGCACTTCTAATGTATCTGCTGGTAACTGACTTAAAAACTGTAGGAATGATTAAACACTATAGCACTATAGTGTGTCCTTATTTGGGCTTTATACAAGTGTGCTGCCACATGCATATCTTACTACAGTATCATGTTTACATGTGTAGTGTGTGTCCAGATGAGTCTTTTGCTTCCATCATTCCATTTTTACATTGATATTTTCAAGAGTTGTGGTGCTTGAGGTAAATGTCCATCATCTGCTACTTTTAAAATGATAGCTTTTGGATTGCTGCATGTAAATTATTCATTGTAGCATGCATTGAAAATACACAACAACCTGAAGTATGTATTCATATAACAAAAACCAAATGCAATAGCCTCTATGCCCTTCAAGTCCCATGTTCATTGTATTGTATCTAACAACTGATAACATTTACAGTTGTTACAAGCTATGGCACAGATTGTAATTTTTATCAAGCTCCTCACTCCACTGATGTCAGGCCAGAAGCACAACAGCAGCACTGCCTGTGACTCCAGTGTGTTCAATGGTGTCTGCAGTGTTTCCTATCCATCTCTATGTCTATCTACAGCAGCAGGAGATGGGATTAATGGCTATAGGGAGCTTTTAGAGGCACTTAGAGCTCTGCTCTTTAAGATATGTTGTGAGACACCAAACCTGGGTCTGAACAATCTGGAGTGCAGTATTTGCTTATATTATATATGCTCTGATGTAGCTGAAGCTGTTTGCTTTTAAAAAATGGCAACCATACAAATGCTACTGAGATTCAAACTACTGCTGAAATGAAGTGACAACATGCCCGCATTTTCTCTCTCATTCTTTTCAGATGTGTACAAATCAATGCCACAATGCACAGCACTTAGCTGTACTACATGATATTACATGTGGACAGCTATGGGCTCTTTCTTGCTCTTTATCAGGACCAAAAGTCTTCTTTCACTCTAAAGTAAACCTATAACCTAACATATATAATCACTTCATGTGTCAGATATACAGCTGTAGAAAACAAAAGTAATCCGGTGGAAGAACTTTTGCCACAATATGGAACATATGTAGCCAAGCACTAAATGATAAACGGACTGTGTTAAATACCTTCCTAAGCTACTGCTTTAAAATATGCTTCTGCAATGCCCAAGTCCCTCTATACCAGGGAATACAAGTGTTTGCTTGTCAAATTAACCCATAAATAAAAGCTGTATTGCTTGTGAAATGTTGTCTATGTTTGATCATGCTACTGGGTCAGAAATTGTATAAACAAGTGTTACATTTCTTTATGAAAGGGTGAATGTTTGTCTCGTGTGTTTAGATTAAATCTTATTATCAGAATGTTATCTTGAAGCACTTTAAGTCATATAGTTCATCTGCTAAAACAAACATATTAGTACCTAATTTCCTATGTCTTAATACTTAATTATGCCAGGCACAAAGCTATAATATGAAAATCAATGCTTTGTATAAACTGTGTGCAACTGTTGCTCTGGAGGTTTATCTCGGCTTTAGAGTCTGTGTGCACTCAAGTGGTTTTACATTGAAACCGTGTTTTGTTTTATCTCAGCAAAGCCACATACAAAATACCCTCAAACTATCTGTGAAGTGTGAATAAAATACCCCAAACATGTTGGTGCTAATGTTGACAGTATACCTGTAAATAGTGTTATTTTAAGTATAATTATTAGATATTGTATTTATAAGCAGATGTAGGACTGTTATAACTATATAGTGAATAAATTGGCTTGAGCACCACTATGGCAGGCAGCCCTCTAATGCGGGTGCTTTCACATCCATTATAGAGGTAGAGTTGAATTGCCTATCGACCTTCACCTCCTCAGTGGTTCGGTGCCCTACCCCTCTCACTAAGTGAATCTTATGCTCTCTGTGGTTTACTCAGAAAGGAAAGTACTTTATTTATAAAAGCTTTGACAATGATAGTGAGGATGAGAGAAACAGTGGAGGATAATGGTATTCAAATATTTGACTCTTATTTCTTATTTCTTGTTTTCTTTATTTTCTATGTAGATTTTGGCTTGTATACTACCTGCTTTTCTCCTTGGAGATGTTATTGCTTTGCCTGAAATTTTCCAGGATGGCATTAGTCATATCTATCTCCACGAAGTCAAGATTGTGTCACCACTAGACCAAATTTTGGGTCAGATCACTTGAGAGGCAAAAAAGCAGGTGGCAGACCCTACTAGAGATTTAACCTATAATAATGAAAATAATGCATGAGTAGCACTTTTACAAATGCTCAAAGTCACTTTACAATTTCATGTATTATTCATTCACTTCGCACTTGGTGATGGTAAGCTACTTTTGTAACCACAGCAGCCCTGGGGCAGAGCTGCCAATATGTGCCTTCGGCCCCTTTGACAATCACCAGCACTCACACACACCCCCCATTCATACTAGGTGGGTGAAGTGTTTTGCCTAAGGACACAAATCTGTGGCACCTGGAATTCCTAGTGGTCTCGCATCCAAATACTAACCAGGCCTACAAACCAAGTGCGTAGTGCACCTAAGAAAGCTGTAGAAACTAACAAATATTTTTGAATAGCATGAACATGTTATTTCATGTTCAAAAAGAGCAAATTATTTATGCTGATGTTGGAGCTGCTTGACAGGAGAGGGAAATGTATTATGAAATGTATTATGAAATGTATTATGATATATTGAAAAACTGCCTTATTTAAAGGCAAATTATTTCCAGTCTAATTTTTGTGCCAATCAGTTGAATAGTCCTCTATACATTAACCACCTACAGCTGCACTCTCATTTGAACTGTTGTCATTTTGATGGAGTGAGGATTTGCACTTGTATGTTTCAAGCTGTAACAGTTTAAGTGAATACCTCTTGTGTAGGGAGCACTTGGGCACATTGCTGTGGAGCTGATTTATAACCTAATACCCATCCCAGTTAATGGCCTGTCCTATGGAGCCTTCTTTATTGCAGAGCATGTTCCATAGGAGGGTTCTGGCTGTGTCTATCCATGTTCTACTACCACCAGTGCATGTGTGCGGGTGTGGAGGAGGGGAGGCTTTTGGATTCCCCCTATATTAGCCTGTTCTATTTTTAGCACTCTGCAGGTTTCCTTTGTGGAAATGGGGACTGCCTCCTCTTTGCAAATGATGTATAAGCAAAACATTGTAGGTGTGTGGGAGCTACAATGAAAATCATCACAAAAATAGTATCCTGGCAGCTAGAGAAGGGGTGTCTGATTGAAGGGGTGGAGGAAAATGTAAGGTGAAAATTTTAAAGACAAGATTTGATGTACGAGAAAAGAAGGAGGCCACAGGGGAGCACCAGCTGTCAATGCATATAATGAATGCAATTGATTTATGCGTTTGGCCTACATTCTGCTGTCCCTCTCCATCACATATAACATATATACACTGTGTTCACGCTATCTTAAATAAAGCCCCGGAATAAATGGAGCCGCTGGATGGTGGGAAGTGGACAATTTTTTAATACAAGGAATTTACTGTCAGAGGTAGATGGCTATAAAGAAACATGATTTATTCTCAGAGCTATGTATGCAGCATACCTTTTACACCATTTGCACAAGATTAATTTTTAATTGAGATCAATAAAAACATGCTGATTGAAATGCAATATAGTTTGTCAGGCTTGTTCAAAAAGCCTGATTATAACCTATAATTTGACAATTACGTGTTTTGTTTTTTTTTTGTTTTGTTTGTTTTTTTGAGAATTATTAGGGCAACTAAATAAATATGCCTTGTGTACCTGTATGCAGACTGCACACAGGGACACAAGGCTACTACCCCCTAATGGATCTTAGAAGAATTACAATTATACATAAAGGAGGCTTATTTAAATGCAGAATATATATAGCCTCTGCCCTTACTGATTTAAAACCTCAAATGAAAGACTCTTATGAGGCTCATTTTGCTTTCTGACTGAATAATCATCATGAGAATAAAAAAAAAAATCAAATAAAACATAACATTTGTTATTAACAAAGTTGGTCATCATGCCTTATATTTTTTGCAGGTTAATTAATAATCAATCAACATTACAATTGTTCCCAGTTAATTTGAACATATTTATCCTATATCTTGGGACATGGACATGTCATATTTATGAAATCTGAAAAATGACATAGCCTACCTTTAAAACATATGTGTAACGTGCCCTAATAGCCCACCTGTAAATGTAGCAAAAGTTGGAGAATAATATCTTCCCTTAGCAACCTGTTAATTTGTCTTTTTTGGGTCCAAAATATCCACCCTACATTAATAATTCATTAACACTTCTTCTTCTACTGTTCCCATCTATTTTTAACCTTTGGTTATAGCCTCTCTGACAAATGAACTCAGATTTTTGATAAAACGGGTGCTAAACGAGTACACATAAGTCCTGTGCTCAGGTCTTTGCACTTGCTTCTTGTGGCAGAGAACAAACTTGTGTACAACTGCTTGTGTACAAGTCTCTCCATTGCCTAGCACCAAGGTACATCTGACATGTTAGTGCTATATGAACCATCTGCACTCAGAGGAGCTCAGGGACCGCCTCCTGTTGGTGCGCAGAGTCAGGACTAAACACAGGGAGTCAGTGTCTCAGATTCATACAGCTAAAACCTGGAACAGTCTTCCTGAACATGTGAGACAGGCCTCTACTTTGACGCTGTTTAAATCCAGGCACAAAATTGGTTGTGCATGACTGACTGAAAGATTTAAAGGATTTAATATATGTAATCCTTGAACCGTCACCTTATCGTGGTGGAGGGGTTTGAGTGCCCGAATGATCCCGGGAGTTATGTTGTCGGGGGCTTCATGCCCCTGGTAGGGTCACCCAAGGCAAACAGGTCTGGGGGGACGGGTCAGACGAAGAACGGTTCAGAGGTCCCATATGATGAGTTACACACAGCGGCCAGTTACGTCGCCCGGATTGGCGTCACCGGGGCCCCACCCTGGAGCCAGGCCTGGGGTGGGTGTTTGCCAGTGAGCGCCTGGTGGCTGGGCCTTCCCCCATGAGGCCCGGCTGGGCTCAGCCCGAAGGAGCGATGTGGGGCCGTCCTCACGTGGGTCCACCACCCGCGGGAGGATCCATATGGGGCCGGTGCAAAGGGATCTGGGGACATGGAATGTCACCTCGCTGGGGGGGGAGGAGCCTGAGCTTGTGCGGGAGCTTGAGCGTTACCGACTAGATATAGTCGGCCTCACCTCCACGCACAGTTTGGGCTCTGGAACCCAAGTCCTTGAGAGGGGCTGGACTCTCCATTTCTCTGGCGTTGGCCACGGGGAGTGGCGGTGGGCTGGTGTGGGCCTGCTCATTGCCCCACAGCTCAGCCGCCGTGTGTTGGAGTTCACCCCGGTGAACGAGAGGGTCGCGTCCCTGCACCTTTGGGTCGGGGACAGGTCTCTCCCTGTGGTGCCGGCCTACGGGCCGAACGGCAGTGCAGAGTACCCGGCCTTCTTGGAGTGCTTGGGAGGGGTAGACAGTGCACCGACCGGGGACTCCGTTGTTCTGCTGGGGGACTTCAACGCCCACGTGGGCAACGACAGTGACACTTGGAGAGGGGTGGTTGGGAGGAACTTCCTCCCTGATCTGAACCCAAGCGGTGTTCTGTTACTGGACTTCTGGAGGTCGATGATCGACTTTGTAGTCGTGTCATCTGATCTCTGGCCGCGTGTCTTGGACACTCGGGTGAAGAGAGGGGCTGAGCTGTCAACTGATCACCACCTGGTTGTGAGTTGGGTTCACTGGCGGAGGAGGAAGCCAGAAAGACCTGGCAGGCCCAAGCGTGTAGTGAGGGTCTGTTGGGAACGTCTGGCAGAGCCCTCTGTCAGAGGGACCTTTAACTCGCACCTCCGGGAGGACTTCTCACAGACTAGGCTAGAGATATGGAGATATGGAGTCGAGTGGGCTTCATTCTCGGCCTCTATTGTCAATGCGGCCGCTCATGGCTGTGGCCGTAAGGTCTGTGGTGCCTGTTGCGGCGGCAATCCCCGAACCCGGTGGTGGACAGCGGAAGTAAGGGATGCCGTCAAGCTGAAGAAGGAGTCCTATTGGGCCTTGTTGGCTCGTGGGACTCCTGAGGCAGCTGACGGGTACTGGCGGGCCAAGCGTGCTGCAGCCCGTGTGGTCGCGGAGGCAAAAACTCGGAGCTGGGAGGAGTTCGGGGAGGCCATGGAGAAGGACTATCGGACAGCCTCAAAGAGATTCCGGCAAACCGTCCGGTGCCTCAGGAGGGGGAAGCAGTTCTTCACCAACACTGTTTACAGTGCGGGGGGAGAGCTGCTGACCTCGACTGGGGATGTTGTCCGGCAGTGGAAGGAATACTTTAAGTATCTCTTCAATCCCACCGTCACATCTTCCGAGGAGGAAGCCGAGGCTGGGGACTCGGAGGCGGACTCGTCCATCATCCTGGCTGAAGTCACTGAGGTGGTTGGCAAGCTCCTTGGTGGCAAGGCTCCGGGGTTGGATGAGATCCGTCCTGAATACCTTAAGTCTCTGGATGTTGTGGGGCTGTCTTGGCTGACATGCCTCTTCAACATCGCATGGCGGTCGGGGATAGTACCTCTGGACTGGCAAACTGGGGTGGTGGTCCCTCTGTATAAGAAGGGGGACTGGAGGGTGTGTTCCAATTACAGGGGAATCACACTTCTCAGCCTTCCTGGTAAGGTCTATGCCAGGGTACTGGAGAGGAGAATCCGGCCGATAGTCGAACCTCAGATCCAGGAAGAGCAGTGTGGTTTTCGTCCTGGCCGTGGAACACTGGACCAGCTCTACACTCTCCATCGGGTGCTCGAGGGTTCATGGGAGTTTGCCCAACCAGTCCACATGTGCTTTGTGGACTTGGAGAAGGCATTCGACCGTGTCCCTCGTGGTGTCCTGTGGGGGGTGCTGTGGGAATATGGGGTCCAGGGCCCTTTGCTAAGGGCTGTCTGGTCCCTGTATGACTGGAGCAGGAGCTGTGTTTGCATTGCCGGCAGTAAGTCAGACCTGTTCCCAGTGCATGTTGGACTCCGGCCAGGGCTGCCCTTTGTCACCGGTTCTGTTCATTGTATTTATGGACAGAATTTCTAGGCGCAGTCAAGGGCCGGAGGGGGTCCGGTTTGGAGACCACAGGATTTCATCTCTGCTGTTTGCAGATGATGTTGTCCTGATGGCTTCATCGAACCAGGACCTGCAATGTGCACTGGGGCATTTTGCAGCTGAGTGTGAAGCGGCTGGGATGAGAATCAGCTCTTCTAAGTCCGAGGCCATGGTTCTCGACCAGAAAAAGGTGGGTTGCCCTCCCGGGTGGGTGGAGAGTCCCTGCCTCAAGTGGAGGAGCTCAAGTATCTCGGGGTCTTGTTCACGAGTGAGGGGAGGACGGAACGTGAGATTGACAGGCGGATCGGTGCAGCATCTGCAGTGATGCGGTCACTGTATCGGACCGTTGTGGTGAAGAGGGAGCTGAGTCGAAAGGGGAAGCTCTCGATTTACCGGTCAGTCTTCGTTCCTACTCTCACCTATGGTCATGAGCTCTGGGTAATGACCGAAAGGACAAAATCGCGGATACAAGTGCTTGAAATGAGTTTCCTTCGCAGGGTGGCTGGGCGCTCCCTTAGAGATAGGGTGAGGAGCTCAGTCACACGGGAGGAGCTCGGAGTAGAGCCGCTGCTCCTCCACGTCGAGAGGAGCCAGTTGAGGTGGCTCGGGCATCTGTTCCGGATGCCTCCTGGGCGCCTCCCTTGGGAGGTGTTCCGGGCATGTCCCACTGGGAGGAGGCCTCGGGGAAGACCCAGGACACGCTGGAGGGACTATGTCTCTCGGCTGGCCTGGGAACGCCTCGGGGTCCCCCCGGAGGAGCTGGAGGATGTATCTTGGGTGAAGGAAGTCTGGGAGTCCCTGCTTAGGCTGCTGCCCCCGCGACCCGGCCCTGGATAAGTGGACGAAAATGGATGGAATATGTAATGTATTTCTTAACGCACTCTGAAACCTTGAATTACTTTAATTGTGCTATATACTGTGTGTGTGTGTATACGTGTGTGTGTGTGTGTGTGTGTGTGTGTGTGTGTGTGTATATATATATATATAGGCTCAGAGAATGTCTCAGACAGTGGGGTCCAGATTAAGAGATGCTGGAGGGACCATCATTGCAGGACAAGCCCCTACATGGGGCGTACCACCGGAATATAACTGAAGTGGCTGATATCAAGAAATCCTACCAATGGCTTGAGAGGGCTGGTCTGAAGGACAGCACAGAGGCACTGGCTACTCAGGAGCAGGCCCTGGGCACTCAAGCAATAGAGGCCCAGATCTACCACACCAGACAAGACCCACGGTGTAGACTGTGCAAAGAGGCTCCTGAGACAGTCCAGCACATAATTGAAGGGTGTAAGATGCTGGCAGGGAAAGCATACATGGAGCGACATAACCAAGTGGCGGGCATAGTGTACAGAAACATCTGTGCAGAGTACGGGCTGGAACCCCAGGATCAAGGTGGGAAACACCTCCAAAGGTTGTGGAGAACAACCGAGACTTCCAGATGCAGATGGACAGGATGGTGATGGCGAACCAACCAGACATAGTGTTGGTGGATAAGAAACAGAGCAGAGCCGTGGTGGTGGACATCGCAATACCAAGCGATGGTAATATCAGGAAAAAGGAACACGAGGAACTAGAGAAAGACCAGGGGCTCAAGAAGGAGCTGGAGAGAGCCTGGCCTCTGGTAGAGGACCCGAGCTGAATGAGGGTGAGAGAGTCCAACCACCGTGGAAGGTGAGAAACACACACACACACACACACACACACACACACACACACACATATATATATATAGTGTGTGTGTGTGTATATATATGTATACGTATATATGTAATTACTGCATATACTTAGAACAATTTCCACCTTCGAACAGCAAACAGTATCATCTGAATAATGTAACCACTTTTCACCAGCAGAGGGAGCCATTCTACCAGTAATCACCCTGCTTCAGAACTGCCGAAAGTCCAGCAGACGGTAGACACTTTTCGTCTGGAGTAAAAGCAGGAGGGTTAAAAGTTCACTGAAGATGTTCCGGAAGCTCACATGACGTTATATTGTACGTATTAAAGCGACAGTTCGTGTTTCAGCAAAATTGCATATAGAAAAGTTTTTTGTTTTTTTTTTACTAATAAAAATAAATTAAAAAAAAGATTGATTGCCCTACAAGTGTGCTCGGCAAAGTGTAAATTATAAGAGTATAACTCGATGTTCTATGTATGTTTAGTAGTTTGCATGAAACAGGATACTGGGGCAGTTGTGGTGTGTCCAGTTGCTATGAAACACAAAGCATCTTGGTAAAGGATAGGAAACAATCCTATTCTAATCTTCTTCCTCTCCCCTCCCGCTCACTGCCTCTTGCGTTCAGAGTGCATGACAGCTAAAGAACACCAGGGATAGGAGGATTACTGCTTGTGGACAATTGGCCAAATTAATCATTGCCATGTTGTCGGCGTTATATCACGGTCACATCTGGCCCTTTGTGGCTGATTGGCCGGAGCACTTCCTCCGCTGTGACAACCGTCTGAGCGGGGCAGAGGACAGGGCACGCGCAGCAGACACTCCATCCTGTGCGCACCGGACACCATGACCGGTGCATCCCGAGGGACAAAGTTTGGCTAATGTAGTAACGTGACTTCTGAGAAGGCAAAAAACAAGGTAACTTTTCATCTTACAGCCATCCACAGTCTCGACTTTACAATAGAACACCTCTTGTCTTGTTTTTCTCGTTTTGTCGTGTTGTTTTTTTTTTCGTTTTATTTCTTTCTTAAAGAAACGCTTCAAACGAATTGCATTGTTTACGCCGCCAAGTGGTTCTGCACAATATATTGTTATCTGTTGCTGTTGCGAAATGAAATAGTAAAAACTTATAAAAAAGTGAACAGGTTGTAGCCGTTGAAACGTGTTTGGTGAATGCTTAGGTGTCCAGAAGTGTGTTACATGACCCTCTCTTTTAAAAGCAGGTTCATTCACAGGGTATCATGTGGTCTTCATTGCGCACGCTCCCCTTTACTCATTTCTACTTAACATTAGTGATATGGAACAGAGCCACAACAGATGCCCATACTGTCCTTGTCTGATCTGCGCCCCTCTAATATAATTTCTGTTCTCTAAATGAGAGCTTTAATCTGCTTCCGTAGGGTGTATGGTGGGGATGCTCGCTGTACTTTGTGCGTGAATTAGTTAAGACTCTTGAGGTGATACCTGACCTTTAAGTGCTGCTATTCTAGCAGTAATCCCTATACTCTGAGTGCAGTGTGCTATAGGCAGCTTACTATAATAGTGTAATGTAAAATCATGTTATAAATGTACTTAAATACATAGCCTACAACAATAAACAAGTGCAGCCTTGATCTTCAAATGTGATGCAAATATGTTAACTATCATATGGTACAAAGTTACAACAGCAATTACAAAAAACAAAACAAAACAACGTTTCTTTGTTCTATATTGTAAATTTTTAACATAAGAGGGCAGCTGCCATGCTTATACAGCTTATGGCAATTAGCCTGTAAACAGCTATAGCAGCTGTGGGCTCATGCAATGTCTCTACAGAAAGTTCTGTGACATGAACACAATGAAATGAGATCAGCTCTATGTTCCAACATTTGTTGGGTTGTAGCGTAATGGTTAGGTTTAGGGCCTGGTTTAGAGATTATGGTTAAGGAAAGTGCCAGGGTGAAGGTAGGTCATTTACTTTCACAAATAATGTTAAAATGTGACAAAACAGGGCTATGGGAACATAGAGCTGTGGGAACATAGGCACGAATATTTCCAAACATGAGACTTATTATTATTAATCCAAGCAGGTAAATTAGAAAGTAGTAATCAGTACCTACTATCAAAATATCTTTAAATTATGCTTAAATTATACAGACATCTTCAACAGTCATACTAGAGAATCAAAAATTATATTTGTTTTGCTTTTGTTTAACTGTTAGAAAACATGATGTGACTGTCCCTGTGTGCTCCTCCTGTACATGCAGACATATTGGTATACACTAGTTTATGTGTATCTATGTGTGTGTAGTTCTCAACATGAACAAACAGCAGTTGTCAAAAGGCCAAAGGAGGATTTTGGGCCCAGCTGCTGTGTACCAGGATTTGGGTTGCAGTCTGCAAACACACAATCAACAACCTCTTTGAACATCTCTCAGATACTTAAAGCAAATCTCCAACCTAACATATGGACACCAGATAAGATGACTTTCATGTACATTCATGTATTAATGCACAAATAACAACGTAACATCTGCTGGTCCAAAGGTGCTTCTGTCTTGTGCTGTCCGTAACTGGAACTGTTTTGCTCTGTACTAAATGACTATAATCTAGAATTGTCAGAAGTATCAAAACCCAACCTAACTGATACTAAATCTAGTTCATACTAATCTGAACAAGAATCAGTACAGAATGACAAGACTTTTTCTGAATAGTTTTGGTCTTTGTCTTGCTCTGCATCAGAACTAGTAAAAGACCACAGAATATTAAAGAAGTGCTATACTGTACTATACTGTACTGTACTGTACTGTACTGTCCTGCACTGTACTGTACTATACTGTACTATATTATACTATTCTAGTACTATATATTATTTTGTGCTGAAAAATATATTGTATTATTGTCTAGGAAAATATATTTTTTATGATCATTATGGTATCAAAATTGGTATCAAGCCATTCCCTTAAATTTAGTTTGAAATGTTAGTATCATCACACTATATAATAGTTATGTAATATTACAAATCAGATTCACAATTTCAAATAAAGATCACATGACTGGATTAACCTTATTAGGGTATGTACAATAGCGTAAAAATTCTTCATCATTATTGTTTGGATCATTTAAATGAGATATGAGGTGTTTTAGGATTATCCTTGTGTGTATCATTCATGAATGTGACAGAAAAACATGAAGTGAACTTGCAACGCTAAAGATTAAGGATGAGGCGAAGTGTGTCACCTAATTAGTGAAACAGAGTATGACAACCATATGCAATATTAATGATCTGGACAATGTGCTCTGTACATTAGACATATTTAAGGGTGAAGGACAAAGGTGTCCAATCTGCGAGATGTTACCTCCTCTGTAATGTGAAACATGTTAACACTGCTACACATGAATCAGTTTTATATTGTGAATAATAATGTGAATTTTAGTGCTTTCCAACTTTAATTCTATTTAATTCTCTGTTTGAACAGTTTAAAAAACTACTCTTTTATTGTAGTGACTTTTTTAATTACTATCTAATCAACTGCTATATTCTCTGGAACTGATATGCACAATGTCATTAGTTCCTTTTAATGATGATAGAAATATGGGTTTTAAGTTGGAAAAGTCAGTGTTGATTTATTTTGATTTTACTTTTGCTGCCATACTTTTGTTTGGTTTATATGGAACTTAGCATTAAACCCATTTGTGATAGTATTAAATGTAAACAAAATCATATGGGAATTTTATCTTGTGACATTTTGTGGCATGAGGTCTTGTCTCATCCATTTGTGCAGATATAAGTTTATCCTCCATTCTTGTGAACCTACACGTGTAGACTGTGACTCAGCTGACTGGACTGCACGCTTACTCACTACAAATGCCTGTATACCTTGTTGCGTGTTAATACATTTGTACAAAAGAGATTAGGGAGATCAGCCTTCCAGCTGCGGATATCTTAAAGATATTACCAGTTTTACTTCCTTGATTTAGAATGCACAGATGTTTAGGTTCTCATATCATAAGCCCCAATCACTACTCAGAAATATATCTGCATATTTCTCCATAATGGTTTAAATATAGTTGATATGAATAAAAATAAATATAGACTGCCGGAAAGGATTGTCTGGTTCTTAGGGCAGATTTGGCAGAACATCTGCTCATGTTTACAGACATGTGGGGATGTCACAAGGGTTAGCTGTGCAAAAGGGCACTTTATGATTTGTTAAATTTTTCACACAGTCACTCTGTGTGTGTGTGTGTGTGTGTGTGTGTGTGTGCTCTTTGTGCTGGTTCCAAGCTTGTATAAATGGAGCCGCCTGTGACATTAAGAGCGTTAAAAGCTTTGACAAGTCAAGTATAGAATAGAGTAAATGCAGGAGAGCATTTACAGAGAGAGCAGAGTGAATTTGATGTGATAACATCAGAAAAGGAAACTTGGATTTTTTGCATTATAGTTTGTTATCTGTTTGTTTCTGTATACATGAAACTGTATACAGTGGGCCTGATCTTGTCCTCGATCTTAGCACTAGCACAAGTGTGGGGCATGGAGTTTTAAACAAGAGGTGTGCTGTACCTGAATATCAGGTGGAGTGGAGCAGACTGAGGGCGTGGTGTGGCGCGTTCAGTAAATTGCCAGAATCGTAAAAATAAATATCAAACTAGTCCACTGAAAAAACACCATGTAACATGCTCAAGGCTTCTTTTATTTGGAAATATATTAGGATGATAAATGCTTAACATTCATAACATATTTGTCTGCTGTGGGATGTTCGTGCGCCATACGGATGCCCTCGCACAGCAGAGCACAACTCCTTCCCCTCTTCAAATTGATCTGGATCTGTACAAAAGCTGCTCATTCACATGAGGCTGTTTACTGCGATGTCCTAAGGTGTGTTTTCTTACCCTGTCTGCGTTTCTAATGCTGTGATGTCAGCTTTTCCTCACATTCTTGCTGCCGGTGTGAACACCGGACTCTGAGGGATCAGTGCGCACATTCAATGACAGCTCGGGGCTCGGAGCGGATGCACATCTTGTACATGGTGCTCTCTTGGCAGCAGTGGTCAGTAGACTTTTTACAGCGGCTCAAGAGACTTATAGTGCACATGAGCCCTGCTCTGTACAAACACCTGTGCATCCTGCTCTCTGTGCTCATGGTGCATATTAGTCACTTGTGCATGACAAATGCATGTTGTGCAGTCACCCTCCCTGTGTGTTAATGGTTTAATCCATGCCTGTGAGCAAAGTGATAACATCACTGATATTTATATGACAATAAACGTATTCCATAATCCGCCAGATATCCACCCTTGAAACGAGAATGTGAGCAGCCAGCAATAGCACCATTGGAAACTTGTACCTCAGGAGAGTCCGTGGTAGCGAACTGCTGGACGGGCGGGAGCAGGTGCGACCAGGGGAAGAGCAGCGCACAGTGGTCTGTTGTGAGATGAAGAGCGCATGAGATAGACACTGGTCTGCTGCTTAATGGGAAGCAAATGAAATGAGGAACACAGAAAACTAAAAAGGTTTATGTGTGTGCGCGCATGGGCTTACAGCAGTGGGTGAGCTTGAGAGGGGCGAACATGCATGTGGAGTGTTCGGAACACAAACCGAGCCAGTTCTGTCACTGCCCATCCAAAATTTTATATTCCTGGCGGCTATACTGGTGTGCACTTGCATCGTGGAGCTCTGGAGCTGTTTCATTGTACCCATATTTAGTTTTTCCCCACACCCTCTTTGCTGTCTGGTAATGAGGCAAAGACTGCAGACATTATCCACACTGGTAGTGCTTTTAAACGCCACAGCAGTCACAGATTGGTTGAGATGCCATCACCATATATGTACTTGTACCGTCCCACTCCATCCTCCAGCAGCGAAGTACAGTCCCACCTGCACATGCCCCCTCCTTAACGCTAGCCCTAGCGCTAAGATCATGGGCAAGATCGGGCCCATTGTCTTATATGCCTCATACTCTTTCAAATTTTTCATCGATGTCCCATCAATTCAAGCCACTGCTATTGGGTGTTTATTAAACTTAGAAATTGTTGAACTTCCTCTTCAGATCTCACACTTCTATTTTTACTTGGTTTTCAGTTTGTTTTTAGTCTGGACACTTTCTCTCTACAACAAAGAGCTAACCCTGAGTGACTATTCGTAGTAAGGTCAAAGCGGCAGGGCCCTGTGTATGAGGGCTGTATGACTTCTGTATGGACTATTAACTTCTAACAGTTATCCATTGGTAAAAGTATTATAAATTATATATTCAGAGTATTACAAGCTTTGGCTTACGTGACCAGTTTTTCACAGGAACAACAATAATAGTAAAAACAAATTTCCCTGCCCTCCATTTTAAAAGTCTAATAGGTACATAAGTAAACTTGTTAAATGAATTGTTAGAAGCTCTCAAGGTAATGACTCCTTGTGCATGAGAATATAGTGAGTGTGTCTGAAGCCTTGGCCACAGATTATCTTTGACCTCTGTGACTGCACTTGGAAACACTTGGGGGCCCTCGACAGATTATGTTTCACTTTTTGCCACCACCATGTTTGAGAGGTCATTTCATCCACTACAGCTCTGATTTTTATGTTTAATTCTATAAGACTATGTTAAACATGCTGTAGGTCAGATGTCCCTGTATTATCATATGCCTATACATGGCCTCAGATCCTCATTTTTCACTTGTCTTGTTGAACATGGTAATGGAGTTGTTAAACATGAATCTTTTATTTAGAAACTGTAAATAAGTCCGATATGGTGATGGGCTGTGTCTGTGGCGCTAGTCAAGCGTGAAGATCTAATAGGGATCTTATCACAGTGTTCTGGTCGATGGAGCATGGCAGATCTTGTATTGTCCATTTAATTTGCTCGACTTGAATAGGTTTAGCTCAGTGTAGATGTCATACGTCAGTGTGTGAGGCGTTTAGAGGCAGACAGTCTTTTTGAGCACTCATTTGGGTTTAATGAGAAAGGCCTCTCAGCATGTGTCTGTTTGCATGTGTGTGTGCAAGTGTGCGCTGGCCTTTGCTACAGCTCTGGTTTCTCCTGCAGAGTAAGGTTACCCCAATGTAGTCTGTGATAGATTAGTCATTCTGATCTCGATTGAGGAGGTAGCACACAGCATCTGCTCTGTCTATTTTGTTTCCTGTTTTGTGTTGCTCTGATGATGAGAGCTTTAGGTCCCATGTGGTGTCAAGGGGTAAGCGCCATTTATTACTTAACTAAAACTATAAACTAAAATGACTTTACTAAAAATAAAATTTTTCCTAAAATTGTCAGTTTTTTTTAAAATTGTGTTGCTGGATTTCTATCAATTGATACAACCCAGTTGTGATGTCAAGAGAAGTTTTGTGTTTTGTGTTTTGTTCTACACTTTCTTCAGTAAAGCTTTTTTTTTTTTTTTTTTTTTTTTTTTTACAAATATCAATAGCCTTTTGATACTGCTAATTGTTTGTTAAGGGAGGGAGCACTGAGAGCTACTATTTTCAGCTCTATACAAATTCTGTTTGGTCTGAGGGTCACGTGACAATCCAGCCTTCAAAGAGAAAAGTTCAGAAGTTTTGAGAGTTGTTGTATTTTGTCTGACAGGTAACCACATACATCTTTTTTGTGAATAAAGTGTAATGCTCAGTTATACAGGAAAGAAATACTTTATTTTTATTAACTATTTTTAGCAACACCTGGGGATATATATATCTGCATATATATGTATATATGTGTGTGTGCGTGTGTGTGTGTGCGTGTGTATATATATATATATATATATATATATATATATATATATATATATATATATATATATATATACACACACACACATACATTTTTTTAAACATACCCATTATTGGCCAGTGGAATGAATTTTTTTATGTTGAATGAATAATGAAAGGATTAAACATTTTTGAAGGAAGTTGATAGTACTGGTTGTAATTGTATGCCTGCACTGTGTGATTCCCAAACTGCTGGTGGTACACCAGTTCTTTCTGATGGTAAATATCTTCAGTTCAGTTTTGCTTAATTTAGAGGGAATTTTAGTATCATTGTATCTGTCTTCCTAAATGCATATCTGCGTTGATGTAGCCCTTGAACTTCTGAACAAAAGTGTTAAAAGTGTGCTAATTTAAACCTGGCCTAATTCCGTCCTGGTGGTACTCGGATCCTTGTATCCTTGTATGGTTTAAATTACTTTCAAAATGATGATAACACCATTTTCATCCTTTTTGTAACCTGCCACTTCACACAAAGTAATCATGAGATTTTGTAGTTATCTTCAGGAGTAGATTTGTTTATTCAGGAGTCGAGTTGTTTAGACAGTTGTTTCGCACTGACAAAATGGCACCTGTCGGGAGCTGTACAGCAGAATCAATTGCAGTTGAGTAAAGGTGGTATAGTGCTGCTAGTACTTCTACTTAGAGTAGTTTTACGAGAGTATATTTTTTAGCACTTTGAGCACAGCTCTTCTCATCTCCTCTCAGTGTGTCTGCAGTAGGATTGGTATCAGTGGTTTTAGGTGGTGACTCATGTTAATTAAACATTTCCAGCGTCACTCCGCTCTGTGCATGCAGAACTAGAGAGCACAGACAGCCACACTATAGGGCGAAACCTATACAATACTAACATGTTGATATGGGTAAAACTGATGCTAGTGCAGCTTCATTTTCAGCAGATAAACTTAAGCTTAAAGAGATTATGGTGGTGTCTGACTTAGAGCTGGGCTATCACTTCTCAGCCAGTTAATTATGTAATAATATATGCAGAGCCCCAGTTCTGAGACACTATCGTCTTCTACTGCAGCCTCAACAGAAACTGGGATCATGATGGGTTTGTGCACCTTTTTGATTCTCAGAGCAGGGAACATGAAAAATAATAATAATCATATTAAATAAATTAATCAAAATAACCAAAATTGCCTAACTGTTTTCTGTGTTTTTCCTTTCAAGGTCCTGCTGAAGACTGGACAGTAAATCATCTCCCTGAACCAACTGTTTTTTTCTGAGTGAGAACGTTACATTCTCAATCTGGTGGGGTGACAGTGGCAGAACCGGAGCCATGGAGGTGGCCCTGGTCGACTTTGAGAGCCTTGAGGACACTGAGAATGAGGTGGATCACTTTGCAGACGAGACCACCGCTCTCACTGCAGACCTGTCCCAGGACTGTAGTGTCCCCCCCAGTAACTACCTCAGACGGGCCTCTCAGTTTGCTGCCTCTGCCTCTCCCAGCCACCTGCCCTCATGCTGCTGGGAGTCCAACTCCCCCTGCCCCCCTCCACAAGCCCACAGAGTCAGTATCCCACACTCTCCAACACTGCCAACCCCCAGTCGACAGGGGCGCACCAGCTGTGCTAGCATGCTATCGAGCTGGAAGTTACTCCTTAGCAGTGAAGGCAGTAAGGAAAGTGAGAAGATCTTCAGTCGACTTGCAAAAGAGTGTTGTGAGGATCTATTTGTTGATAAACGTGGGCTTGATGATGGAGATCAAAAAGTTATCATCAACATAGCAGGGCTTCGATTTGAGACCCAATTAAAAACACTAGATCAATTTCCAGAGACACTACTGGGAGATGCTCAAAAACGAATGGAGTACTTTGACCCAATGAGGAATGAGTATTTTTTTGATAGAAATCGGCCAAGTTTTGATGGGATCTTATACTACTATCAATCAGGAGGAAAGATTCGGCGACCAGCCAATGTTCCTCTGGACGTGTTTGCTGATGAGATCATATTCTATGAGCTTGGGACTGAGGCTATGGAACAGTTCAGAGAAGATGAAGGTTTTATAAAGGATGTGGAGGTCCCTTTGCCCACACATGACATTAAAAAACAGTTCTGGCTTTTGTTTGAGTACCCTGAATCTTCTAACGCTGCTCGAGGTGTAGCGCTTGTGTCACTTTTTGTTATCATCATATCAATCATTATTTTCTGTATGGAAACACTACCAGAATTCCGAGATGAGCTGGATCCAGTTGTTTCCACCACAGTACATCCATTTAACAAAACGAGAAATCAAGATGGGGAATCCCTATTTGGAGGGAAGGCGACTCCTTTCAATGACCCTTTCTTTATAATTGAGACAGCATGCATTGCTTGGTTCTTCTTCGAGCTTTGTGTGCGTTTTCTGGCGTGTCCAAGCAAAAGGGAATTTTTCCACAATCTTATGAATTCTATTGATATCATCTCCATCATTCCCTATTTTATAACACTGATAACAGAACTGGCAACTACACCAGCAGAGAGCACAGGACAGAATATGTCTTTGGCCATTTTGCGGATCATTCGACTTGTGAGGGTATTTCGTATATTTAAACTGTCCCGTCACTCAAAGGGCCTGCAGATATTGGGACAAACTCTAAAAGCCAGTATGCGAGAGCTTGGGCTGCTCATCTTCTTTCTCTTCATTGGAGTTATCCTCTTCTCCAGTGCAATATACTTTGCAGAGGTGGATGAGCCTAACACTCAGTTTGTCAGCATACCAGACGGCTTCTGGTGGGCTGTTGTGACTATGACCACGGTAGGTTATGGAGACATGTGTCCGATAACCATGGCTGGGAAAATGGTGGGGACACTGTGTGCAATAGCAGGTGTATTGACAATAGCTTTGCCTGTTCCTGTCATTGTCTCCAACTTCAACTACTTCTACCACAGGGAGACAGAGGCTGAGGACAAGACACCCTTTTCAGATGCAATTGAGCAGGCATTGAAAGGTGACCCTAAAAAACAGGGTGACTCTAACAAAGAAAGTAGCAACACCTCACTCAATAAACTTAACGGCTTATGGCCGAACAGCAAAAAGAAATAACAAAGAAAGAAATCAACTTTTATTATGGAAAGATCTTTGTAACTGATCAGAGGACAAAATTTATTTAAGATACCAGACATACCTCAAAAGAAATGAATATAAATAGCCTAATATGTTTCAGTGGTTAGTTTTACTACTTTGGTATTTTACTGTTGGCTTGAATCAGTAAAATAGCAGCACTACGTCAGTGTGGTAGCAATTGTAAATTGTCAAAATATCCAGACACTGATAACACAAACTTTGTATAAAATAAACTAACACCAATGTAAACCATATGAAATACTTGAGGTGGTCTGTAAGATGCGATATCCCTTATTTTCATTATTTTATACAATACCAAAGTAGTATTTATAAACCTTTTACTATGCAACAATTTACTGTTATCAACTCACTGTTTGGTTCGAATGACTATGGTGGAACCTTTCCCTTATTTGGCTGGGCATTCAACCTCTGCTTTAGACCTGCTCATCCACCAGCGAGGTATTCCTGTGCACTGGTACCAGCTCCAGATGGACTCAACGACATTGTCACAAACAGAAGAAAATGAATCACTGGTTAAGAGTGAGATTAACATTCTCTGTAGCAAATAGTATGGCAACTACCTTTTTGCATGAAGACCTCTACTCCATCATGGATCTCTTTTGTCTTCACATTGTGATAACTGTAGCAAGGACTGAAGTCCAGCAGTGTGACTGGCTCGGGTTTCAGAGGAGTGCCTTATTGGGATGATTTTGCCATAGTCTCAATAGCCTACCCGTTATCAATGTTGTCAGTATTTTTTATCAGGGCAAATGTTGGAAGTGAATGGATCTATTTCTTTTCTTTTTAACTTCTACATCTGTTAGAGAACATGAAATGGACAGCACTTAGTTTCCCATGATGCTATCAAAAATCACTGGACAAGTTTGCATTATCTGTATCTGTGTTTTTGATGAATTCCATAACTCACTTGAAGAAACTATTTTCTATTCTTATATCATCATATCTAGAATTTTGTTTGTAAGAATTGTTTGTGTACTAAATGCCATTGCTGTGCAAAACTATCAAGCAGAAGGGAAAGCCTTGTTGTTGTGTTCACGCTTTAAATCATTTTATGACTTTACACTGTACTTGAGTATGTATGTAAATGTTTTCAGTAAATGATGCACAGTTACACAAATGCAGTTGTTCTTTTTAAGTGCTAACTGTAGTGCTAGCTCACTTCACCTCATGATGCTGCGTCACTGGACTACAAAAACTGGGGCAGAAGACAATGTTGTAGTCGTAGTCATAGTATTTGAGTCCAAGTCAGTGCAAGTCCTCAGAGTTGTCACAAAGGTCTGAAACTGAACCCAATCAATCAAGTCAAACTCAATACAAAACTGTACTAACCTTTGTCTCTGAAAGCACATTTTCTAACTGTCATTAATAGTTTTAAGTATAAAATGTATCATTTGCATGGTGTCTACTCACAACAGTGTGAAGAAAAAATGTGAAAAATGTATGTCTGTGTGACCTACAACAAAAGCTGGTTTACTATTATATCATAAAGTTAAAATATTTCTTATGATGGGCCTTATTATCAGGTTGTCTTAAAACATTTGGGACATACAAGGTCAGGGAATGGAAAAGGAGAATGCCAGTGAAAAGGGAGAAAAGAGGTCTGCATGTGTGACGATGGAGGAGGCTGGGTTCACACGCTACCTGACCGCCGCTCACACACTGACAGACAGATACCTTATATGCTCTGGAAGTAGGTTACAAGTGACATTTGAGATCTATACACAAAAGGTAGCCGTCTTTAATCACATGTGCTTTATTCACAGTGTGTTCAACCAAAGCAAAATCCATTGTACGCAATTTTTACCAATAGTCTGTTTATCATTTTTAGTCAACTAAATTTGATTTGCTTGACCAAATATTTACACTTCGTGACTCACACAACTGTGACATGAAATAAAAACGTACTGGGATGGAAGTTGTTCATTAGGATTGTTTTATATTGATAAGATTTATTTTTTGTTAAAGATGCACTATGCAACTTCCATCACCTGCTTGTTTCTATGGATATGTCATTGCTCTGCTTGGAATGTTCCGCAGTATGACATTATACAGATCTAACTTATATTTATTCAATTACAGAAGGTTTTATTGCTCAAAAATACATACATACAAAACTGACTGTGACCGGGGTTGGCTCTCCATAGATCTGACCTATAACGTCTCATTTGGCCTGCATGATGATAGAATTGTTTAATGCCATACTGTGGAATATTCTAGACAAAGGATTAACATCTCCATGTAGAAAAGAATTTGATGGACCTTCCACCAAAAAAGTTACACAATGCACCGTTAAAAGTTGTTGTATATTTAATTTAGTTATTTTTTTAAAGAAATTATAGTTAACTTGTTATATAAAAAGATGGATATTATGGAATTATGTATTGTATTTGGAAATGTCTTAGAAAATCACCCCACATCTGTTGTGGGCAGTAATTTCAACAGATGAGTCTAACATGAGGTGTCTGGCACGATTACATTGCTGAGTGGGTTTGGAAAACGTCTAAAATTGTACTCCATTACCGTCATTAGATACCTCATCAAAGTTGTAATCAGTAAAATGAGCTGAGGGATTACCCATTATAAATAATAAATATTTCTCAATCACTTCCCCTGTTATGCATACATTTCATTATATTTCTCATCCTACATGGAATTACTACTGAAGCAAGACCATTTTATGTGTTACTTTTGATGTTGCATTATTTGATTTGCAGACCTGCTTTACTTTATAAAACTCAGAGCAGAAACTGAAAAGCAGAAAAGGAGTTTGTGCATTCTTATTAGAGTACTTTGAATTGGTAGATATACAACGCATGAGCCTGTTTTTGTATGTTTGTCTCTGTTTTGTGTAAAAGTGCTGCTTGTGCCCAGTGGAAGATCCCTGTCCAGTGCTGAAACATGCATGAGGTTGCTCTATCATTAACGAGTGGCTTTGATGGAAAGTTCCACAACAGTGAGAGATATGCAGCATTGAGAAGGCTCAGGGAGGACACCAGGCAAGTGGTGGAGTTTGTTAATAATATATTTTTATTATATTTTATTATTTTTTCAGACCAAGGTTTACTTTGTTTTCATAGCTGACAGATCTGATTGTTCACTAACTAGCAGTCTTCCTCAGAGTGGTCATGTGATGTTGCTCATCTGATTTATACAGGTTTGTTTATAACAGAAAAACATCAGTAGCATTATTGTTCTACACATTGTGCAGTGTGGGTAGATGTCTGAGTTTCATTTTCTCAATTATAAGTCAGGTTTTATGTTAGAAAATGGAAAGTAGAACTAAGCATCAAGAGCTATTTGTGAACTGCTGTGGAAGGTTTCCTCTCAATTTGAAATCAAATTGACCAACCACACATCAATCAGTTTAAAGACTCAAATAAACTGTGTAAGCAAGCATACATAGTGTTTTGATGACTTCTGAGAGAAAATGAATCAGTTTGAGATAAGGCTTTTAAAACATCATCACTCAAGCTGATCGACGGTTCAGCAAGAAAAAAACAGCACTAGTTCAAACAAAAGGTTTCCTTGAATTTGTAAATTTTCTTGGAACAATTCGTCACTGGCCAGGCAAGTTCAAACTGATGTGTTACTAACGTCACAATGAATGCAGCAGTACATCACATGGTTTTACTAGGAAAAGATGGCAGTTGACATTCAAAGTAAGATGGAGAAAAACACCGGAGTTGGGAAGGTCATAGCGTGATGCAAATAGAACATTGAATTGAAGTGTCAACAACATCTGTGATGGTATAATTTGTTCCTACAGATTAACCATTAAACAAACACGGAGACTTGCACACACAGAGACCTTTGACCTCCATCAGACTATACTATTAACTAAATAATCTATATTAATACCTATGAGGAAACATTTTCTTAATTGCAACTTAATTTAGTCCAATTTCCTATCTCAAATATCTTAATGACTCTAGGCTACTGTTAGTTTTACATGCATATACTGTATGTGGCAATATAATTCACTGAACTAAACTGATGAAGCTGAAATTGTGTTATTAAATCGCCTGCAGATGCCTAAAAGACTATAATTGTAATTATTGTTTGTTAAGTTTTTGACAAGCTATTTGCCATGTGAATCACCTCAGGCACAAAATAGAATGTAAGTTTTAGCAAACGAGATAAATGCAATCACAATCTTCACCTTTTGTTATTAAAAGGGGAAGTAAACAACTTTACAACCCAAACAAGCTAGTATGACATCCTTACTTAATTATGCTCAAATTTCCAAGCTGCCAAATGAGATTACAGAAAAGGTCATGTAGTCCCAGTCATCTCCAGAGCAACAGGAAGCAGACAGACTAATTTTAGTCTCATTCTAATCAATATTTGATGCCCAAGTAGAACAAAGATAGATATTACCAAACTTAATCACACTGCCAACTTTCAAAGCACATGCATATTTGAGCTGGGTCATACTTCAGAGTTTAGTGTTCACCAAAATCCACCAAAGGCCTCTCCGGCTGCTCGGCTCTGACTGGCCAGATCAGTGTCTGGTGTGTGGCAGCAGCAGATGGAGGGGTTATTCTGTGATCCACCCAAAGGCCTTATGTAAGAGGATCAGTGGACAGGTAATAGGCCAGCTGTGTGAATGTCAACATGTGGCACAGTCATCAAATGGTCTCTTCAAGCTCACTGCCAATAACAATGTCCGGAAATATTAGCATTCACAAGCGCACGCACACATGTTGCGTTTCCATGCTTTTTGGGAACATTACATTGACTTACATTCATTTCTTCAGACCAATCTTAATCTTTACCACAGTCACTATCTGTCTAACCTTATTGTATTAAATTGTATTGTATTTGAACTTAACTTATAATTTTCTCAATCATTATTTCGTGGTAGCGCTCCCTCTGCTTCATCAGTGGCCTATATGCTGTCCTTGGACTGAGAGTGAGACCATCTTTTACATGTTCTCTATATGCAAGTGATTGCAATACCTTTAAACAGTAAGAGCGTGTGCTTCCTACATCTCCTTTAAATGATAATGTTGCTTTAAATATAAAAGATTTACATCATGGCGACCTGATGTTTGTCCTCATAAGGGAGGCAGGTCCCCATGAATTGGGTGTAAACAGATTTTAGTCCATGCAAAGTGATGGATACTGATCCACGCTCACCAGCTAAAATGAATGAATTCATTAATTTAATGTCAGTGTGGCTCTGTCTAAATCCAGTCCAGTCTGTCTAAATACTTGGTACTAGACAGGGAAATACACATTCAAAGTTAAATATAGCCTCCATGCTAGTTGAGGAAAGGTACCATAGACTGAACACATACCTTCACATATACATACAGTATAAGGAGCATCAACTATTAACCAGATGGAAAATAGTCACCTTTGGCATTTTATGGCATATAAACTACTCATGAGTTTAAATGTAAATTAACAGTTGGTAGGATTGAGCTAAAGACTATAACTAGATGTGTAAGCTACTGCTATAAAAGTATAAAGCACATATACATATAAACAGCTCTATGTGATAATGAGCAGACAAGGCTACAAGGTAAATAAAATATGTGCTGGGCTATTATTAAGTTTTAAACATTCCATAAAGTTGCTAGACACATGTGGAATATCCCACATTAGGGCTAGGAATTTTAATCAAGCTTCACATATGTTTTATTTGCTTCTTCTATTACTCTCAACATGCTCCAAATTCTGTTACACTCAATATTTAACCAGCAACTCAGACTTTGTTACCTTCTAAAAATGTGTTCCTGAAAAACATTTTCAACCTGCTCCATCTTGTGGTGAGTAAGACATGCAAGCTATTTTATATAAATATTAAGATATTTTATTATGATATCTTTTACTAATGAAATACTAAAGTTTGAACATTATTGCAATACAATGTACAACAAAACAAACTTAATAATTCTGACTTTGTGTTGTAGAATGATGCTAAAAAGAAAGACTGAAGATTGTGCAGTAAGCCTGCATGATCTGCTGATATAAAGCTGAAGAACATAATGCACACTTTACGATCTATGTTGCATAATAAAAACACATTAAAACAATATAATTACATTCCAGACAAGCATGACAAAACGTGAATGACAGTCACTGTGGTAATGTTATGGTTATTTCTTGCTGGCCTTAGCTCACAGCATTTCCTCCAAAAAGTGTCACACTAGGACATGGCTACTCTGAATGAGTTTAGTGTTAAAGTGGCCCATCACAGGACTCGATGTTACCTCTGAAGGATATTAGCAACACTTTAGAAGGACGCCCTGAAGCGAAACTCCAGCTGGACCACGACGACAACTATCTTATGTGTCCACTGATTCAGTGGAGGTTTGGAGGAAACGATTTGTGAAAACCTCATTACTGCTCAGATGCTGCGTGCACTTCAGTCAGCTGATGAATAAACAAGCACATGGCAACTCCAATGACTCTGCGGTGAGCATGTAGCAGCGTATTCATCTTTAATTTAGTTTCTTGCTTTCCTTGGTGAACTGGTTCAAAGATTTGGGCTCATTTTTAGTTTCATGGAGTGGACAGGTTTTCACAGTAGGCCCAAAGTGTTTCCTCGTTCTTGGGGGTCCCTCAACTTCAACATGAAACTTGAACCACATAAACATCATCATGATGATTTTCACCCTTAAACCACAAAACACAAACAGAGTATAAGTGCTCTAGTTATTTTCTAACACACATTTGTGAACAAAAATCAAGCACTTATTTTGCATGGCCAGGTTTGCATTTCCAAACATAACATACATAACATAAAAGTATACAGATGAAACTTCCCATATAGTACAAATACCAACTTAAAATTTACATTGTATGACTTTTGTAATTTCATACAATTTATTGTAACTGTTATGTTTATGTGGGACTGAATATGTGATTTTTTTTTTTTTATTCTTAAGCAGAAGATTTCAGTTTTCACCTACCAAAAAGTCCTGTAGATATTTTTCAGCAATAATAAAATGTAAATGAAAATCTTCTGCTCTTTACTCTGAAATGCCACTATGAAGGACCTGTCAATTCTTAAATGAAAAGTCAATTATAATGAATTCAAGTCTAATTAATCTAGTTTTAGATCAATATTGCGGTTTGTAAAAACATGATCTACGTATGGTATAGTTTAATACCAAATAGCTGAAAAAAAAAAGTCTTCTTTAAATATGAAAATCTAATGAGATTTACCTGTCGTCAATATTTTTCCTTATGGTACTGATGCAGACCCGGTAAAAAAAGACAATGAAGTGTTTGAGTCCTGCCCAAGTCCAAAATATCCACTGAGGAGAATCCCTGAACCAAAACTGCAATCTGCAAAACATAACAAGAGGGGTTTAAACATTACAGTTGACATGATTCTTGACATCATATAAAGTATAAACTAGAAAGGCACTCAGAGAGCGCAGACCTCCGCCAATTACTACAGTCCCCCTCATATTAATTGTGTTTTCCATAAATATTTGTCTCGTATCTTTCAATTTGGAATATGAAAGAGGATCCGATTGTCCATCCCTGAGTCAAATTTCATGGGGTTTGGTCAATAATTAACCGAGATATTGAGAAACAAAATTTTTGGCCCCATTTACCACAATGTTAACTAAAATTTCAAAGTGATCCAGAATCCAGGATTTCTTCCGGATCACCCCCAAAATGAAATCAGTTCTTCCTTTTCACATTTCCAACAAATCCTGAAAATTTCATCAAAATCGGTCCATAACTTTTTGAGTTATGTTGCTAACAGACAAACAAACAAACAGACAAACAGACAAACGCCGGCAAAAACATAACCTCCTTGGCGGAGGTAATAATTACCTATGCCAGCTCTGCATGACAGTGAAGATCAGGAAGAGCAGGGGCAGGAGCAGGTACAAGAATAATTTTCCAGTTACCCCCACCATGGTCTCATTAGTCATCATATTACTCAGAAGGACTGAAATAAGTGGTGAGAAATAAAACGTAAGATAAAAAAATTAGGTTTGATTATTAAAATTTACATGTGCGCTTGGCCGCCATACCATTTTGAATAAAGTCCAAATCCATCACAGACTCTGACTGAACGGAATCATCTTTTACTTTCATGTTCTTGTGGTCTGTGAAGGTGGTCAGGGTATTTTCTGGCTTTCTTCTCACCATCTGTATCTCTTTTGGCGCTTTCCAGAAGTGGTTTTACATTATGCAAAGTTAAACATGGAGCAAGATCTGTAGGCCAGGTAAAAGTTTGAAATCAAATCTGAATCAAGTCAAATCAAGTCTGAAAATCAACCCAGCCAATTTGTAATGATTTTAGCAGGAGCTGACTTACCATTTTTCAAAAGGAAATTAATAGCGTCTTTATAGCCATTGTCGAAGGCTTCCTCCAGTGACTAACAAAAACATATTTCAAAGTGACACGCATTTAGAGCTTGTATGCAACATATGCTCTTTTACAATTACTGTCATCTTTTGCTGTTCACAAACAGGCCTGTCACAATAACACATTTTGAAGCATGATATATTGCTACAGACAAATAATTAGATAAACAATAATATTGAAACTACTTTATGCCACTGATTGATATTAAAATAAAGCAATTAAAATAAATGCCTGTAAACATTTTTTTAAATAGAGAGTATAATTAAATGCACCAAATAAATGAACCAATAATTAGTCACAAAAGTCACTTATTCAACCCTTTACAGCTCCAATTTTTTCCCTTTACAACAAAATAACACAAATGTTCTTACTTTTGCAAAGAAAATGTACAAACATGCAAAATCGATATAGTAATTATTGTGACAGGCCATAATAAAATGTAAAATTCAAATAATCCTTGCAGTATTTAAGAGTCTATAATAATCTTTATATATTAAGGCGATTACATGGAGAAAAAAAAAATATATTGTACAGTATGCAGTATATTTTATCAGCAAAAATTTAGAACAATTTCAGTGGCCTCACCTCTAAAGTCACTGGGTAGAGGGCATTGATAACACGACCACAGTTGGGACCATTAGCTTTCAGTGTCGTCCCACTCACTACCATCTCCCACAGACAGGGGGCGTCAGCAGGACAGATGTCAACGTCCCCAGAGAATGGAGACACAGTCAGAGTGGGACACTGAGAGAGGACAGGCTGCATCCCCGTGAAGCCACCATCAACACAGTACTGGGACAAGAGACAATATTAGTGTTAGGCAACTAGACAGTTCATTTATTGTTTTTATAGACAATGTATCGATTGTTACAAAAGAAATAGCCATAGCACTGTACTAGAAATTTCCATCGCTACTTTCAGTCTGTAGCCCTAAACATAATTGAGTTACTATTTAGTATTTCTCATGTAATATCCTATTACAAATAAGCATTAGACCAGGTGGATTGTAGCTGTAGTACGAGTATAATATAGCTCTTCAAGTTATAATAGAAAAAAGCTGTAGGTGAGTAAAAAAAAAAAGACTAACAACACTTTGAAGTAAAGCAATGATTTTTGAGTACCGCTAATTGATTTTAATATTTAGAAGTAACTACTTTTTATAGGATCACAACCTTCAGTGTTTGACAATGGTGGGAAACTTACTATGCCTTTGAAAGAGGGAGGTATCATGCCACAATAACCAGGGACATAACAGCTACACAACAGAGCCTAAAACAAATGCATGAAAATTAGTCGAGTACTGGCCCAAGTTAACAGTTAACAATATTGAAAAAAACAAACAAAAAACCTCACCTGTACTACATCCTCTTTTGAGTGATATTCAGTCATGATGAGGTGTTTTCCATCTTCCAGTCTAGTCATAGCCACAGCCAGGCGCCCACAGGCCAGTTTGTGAGCCTTTTCTGGTATGTGCTTCAGTAGTACTTGCTCCAACCAGTGAAACACATTTATGGATGGGCTCAGAGGCCCAAGTCTGAACTCCTTCACTTTTTTGGCAAAGTGTAACATCTCATCCCGTATGGAAACTGTAAAGTAGAACACTATACACTGATACTTCGGACAACTGTATTAGTCTCCTTTGTGCTTACAGTGACCCAGTTATTTAATATTTAATATATTTATATTTTATAGACATACTCTGTTCAAATATTTAAGAAAAAAAAAAAACTTACCAAAATCTATCTCACAGACAACAGCAGCCGCTACCAGTGATCCAGCAGAGGCACCAAGGACACGGGGAGCAGTTTTTAAAATCCAGGGTGCATAGTTTAAAAGGCACTGAGCTACTCCTAACTGGTAAGTAGCCATGAATCCAGATCCAGAGAACGAAATTGAGATAGGAGTTTCAAGAAACTGACAACTGGTTACTCCAGGAGGCATGATGCAAAATAGTTTATTGATTAAAGTCAAAAATAAGTTTTCCCTAAGCCTTACAATAGCACTGTTAGTTAATGATTCAGACTACAGGGGGAGAGGTTTTTCAACCACTCAATTTGACATAGTACGTTAGCGATGGCCATGTGAGGTATTTTACAACACTGCTACTCACTGTTTCAGCCTGATCATTAAAATACGTGGCTTTTTCGTAGTTTCTACATAAACATAAACACCAGCAACCAAAAATACACAAAAATATAAATAATTAAGATTCCGGTATTAATGAAAAAGGAAATGAGGGAAATGATTTTGCTCAGTTTATTATATTACACGCACATGCACACGAACACACACACTCACACACACTTGGATTTAGTACTGAGGATAAAGCTTTTACCTGTCATGTCTGTGTGCAATTATACTGCCACCTGCTGGTAACAAAGCATAGCATAACCTTATGGATTATGCCTTGTAAGATGTTTTGAACAGCGTATTACATAATACAGTTTTAATGAAAATAATCTGGATTAACATGATTGAAACTAAATGTTCTCGTAATTATTATTCTACTTTGTATGATAACAAAATAATATACATTCCCTATCTAACAGGGGTAGTCTGTGCAGGAGGAGACTTGGGGGAGCCATTTTCAGGGGACAATTCAAAATGGTGCTCTTCATGTATGGGACTAGGGTCAGCATTGTCCCTGTCATGATCTGGACTGTACTCTGATGGTTCATCATGGACAACATGTTTTTGAATATCTTGGGGTGTCTTCAGGAATCTATAAGTTCAAAATGAAAAGGTATTTGTTTTGTATTTGAAAAGCATATGTAAATGTATTATGTACCTGAAGAGGAGTTTCTGGCCTCGCTCTTTCTTTATTATGTTGAGTTTGTAGTAGTGTCTCAATGCACGGGACATTTTTTCATAGGTCATGTTGTCTCGGTTCTGAAAAGATTATACTACTGCACTGCTCTATTTCTGGTATTCTGGTTAATCTTTGTGAGGTCTAATACTAAAGCATACCTTATGGTTCCCCCAGAGACGTGCCAGACCATTGGGGTCCACCACTCTGAACACAAGGCTGTCTGGGTCCTCCCACCGGATGTACTCCTGATAGCGTTCATCGCACAACAACTGATAGACATAGTCCCACAGTAGCCGGCATTCTGTGACCAACAGAACAGTTTGTCAGTGTTAATACATTAAGAAGTAAATTTTCCATAACATATTTTAAAGTGCCCATATTACTGTATTTTCTTATCTATGTTATAACGCTGTTTTCTCATCACAGACATACCTGGAGATATGTTTTGTTTCATTCACACACGTTTAACTCACAAACCATGCAAACTCAGGCAGCATTCTTCTCAAACAGAAAACACTCTACCCCACATTGTGATGTCATATGGTAGTCCAGGAAGAGCTGCATTGTGTTTTTAAACTTCTTGCACTTTCAAAAGAATAATTTAGATGATTTCAGCACTGGAATTTTGTTTTCTACTAAACAACAGATAAAAGGTAGCTGTTAACATGAAAACTTCCACTTCATGACATCACAAGCTGGAACAGAGCATTTTGAGCTTTGGAGATGTAGACAGACTCACATGTGTTAATGAAACAAAACACAACTCCAAGTATATTTTTGAGGCGATAACAACATTAAACTTAAATTTTGTATAATATATATAAAATACATAATGCATAATATTTATAGTATATCTTTAACTTTGAACATTTTTTGGGATCATTAGTTGGCTTTGTTAACAGTAGAACATGAAAAATGGGAGAGAGAGGAAGATGCATTCATCATAGTGTTGGAAAAATGTTGATAAGAAAAAATGTCCATGTTTAAAATAGTCTGAGACAAATGCAGTAGTATAAGCAAAAGTTATAGAATTGTAGTAAGAAAAGTACACCTCTATAAAAGGTAAAATAAAGTATACCCGGGATGCGCCCATTAGCTGCTTGAATAGGACTTCGTGGCCTCTTCCGACTGGACAGGTTCAGAGGCTCTGGGTCAGGGCTGTTGTTTAGAGAACGCTCGGCTTTTATTGTTGATTCATCTAAAAAACATCTTATAGCATCAACAATACCAAGAAATTCAAGTGAAAATCAAGTACTACTCACTATTTTGGGTTAGTGGAGTGTGTGGCTGGTACACAATTAAAGGAGGGTCTCGTAGGCTGCACTGTGGTGGAGCAGTGATGGTCGAACTAGGGTCTGTCACAATCACAGGTGAGAACAAAGACTTTGTCAAAATAGGGAAATGTAAACTAAACCTAAAACGAAAGCAAAAGTAGAGACTGACTTTCCAGACAATAAACCTTTACAAATGGTACAAGGATTGAAGCCTGTCTTGATAAATATGTATAAAGCTAAATAGGTTAGGAGTAATTTAGATATGCAATTTCTGATGATTTTTAAGTCATTCAGTGGAAGACAAGTTCGCTAACAATTTCAGCGTTATCCTTCTCCTATCCAAAAACAAACTTTTCACTAGACTGGCTTTTCAGGAAGTAGATTCTCATATAATCTTTCCCTGTTTAACAAGTTTGATTCTTGAGTGATAAAATAATTCATGATTCCTTGTTCTTGAATACAGTTTTTGTTTCTGTTTTACTCACCTGGTATGGCTGGAGCAGGCTGGGTGCTGTGACTGGAGATCAGGCTACAAACTGGGCTTTGAATTTGGGTTGCATTGCAAGTTTTAGGCATTTGTGGGGTTTCACAAGCTTTTCTTCTTTGTTGTTTCACACACTGTAGAATCTCATATAGTACATCACCTGACGGATTAGAAAGTCTATATTATTGAGTAGTTAATGTTTTACTATAAGGCTACATACTCTTATTTGAATCTAGTATTTTTTTTTTCAACTATCTTCATACCTGAACTGGGGCAGCGTCGCCTAAAGTCTTCTTTAGTCAAGAGGCATAACGCACGTCCGTTCATTTCAAAGTGTCCTTTTTCAAGAGGGCGCAAAGAGTACTCCTTCTGAGCCCAGACCAACCACAAGGCAACATCCTCCTTATCCCACAGTGATGGGTTTATACCTACACATTGTTTTTCATTTTACATGGCAACCAAATAAATACAGAGATACATTGTGGCCACAAAGAGCTGATCAGTCCAAAACCCTTTTTAGGTAAATACAACACATGTCCATACAGTGACAGTTCAGGTGAGATAAGATCGGTACAACTTACGCAGACGTCCAGGTAAATGCCATAGGTCGTCTTGCATTGAAGAAGAAGCAGCTAGAAGAAGGTGAGAGGGGCTGTGATAAAAGGACGGAGCAATATGCGCCCCTTGTGTCAGTGGCTTCAGTAAAAGACGGTCTTTATTCTCTTGCTACAAAAAGCAACCACACAGTTATTCATTCAAGTTCTTACAATGCCAAGTAAACATAACTTTAGAGGGGGGAAATGTTAGTTTTTTTTATAGTCCTCTCTCTAATGCATTTAAATTGAACTTACCTTCACCAAAACTGCAGGACAAACTTCTTCCATATTAACATTTTCTATAGGCTTGTGCAGATAGTGTAGGGGGGAAAATCACAAGATGTTGTCCCAAGTTTTGTAGATTGTGTCTACGCGCACTTACAATGTCCTTTTAAAGCAGGACCAACCGAGACACACAATTTCACATTTAATCCTTCCGGGAAATGAAAACGAAAGAAACATATCCCAAGCAAATGGGGTGTGTGCGGTATGATAGCAGGAAGCAGCTGCAAATTATCAATGGCAATTCAGTGAGTTTGATTTTGTGAAAATTTGACAGTCCATGATAAGATAGAAATCGTAAACTATATTATGTTCTGTCCGTTTATCTCTTTGTTTTCTTTTTATGAACAGGCTAACGAAATGCCATAAAGGCTTCACTTTATGACTCACAGACAGAAATACCAGGAAGTAAACCCGAAGAAACCACATTAAAAAGTAAGAATACAGGGAGGAAAGTTTGCCAATAAAAATGGAGCAAAAGGTGCTATCGGTGCGCATGTGCGCACAGGGAGAATGAGAAAAGTCGCATGCTCCGCCCCCAACTGGAACAGAAACTTATCAAGAGCTCAGGCTGCAACAACCACAGTCAATGGCTAAACCACGATTGGTTGTAAGAAATAGAACGTAATGTAAGGCAATTGAATAGCCTGTTAATAAATAACCGCTTATACAAGCAACCACCTCGTTGAGTTTAGATAGTAATGCATTAATCCACAATAACAGTGCCATGCCAGTGAAAAAGAAGGCATATAAGCTAAAAGAGAATCGCTGGATCTAAATTCTTTGGTAGATGGTCTGCAAGCAAAGTTTGACGCCCACTCCAACTGGGAATTTGAGGTCACTGAAACATATCTACAATTTGCTTTTTAAAGCCTACTGGGTTTTGCAATTAACATTTGTTTTATAGGAAAGATGTGGCCTGAGAAGCTTGGTAAACAGCTGGGCCATCCCACGTGGTCCATAGGAGGTTGGTTGGTCAGCAGGTTCTTCATAAAGCGGAACAGAGTGTTGGAGGAGAATGCAGTGAGGCTCTGCGGCATTCAGCCTGGAGATACGGTGCTTGAAGTCGGACATGGCCCTGGGCTTGGTCTACAGTCAGCTGCTAAACTGCTCTATGACCCCAAGGGGAGACTTATAGGAGTAGACCACTCTGAGTATATGCACAATGTAAGTGATATATCCAATACAACACTTCCCCAGAGAGTTAGTTTACTTTTGGAAAACAAAAATGGCCAAGTGGTGATATGCATGTAATAAATTTCATTTATAATGTTTAGCATTATTTAGTTTCTAACTAATTGTTTTGTCGAAATGGGAAATGGTTGGCTGCTGTTTCTTTCTTTTTTATACTAGTATTTTGTTCTTGATTTTAACTTCTGATTTCCTTGACAGAAAGCAAACATGCTTTTGAAGAAGCATATTGCCAGTGGTAAAGTTATTCTTCATTGCTGTGATGTCGCAGCCTTGCCTCTTTCAGACAACTCTGTGGACAAAGTCTTCCACTGTAATTGTTACTACTTCTGGCCTGATCTGAGGAAAGGGACTTCAGAGTTACATCGAGTGATGAAACCAGGTACAATAGGAAAATGACATGGCTGAACTTTTTTCTAACAATTCTCGGTATTATAACCACCAAGTTAAAGTAAGGATAAATTTCAGAGACCACAGTCATAGTTTTGAACAATAATGGCTTACATCAAGGACAGTGGTGGCAGCATCTTGATTTGTATGTGTACCATAATTTGTAGCTATGCAACACCTGGAACTGGTCGAAATAGATAAATCATTCATATTTGTAGATCTTCACCATTTTTATATCAGACACTTGTACTGCACTGCACTCTACCTTGTGTTCATCACTCAGGAGCGTTTATGGTGACCACTCTAAGGCTGGCTACGGTGTCTTATTTGGCTTCAAAGCAAGTAATGCCATTGCATAACTGGCAACCTGAAGTGTATATGGCAGCTTTGAGGAACTCTGGATTCAGTGACGTCAAAATGGAAGACAAGCACTCTGAAAATATAACCTTTCAGGTGATCTATGCCACTGCTTTAAAATGACAACAACAATAAAAGAACTAGCCTCTATATTGAAGTCTCCCTGTGATGTTGTTATTCAGAAATGAGTTTTGTGTTAAGATGCCTACCTTCTTGTCACCATAGAGATGCTATTTCTTTTCCTTGACTGTTACACCATATGCCATTAACCAGGTGCTATATGCCAGTGACCTGGCCACCTGGCTTACATCAACATTTTTATTATTCAAATATACATTACTATTCACAATAACAATGATAGAGCCTTAAGCCGTGTATGACAGTGATTCGGAACCCTATGCCCAGGGACCAAAGTATGGCCAAGAGCATCCTCTTGAGGGCTGTGAAATCAGAAGAGTACAATACATTTCATACGAGACTGGCCCCCATGTTACTGTTTACAGAAATAGTCGGGCCCGGAGATAAAAGATTAACTATGCAATATTTGCAAATATGCATTGGCCTATACATTGAAAAAATAAATAGATAAAGAATAAAACATTTTACTTTTAAATTCTGTATGCAGTGATTTGATCTTTAAGACTTTTGGATTCGTGAAATAATTGAAGGAGTTTTAATGAGATGACAAATGGGATTGAAAAACTGAAATTGGATAAAATCGACGGCCCAGATCTGGCAACTCATGGCGTCGTGACGTAAGTGTAGAAAGAAAGAGGGAAATCCAAACACAGGGTGACAGTCCGAACAGTCCTGTAAACATCTGTAAACTTCAGACCTGTTTGATTAGTGCGCGACTGGGGACATATCTTTAGCGTTAACACCGTGTAAATTGAATATAGTTAAGTTTATTTCAGTCAAGCTTGCGTAAAGCATATTGCCTAAAGTTGCTATGTAGCTTAGCTACTAGCAGCTAAGTTATTCTTCGCTTAAAACGGATTATTTTTATTATTTACGAACAGAAAATGCAAAGAATTTCTCGTTTAAAGCGCGAGCTTCAGATGCTGAGCACTGAGCCTCCTCCAGGAATCACTTGCTGGCAGACAGAGGACAATGTGAACGAGCTCCGGGCACGTAAGTCTCGTTAGCTGACTGGTTGGGTGTCTGAAATGGGACAAACATTGTGTGTTTTGTATAGTATATTTCACCCTTTCCATGCGTTTTCCCCAATAGAAATAGTTGGTGGGTCCGGAACTCCATATGAAAGCGGAGTCTTTTCACTGGAAATCAAAATCCCAGAGAGGTGAATGAACATGACAAGACTATTCAAACTGTGCTAACAATTATGAAATAACTGCGCTACATCCACCCCCAGGTATCCATTTGAACCTCCAAATATCCGCTTCATTACTCCCATCTATCATCCAAATATTGACAACTGTGGTCGGATTTGTCATGATGCTCTCAAACTCCCTCCTAAGGTTTGCAAATGTAAACAACTGTCTATATCTAGTTTTGGAGTACTGAGTTCTGAGGTGTTTTTTGTTTGTTTTTTAAGGGAGCTTGGAAGCCATCCCTGAACATCTCTACAGTTCTCACCTCCATTCAGCTGCTTATGGCTGAACCAAACCCCGATGACCCTTTGATGGCTGATATCGTGAGTACAGTTTAAATCTACATAACTAATATTATTAAATGATAGGCAGAGAACACACACCCTAATCCGGTTTGTATATGTACTTTAGTCCTCCGAGTTTAAATACAACAAACAACTGTTCTCTGAGAAAGCCAAGAAATGGACCCTTGAGCATGCAGTTCATAAAAACGAAGTAAGTATTTTATGTGCTGAATGTTTCAAAATGTTTGACTTAGTCGGAGATAATATTTTAATTTGGTTGGTTACTAGTAATTTGTAATAGTGTATGTTTTCACTAGATGGCAGTAACGCAAAGTAAATGACGCAGTTGACAGGTTCTTCTCATCAAAACACATTTTATTGCCTTGTTGACTCTTTGTTAACATGTTAAATAGATCAAAATCTTTATCTAAATGCAAACCTCTCCCTTTCTGGACACACGTTTAGACACGTTTAGATAAAATATTTTTATTCTGGGAAAAATGCAAGACAGCTTTTTTAACAATGCATTTTTAATACAGAGTTCCTTGGAAAACAAAAACAAGCCTGAAGATCAGAAAACTCATTGCAAGAGAGAGGCTCTCACTGCACATAATACAGAGGAACCTGCAAAGAAAACATTTAGAAACTTATAAAAACACATTTCTGATCCAGCAATCTTTTCTTTTTCTTAAGTATAATTTTTTTCTGTTTAGTGTCCATATTTAATGATTATCTTGTGATACTAACATGTTTTATTGTGTCTGTTTTGATTAATAAAAGTACTTCTGCAGTTGGCTTTTAAATGTGTGGTGTAAATTGTTTTGTAAAGAGAACAGTCCACAGAATATATTGTATTATTTTTTTTATTTAAACATAGGCTTACCAGTTTGTATACAAAGTATGTACATCCTAATAGCAAGATATGCTTTTATACAAACTAAGAAATATATATTTCTCAATATATAAAATTATATATTTGATGTTTATAAAGAGGGCATAAGGCTGTGAATCAATAACATGCGATTTCAGAGGTAGATGCATTGTACAATTGCCTATGCAATAGTCATAAGAAAAGCTATTTCCGGGTGTGTCTAGGCATTTGGAGACTACTTTGCTCTCGTTGGCCATGTAAGTATGAGACAAATGTAAACCATATAAATCATTATGTGCAATGCCTTTTCAGCTGCAACTGTACACAGAAATGCAGAAACATAGTTTGCAAGTTGTTTATGATAAATGTTAGCTTTCCCTGGTATAAAAATGACCTGTTTGATCCCTTTATTCAGCCAATGTCACTGTTTAAACAAATAATAAAAAATAACTTTACTTAAATACAAAACTACAGTCTGTAATCTCTAAATAGTGTTTCTTTAATCACATTTTGAACACATTTAAAGTTCTACATTACCATGTGAGTAAACCACCGATTTGTCTATTGCTTATTATTTACCAACACTTTAGTCCATTCGGTGTCCGTTTCTTTATTCAGAACAGCAATACCAATACTTCTTTAACAGTCATCATTGTACAGGACAGTTTTACTTGCTCCCTGCGAGCAAAGGCACTTTGACTTTTCCCTCCAACTTACATGGACTCATTTTTGAGGTCTATTGTATTCATGCTGCTGTAGAGTGACAGTCCTTGTATGTCTCTTATGTCCCCATAAATCAGATCAGAAAGCTGACACTCAAGGATGGGAAGAATGGGAAGGATGGTACAAAGAACAAGTGTTATTAATCAGCTCTTCATCCAAATTGTTGAAACATTCCTCGCCAACGAGGCTTCCTCTGTGTGATGTCCTGTCTCGATTGGCAGAAGTGAATTGACATGTGATGAGAGGGACGGACGACGATGTGGAGGTGGAAGAGCAGTGTGAAAATCTGATTGGATCCAGTCGAGTTTGGGCTGTGGAGCTTTTACTGCATAGTGCATCAGCTTCACCAAGAGACAATTGAGTGGAAGACTCAGAACATGAACTTTTCTCTGTCTCAACGGAAACCAGAGAGTCCAGGGTTCGCTCCCGCCACAGCTGAGGGCGGTCTTTGGGGTGTGGCCAAAGGAAAAACTGTGCCTGGTCTCGAGTGAAGAGGAGGAAGAGCAAAGGGTTTAGACAAGCAGGTAGGGGCTGAAGGAGCAACAGAACTGACTTAAGAATCTCATCCCCCAGAGATAACAGACCAAGCAAGGAGCAGAGAGACAGGAAGGCCACAGGAATATAAAGCATTCCATTGGTGAAGATTAGCCAGGCTACATGTTTGATCATAGCACAGTCCCATAAACTGTCACACTCTCCTTTGAGTAACTCCCAGTATAGACGGATGTATGAACCTGTGACTATTAGTAAGCACAGAGTATTCATCATTATGAGGGCCAGAGGAAACCCCAGGGAGGAGGGCAGTCGAGAGGTGGGTGCAGGCAGTGGAGAAGGGCAGACACAGTGGAGAGGACCCATACTCCCCCACGCCCAGAAGAGGTAGAGAGGCCAGAGATAGGGCCAAAGTAAGGCAGAAGAGTGCACATGTGCGCACACTTCCCAGTGAAGGAGACTTCCCATAAGCCCGCGCACATGTTACTGTAACTCCACACTGCACAGCCGCCAAAGTGAGCAACAACACACTGGCCTCTGAGGCAAACACCCACACCCACCCAGTGGCCTGACAGCCAGGGCCACCCTCCCAGTGAGCTCCATGATGACCAAATTCTCCATAGGTCAGTGCATCCACCAGAGCCAGAGTACACATGCACACTCCTGCGAGCAGGTTAGAGGCTCCCATACAGGCCACAGTGAAGCGCAGGGGGGAGAGGTATCCTGGAGAACTGAAGAGGGACAGCAGCAACAGAGCGTTTCCCAGCAGAGCAATGAGAGAGATGGTCCACAGCCCCATACGCACCAGCCAGCTGCCCAACAGGGAGTCACATGGGCGGAATGGACCTGGTCAACATGAACCACATTAGATGTAGGAAACTAGGTATACATATCAAATATATGTTGCCTTCAGTGAACATGATGTACCTGGTATAGGTGTACATTGCACACTTGTTTGAAGTTTCGATTCTTCAATTTCAAGCTGAAACTCCTCCAGGTCAGGGTCATCTGGAATATAACAGAAACATCAGTTCCCACTACTTTAGACTAACTTGGGTGTGTGAGATTTTCTTTTTTGCATGTATGCTAAATTACATTGGATATTATTGTGCACATGTATGGTGCAAGGTTGTGATTTATATGAATGCATATTTGTAAAATTGAGAGGTAATTGACATTTCTCTAATATAGTTTTTACTGCAACTGCAGAAGACTAGATTTAAATCTGTAACATCGTTGAATTATTTTGATCTTGGTGTTATTGTTTCTGTTGTAAATATTTGACGGTTAAGTTGTTTTAATTCAATAGTTTTAATTACAAATCAGTTTAGATTTATTGCTGTTCACATCAGTGATGTGCTGTTCACATCAATAATTGTCATGGGAATCCTCAGTTGCCAGGTAGCTGAGGGCTTAGTGTGCCACTGGCTTACTTGGTATCAATAACTTGCCCTAAGTACAGGAGTATGACTCTGAGGTTTCTACCATTTTTTTTGTATATAATGGTGCTCTTAATTTTTTTAAATGTATACATTACTTTTAAGATGGAACATAAGAGCCAAAGATTTTAATGATGTCACTTAAGTGTCAGTGGCACATTGCAGATGCTTACAGTTAGTCTCTGTGTGGATTGGGTACATGGCCACAGTTCTCTTGTGAAGGTCTTCATCTGTATTGCTTTGCTCTGTGTCCCACTGGTTTACTGCTTTATAGCCATCACAAGATCCATACACACAGCACTGGTATGCATAGGGCATCTCAATTATCCTGGAACATAATGAACACCTTTATTATTAGAAAAGCATATGAAATCTTGCCAACCCACTTAAATAATGAGCTTAATCATTACTTTAATCTTGTTTTACATTTCAAATGGCTTTGACGTTGATAGCTGTATACACCTTGACGCAACTGTTGCCGTGACTGGGTGGCATGCAGTGAAATTTTGGTGCTGTTCTACACTGAGGCTGACATTGCTACTTGATCACCTGCCATATCTGATTCCTTTGATGTACGCTCCACTTTTGACTTCCAGCCTTCAGGGATACTAACCCTGTGCAACAAGCATTAACATGCTGCCCACTGTTGCCTCCTCATTGTGGAAATTGAGTTCAGAAATTGCTCAGAGCTATGTGCTATGTGCTATGTGCTATAATTAGTTCATTGTCAAGCTTGGCTGCTCCCAGTAAATTGATAATATTAATAGAATATTGGAAGGGTATGGATAATTGAAAGACTGCTTTGTTTTTAACAGCCAAAGGATACACACCTGGCATAAGTCAGTCGTACCTGGGGTGATGTATGAAATAAGCATCAAATGTCTTACCTCATTTGTGGGAAGTTATCTGGACTGAAGGCATCATATAATTCAGTATTTCCTCTTAATTTGAGATGAGTGAGTGACCCCAAGCCTGAAACCGGTAGTGAGCGAAGATGATTCTCACTAAGATCCCTATGGCAGACAGAAAAAGTCATTGTTTTATAACTATTGCACAAGATGAAATCAATAGGCTGTATAGGAAAGTTGTGTGAAACATTGTATTTGTTTGTTTTTTATGTTATTGAAATGTACTTAATAAGCACAATTTAAAATGCCTTAAATGCAGTTTGATGTCAAAACATTATGTTCATTATGTATTCCCAGATTTGTACTTAATATACTTCTGTTTCATTACTAAACTTAAACAATTAAAATCATTACATTGTATTACCCAAAAGACACAGAGACATATATAGTCTTGTTGTAGCTGATGTACTTACAGCTTGACCAAAGAGTGAAGAAATGCAAAAGCATCTGGGTGAATCCACTCTATTAAGTTCCAACTTAGATCACTAAGAGAAAAGAAAGTATTTTCTTTAATTTACAATTTTATTGATTTTCTATACTATATGTACACTACTACTACTATATGTACATTCATAGAACTCCAAGACTCTTCAGTCAATCATATTTTTTCATTTCATCCAGTCTCACAGCCTTTGCTGACATACATTGTACATTGTTTTCATTAATTCACTAAAAGTGAGTGTACTTACAGTGTTTTTAAAGAGTTGAGCTGATGGAAAGTAGTGGACTCTATTTTCTTAATCAGATTATGCTGCAGACCACTGAAAGTAAAACAGAAATAAAACACTATAAACCAGTCCAATATAAAATAGCCAAAGCCAAGTTTATAAACTTACATTTCTTGCAGTGATGAACAGTGGTAAAAGCTGGGCAAGACTTCGATTTCATTGTAGGACAGCTCACTACAAAAACATACCAGTCTGTAAATGGTATTGTATTTTATGTCAAGAACAAACTAAGCCCTGTATAATAAACTCTCTGTAGTACTAAAGCAGACTTGGTTTCACAGAGTAATTTTGCTAATGACTGCTGGGGGCATCGCTTTGGTTTTATGTGTCCATATTTTATCACCTCTCACTGTGTAACGTGTGTGTATACTTACAGCACTCTGAGGCGAGGCAGCTGCTCACACAGGTCCAAAGGCAGAGCAGAGAGGCCAGCTCTGGTAAGAGTCCTGATGAATATAAATTCATTGTTGAAGTACAAGCAAGCAAGAAATAAGCAGGAGATGACTAATAAATGTTACTCAAGTTAAAATTTCTAAATACATTTTGCACCTCATATTGGTGGCAGGTAGTCAATATTTAAAAAAAAAAAAAGCTTGGGTTCCACCTACTTCATACATTATACCGTTACAATGATTCACTATACTGCTACTACTATTACAACTGAGCACACTTTGCTTAGCATACTCACAATATTTCCAGACTTGTTGTTCCTTTAAGATCTGGGAACTCTTGAATCTGTGTGGCACCATTCAGAGACCTGCAAACATAGGCCAAATATCCATGTGACAATAGGTATATGTCTCACGTCATAGACATATATGAGCCTTTGTCTAACAGCTCATTTCAAGCATCTCTGCTTTTTTCCAACATCAACATCAGGCTGTTTTGGCTTGAGCAGTAGACATAAGTCAAACCATTCAACATGTTCATACAACACTCTTTCTTACCACATGCATAGTGCACTAACACAACATCCTTCAGTGGGCCATACACATGACTGAACACAGCCTGTGATTTACATAGTGTTTGGGCTAACTCACTGCCATTGTTTCAACTAAGAGGCAAACTTACAGTGTGTGGAGTTTGGGCAAGAACTGGAAGGCAGATTTTCCCACAAACTGGATGGGGTTCTCAAAGAAGTGACTGTTAGAAACAAAATAAAGTAAACATAATGTATTGCACACGTATTTAAAATTCTAATAATAATTATGAGCTTTAAAATTAATCTTACATCGTCTGGAGCTGTGGATTTCCCACAAAAGCCCTTTCAGGTATCGCTTTAATATTATTGTTATGGAAGCCTCTGGAAATGTAAAAGTTTTATTTGTCAGTAACCATAAACAGTACATTATACAAATACAAGAAAGGAGATGAACACCATAAAAATACACAGTCTGAGTGCTCAAACATTAACACAATATTACAAAATTATTAGTCAGGTGGCTCACACACACACAAGAGCCACAAACACAACCAATATAAATGGGTGCATGGACACAAAGACAGTATAAATATTAGGATTATATTAGAGAATATTAGAGATGGACTTTGAACTTTCTGGTTTGTGTCCAGCCCTGGCCAATGATGCTGCATAACACAGAAGTTTGATTATGCCATGGTATCCTTGTTGTGCATCCATGACTTGTTTATAGAAAAAAAAAAAAAAAAACATCATGAAAGTTGTTTTTTTTGGGACTTCCTTTACTCTATTTGCTCACATAAGGCACGTCAAAAGCTGGCCCCATGTGCACCTGCTATTGCACAGCTGAAACATATTTTTGGAGATGTAAGTGTGTACACATACTACTAGTGACACATACACACACTGAACAACATCTGCTAAAATGGAGGGAAAGCCGAGTTGTGTGATTGTGGAGGGGGGTGTTGGCCGCACCTGCTCCAGGCGAGAGAGATTGTATCCGAGTGCCCCATTAAAATCACTTAACAGGATTAGTCCGGATAAGACAAACATGACAGTCACGTAGGGCAGGTGTGTGGACTATACTCACAGTTCTTGAAGCTTGCTCAAGGTTCGGATGGCCACTGGAAACTCCTGGAGGTTATTGTAGTTTAAGTCCCTGCAAATGATGAGTCAGTGATTAATAAGTGATTATCAGGTCTTTTTCAATTCATTTTTCTCTTGACCACTGTGTTCTCTTTATTATTATATATCATATTATACTAAAACCTGCTGCTATCCGTTAGTAGACTACATCAGACTGATCTTTTAAAAATTGGAATAAGAAAGTGTATGTATCATTTGTTAAACAGATTTTTTATTTTAAAGAAAGAAAAAGAAAAATCTGTTTTTCATTTTGATACCACTCACTCCCTTCACTATTTATGCTAGAATAGACTGTATTGTATTCTAAGTTTGTTCCTAATTCAGTTTTCCCATATTTGGCTCATGCACTTGGCAGTTCCAAGCACCTACTCTTTATGATTTGCAGTAATTCTCTGGGGGGTCTTTCATCATAATGATTTTATAATGTGGTTTGTGGGGGGTATAATGCAGATGGCCTCTCCCTTTTCCCATAAGCTTGGTGGAGTGGGAGATTAACCCTTCACACCAGCACAATCTTTCGCACTTCACTGGCACCTGTCCTCCTAACTCGCTGCTGAATCATGTGTTTCCCTCCAAACACTTTAACACACACTATTCTGGTCCAGCTTCCTTTCACTCATGCTCCAGTTTCATCCTTCATTTGCTTTGAGGCTCCCCTGGACTTGCACCTTTTTCCCACTTTGGCTTGAGCACTTGAATACTGGTTTATAGAATATCTGATATGTGTGTAGGCATATCTGAGTTAACAAAGACCAGATAGAAAACTTGTGTGAGTTTTTTTTATGACCTGTTAATACTATAAGCCTAAGGTTAGTAACATCTTATTTTTATCATTGTGAAGTGAAACAACAGAAACAGATCTACAAGTTCAGAGCCAGCGCACTCTCTGTGTCTCTAAACTTCCATTTATCTTATTTAATCTGTTGCATTCTTAAAGAGCTGGAGTTTTCAGTGTATGGTATTGCTTTGAGAAGTTGCTAGGTAGCATGTGCTAAACACAGAGAGTTTTAATGTGACCACCTTGAAGACTACTGTTTTTCTTATCTAGATAAATCTGGGTATTTTTTTCTACATACATGTCACTTTTCTTTTTTTTTAAGTAGTAAAAATATTTTTACAGCACATATGTCATATTATTTATCAGTTGTTTTAATTTCCTGGCCTTGGAGACGAGTACAACAACGTCTGTAGGCTTCCACTGAGCACAAAGCAGTCTGAGTAAAAGATAACACTTTAAATGTCTGCAATCATTTGTCCCTTGTTGACTTTTGAGACTTAAAAGCACCTGCTGAAATATATGCTATTAATCAACACTGCTTGAAATTTACAACAATCCTTTATTATTCTTCGGTATGCTTGTTGCTGGTTAGATTTACAACTACACATAAATTCTCAAGCTCCTCTTGTAACAGTTATACCAAGAGCAGGGATACAGTATACACAAGACCTATAATTGCACTTTATTAAGTTATTTATCATTTGATTTATCATAGGTTTATGCCAGGGTTATGTGATTTCTGTAAACATGTGATCATAGCAATTGTATATTGGCTCTCTACCGTATATAATGAATATTACACCCAAGGCCCAAGGTGTGTATTTGGCTAAACATTAGACCTACCAATTTAGTACACAGGCATAGCAAGCATAACAGTATCACCAACCTGCCTATTATTTTGGTCACAGATGACTCCTTGTCAAATTCACCATATTGAACAAACAGTGCTCTGTGTATTCTGACACACACCAGAGAGTTTTTTTTTTTTTTTTTTTTGGTTAAACACTTGAAGCTCATTTGTTGATGCCAATTACCACTCTCAATAACATGTCATTTTTCATCTGTTGAAGCCATTACAGTGTGTCCACATTTGAATTAATTGAAGTCGTTTTTATACTTGCAAAATAATCCAAAGGTCACATGATCTGTTTTTCACATCAGCAGGTGAATGCGTGTGTGTGTTTTTTTCTTATTTCACATAACAGTGGCATAATAAATCAGTTTATTGTGTGTGTGTGTGTGTGTGTGTGTTTGTGTGTGTACTCACAGTGTCTCGAGACTCTGCAGTCCTTCAAAACATCTTGCTCCCATGCTCTGGATCTGATTGTTATGTAGATGCCTGCAAATTACCACAAATATTTTTCATCAAAATTGGATTTTGCCACTTAATCTATCCATGTGACAACTTCCACTTCCTGTTCAAACACTATGCTCAACAATTGTTTATAAGTAATTACAAAACCAATTTTGAAAAAGATTGGGACAATGTGTAAAACATAAACCACAACAGAATGTTTCCATTATGGCTTTGAGGCTGAAATGTTTTGTGAGTGAATGAAAGTCAGGTCTTGGCTCATGAGGTTGGTTAATGATGCCTAATGAGCTAATTTAGCTTAGAGGTGGAATTATTTTCTCTTTTACTATTTAAAAATCTGTCTAACATTATTGGTTATAAATATCAATTGGGAAAATAAAATGTCACTTACAGAACAACAAGCGCAGAGAGGTTTGTGAAGGCGTAGTCTGGGATGTGAGTGATCTGGTTCAGCGCCAGTGTCATGGCCTGCAGCGAGGGCAGAGAGTCCAGGGCTGTCACTGGGATGTCTGTCAGGGAGTTATCGTCCAGCCAAAGGTGTCTAAGGGAGCGCACCCCCCTGAAGGCCCCCGATGGGACTTCAGACAGCAGGTTAGCATCCAGACGCCTGCAGGACAAGAGAAAACCTAGCCTAGTAACATCATCACTGATTATTGTAGCTTTGCGGTATACTATTTGTGGTGCGGTTGTGTGTGTGTGACTTGGGGTACAGGAAAGCAATTGTGAAAATATACTTATTTACTTCAACTTTCATCTTCTTAGCCTCTTAGAGCCTTCTCATTATAACTTGACCAAATTACTTAGATCTAGTGTTACTGGCAGAGACGTATGTAAATGTAAGATGAGAAGGAAATGCAAACTTAAACTTTTGTAGTGGTATGTGTGGCAATGCTTTTAATGTCTGACAGGTACAGCCTTTTTTGAATCTATTCACAGAAGTATGGTCATTATAAAGAGGGAAGCAATTAATTTTACTCAAACATCTAAAAATCTTTCTCCCAAAAACATACTTTTTTCCTTTTGAATTTGACACTCCAACAAATCAGCTGTATGTTGTACATGCGCAGGGATCTGGAAGGTTTTTAAGCCATATGAAACTTGTCCTCTTTTTACTAATCTTTTACTCGCCACTAGCCATTAGGGACTCACAAAGGCGCGCACACTATTCCTGGTGATGAATGATCCCCCCAGGGCTTCACTGTCAAACTTGCACTACTTCCTCCTTCTTTTCCCCTCTGTCCCTTTACTCTCATTCATTCATCTCCATTTCCTCCCTGCGGCTAATGTCTCACTCTTGCGTCTTCATTCATTCACTCTTGAATCACTTGTACCCCACTACAAACAATAATACAGTTACTATCTATAGACTTTTTACTGTACCTTTTATCTTAAATGATATTATAATCTGAATATCATGAAAGCAGTAAATTGATTAAAATGCAATGTTTTTGTTTAGCTCAAGCCCAACTTTTGAAGTTGTTGGTAAATGACCGCATCACAGAATAAGCCAAAGAGAACAACACTGATATTAGACATACTGCCTTGTTATATAGCCTGTGACATCTACACCATTCCCTCAATTTCCTTAATTTCCTTGTCCCTCTCCAACTTCGACAAACAAATCGCATCATCAAAGTGAAATCTGAACTTGACCTTTGACCCTTGGACTCTCCCTAGGGAAATTTTCCACCATGGAGGAGGCGACTGTATGCATACACAGATGGTGGGACAGGCATGTGCTAAAGCAGCCCTCGGGCCTACATATACGAACACCAGCAGACTCCTCCTCATCTTGTGTACTTCCTGACACATACTTCGTCAATGCCAAATGTCCCGGAGCTGCCGTAGCCCTGAACTGACTCTCAAAAAGGATGAAAGCTAAGGAAGACCCTGCAGCCTTCTGGTTAGTTCTTCAGGGCAGGGCACAGTTATAATGAGTCCTCTGGGTGGACCTGCCAGGGCCGCTGAACATCCAGACAGGACCAGGAATGTTCCACAGGAGACAATAAAGAGCAACTAGCTATTTCCCGTTGATCATATTCAAGTCCACAGTTCAAACAGTAGTAGGCTATAGGAGGGACACAAAGGCAGTCTCCCATTCCAACTGAAAATGTTTTTCTTTACAGAATATTAAAATCCAACAAAACGTGCATTACATACATTGTGCATAATTTCAAGCTTTTTTAGTTGTGATAATCAAGCAAATTCTTTTTTAAAGTTTTTTTTTTTTTAGTTTGTAGTAATTTGCACATGTATTTGTCATGCTGATACTCAACCTTCATTTATTGAGACCCGAACCAAGAAACTGAGATCACTTGCTTAATAAAGTGTTGTATACATTTGTGTATTGAATATTGTATAATTTTCATTTCAAATATTCAATAACAGTTTATAATGTTGAAAAATGCAACTGTATGCATGCGTATCACAAAAATGTCCTTGATGTAATCACTTGCAAATATTCTAAGTATCTGTCCAAAGACTTATTGCCTTAAAGTAATTATTTGGAATAAGCCTTGGTTAAACATTTTAATCCAGCTGCTGAGTCAAACTGTCTGCCTTTCTCTTCTCCTGTGTTTTATGTCACAGAGAGGCGCCGACAAGCTTCATTCTCAAAAGCCCTTCCAGTAATCTCTCTCCTCTCTCTCCCTCTCTCTGAGCTTATCATTACGCTAATGACAAGGTGCATCCCCGAGCACTGTCTTGTGTGCTGTGCATTCATTAATTGAATCCATCTCAGAAGTAGCAGTAACTCGGATAGAAGACCACACAAGCACATTTGTATAAACAGGTGGTTGAATCTAATCAGCATAATGCTGACAGATATTATTTAATCCAGATACGTACATAAGACCATGCTCTGTCGATGTCTGCCCATAGATATGGTTAGAGGGAGACTCAGAAACAAAGTAGGTGGTACATGTGTGATGAGGGAAGTGGCTCAAAGACACATTATACACACTCTCCACAGATACCCTGACCCCACAGATGAGGCAATTAGGCCACCACTCATTAGCCAGGGGGCCGTGTGGGTGGTGAGGAGGAGGAAGAGGGAACTGATGGAAAATGGGGTAGTTTCACAGCTCATTGGAGATGCTCTCCTTGGCCTGCACTGTCTGTTGTTTCCCCTCATGGCTTCCAGATGCATACTCAGAAACCAAGTTGACATGCATAGGTTGTGATTACTATTTTGGCTATAAAAAGGGTGGCGTGCATGGAAGTTTTATAATCATTTATTGTACCTCCAAATACATTAGCTTTGCAACTTAAATAATATTTGTATAGGCTGATTTTGTTGTTGGCATACAGTCACTTCAGTCCTGTTTGGTATTTATTGAGTATTCTCAGACATGATCGGTGAATCAATTGGCAGAACTCTCATATGCTTCTCATTAAGTTACTTCTTCCCCCGTGTTCTTTTGGTTGCTTTGCACCACCTTTCTTTGTAAACATAGTTCTTAGTAATATTACGTAAGTTGCCTGTTGTTTACCAAGTTTTTTGTTTTTTTTTCAATGGCTGAAGAGACAAGTGCACTGATGTGTATGTACTCACAGTGACAACAGGTTGGGCAGGTCCCATGGGGTGTCCTGTGGTAGTTTCTCCAGTTGGTTATTCTGTAGCATCCTGAAACAGATGCAGGTGCGGGTCATTAAAACTGCTCAGTTGGTATTGGCCTAGTGTTCAATGTGCATCAGACTGAATAAATAATTTCACCATGACGGAAATCTGACACTAGGTGAAAAGAGCCAGTGAGAGTTTGAAAAGAAGCAGAAAATGAAGGGTAGAGGAGGGAGAAGCTCCTTGGGTGGGCTGCTGCTGATGTCATCCTCGGAAGAATAGTGCAAAAAAAACTATGAGGAAGTGGAGTAAACAATAACCCTCTCTCTCCTCTCTCTATTCTTCATCTTTCCATGTGGATTACAGGAAAGAGGTGATGAGTTCTTTGGGAACATGCACACTGCTTGTATCGAAATGTTGTCATGCCATCAACAATAGCTTCTGGGCTGAGCATTTCAGTGTAATTATATATAGTCTTTTTAATATTCTCATAAATAGTCCCTTCAGTGTAGCATGCCCTTAATGCATTTTGATACTACTTTAGAATAACTACACCTTAATTATCCTTATAACGCATGAACAAAGACTTAATTGAAAATGAACAAATATTTTATTAAGAATTATTCAGGTTTACTAACTACTTAAGGGGTTAGGATAGGAGACTGATTTCTGTCTCAGTTTCACAACACAAGGTGGTATTTGATTAAGCTGAACGCCTGGTAATTCCTGTTAATCCTTAAAATCACAAACCCCAATTCGCATATTGACTTAATTTTCTGTGGCAGGATTTCCCATACTTTTTTGGAGCTCTAAGGGTGTGTTCACACTTGCATTTACACAACACCCAAAATTAGGACTAAACTGGGGATAAAGATGAAACTAAACCTGGACTGAACGAGCACTAAACCAGGACTAGAAGAGGACCAAACCAAGTCTACTTGTCTTGATGGAGATGTTACTGCTTTGTCTGAAATGTTCTGCAGTAGAGATTAAACCTATCTATCTCATGGGAGACAACTATAGGCCACATTACAGGTCAGATCTGTGGAGATACAACCCTATTCACAGAGAGCTATTGTATTTTTGAGCAATAGAAACAACTGTAATGAGTAAATGCAAGATAAATGTGTTTAATGTCATACCATGGAACATGCCAGGCGAAGCAATAAAATCTCCATGGAAATAAGCAGGTGACGGACCCTCCACCAGAAAAGTTGCACAAACTTTCTCTTGCCCCTACATGTTTCAGTCTTGTTTTTATGGTTGTTGCATTGTTTTTTTCTTCATGCATTTGGTGGTCCATAGATCATAACGCCACTGTATATGAAGTGGGCTGGGATACGATGGAATGCCATTTTTACATGACGTCCATTTCTGTAATCTCGGTGGGTGGTGTGACTGGGAGGTCCCACGTTACACCTGTGAGAGAGTGTGACTTGCAAATGAAACTTGTTTGGAAGTCGAAGCAGCTATACTTGCAGGCAGCAGAGCAGGTCTCCCGCAGCCCATAAACTTTAACTGCACCTAATGATCCATGCGCTGTGTTTTTTACTCAAGCCAGGAGCAAGAACTCAATCCCCTAGAATTGCTGCCTGGCTCTGAACTACCCACCTGGGAGGAGGTTTAAGTTTAGGGCTGGATGAAGTAGAATTAAAGGCAGTGGGGTGTAGGTTACTCACAGGACTTTGAGGTTGTGGAGGCCCTGGAGAGCGTGGCCTGAGATGTACTTCAGCTGATTCCCAGAGATGCGTCTGCAAGAGAGGACAGCAAAATGTTAAAAACAGAAAGTTGAGAAAAGGGTTGCTTCACTCTGTACAATTTAGAAATTATGAGCTGATTGCTTTTTAATGTTTTATTTGTATTTTTATTATATTTAATAACACATAATTTACAATTCTACAGATGCAACACATTTTAAATTATAGTGATAATGGAAATATCCCTACTGGGCGTGAAAGTGCTATAGCTAACTGATATTATAGAGTTCAGTATTGTGACATCTCACCTCCCAAAATTTTCAGTGAGCCTAATGTTAAAACCATGGAGATTGTAAGATGCTAAATACTAGCCTTGGAATTCATTCAAATCTATAGAGTATTAGCTGTATTCACCAGTAGTAATTGTTGTTGTTGCACTGCACTTTTGTTCACTTTTTACAACAGTTTTGAATATGTCTCTATGTGAGTTTTGCTCTACTGCCACAAACATGGCAGATTTCCATGGTAACAGATGTTTTTTGACGTTCCATCCCAAGCACAATGCAGTTATAGTGTATTATTAAAATAAAACCTGCAATCAATCGAGTTTAGATTATTAAGTAAAGCCTTATGTGGGTAAGTAAAAATCAGTTCAGAAATAGAGAAACTCAAAGTGTTTACTGCGTGTACAATGACAGCATGTGTGCACCGTGTCATGTCTTTGGGGGAAAATGTTAAGAAGGGGGGTTTGAGGACAGTGAGGGAGAAAAACCACACACATTCATACAAGCAATCCAATCAGTCTGTTTATTAAACACGGCACCTAATGGTCAATTGTAAGTGTGTATAAGATGTCCAAATAAATAACATTTAGTCCAACAGAGGAATGCTCAAGGTCACAAGCTGGAAACAGATTTTACTCAGCTCTTCACAGCCGTAGACCACCCACTTCCATTAAACACTCTCATACACACGTGTTCAAAACTGCTTATTTGAGTGCGACACTTATTGCCACACAGGTAACGGTCTCATTTAAGCACTTTCCCTTTGGTTAAGATCTTTCATCGCTGCCAATGAATAAATGTATTGATATAGTAAAGTCTATACAAACCATTATAATCAGAAACAACAATACTCACATCGTGGTACAGATTATGTTTATTGTACTAATTGTTTTTTGTGTGGAGTCATATGTTATAGAGAACAGTTAGTGGGATCTGTGCTTTCTTGATTCTGGCTTAGCCTCGCACGGTTAAATTAAATAGACTTGTCTTTGTTTAGCCCTTGTTTATACCTGTGTTGATCCTGGTTTAGCCTTGTTAGGTTTATTCACAAACAAAGTTGTTTCTGTTACTTTTGTCTGTGGTTTTAGACTATGGCGTGTTAGGAATTCAGACTCCAGTCCTCATAAATGTCATTATTAATGTAACAATAATATCACTTAAAATGTTTTTGTGTGTACATCGTATATGTTTAACCACTGGTCTAGACTGCAATGACCAAGTCTCCCTGCAGCTCCCCCTGACACGTGATAATGATGTCAAAATGTCTCACTTTATTACTGTGTAGTGGCGAACCGCACAACCAAACCTCCACTGCCAATTCTTCACAGGCGAGAAGAACTGTTATATTCTTATATTTGTCAGCACAATATAAAATACACCATGTACTCCATGTTCATCCAATAACAAACTGATCAATATCAGCGGCTATTTTTCTATTCTTTCAAACCACTGTCAAAACTTATTCAAACAGTTCTCAACAATACTAAATAAAACTTAATTTTTCCAAGATGGTGAACAAGCTGCACCATGCACTGTTTCTCACATAAAAAGACTATTAAAAGAGAGTTCATAATCATAACCATAATCATAATCATAATTGCAATCATAATCATAATCATTGTATTTCCTTTATATCATTTGTTATAACCACATATCTGGATTATTCAACCCAGTTTTAATATCTGATTTCTTTTTTTATTTATTTTATTTTGGCTTTTGCCTGTATTTGGTGTAATTATACCAGACTTTTTTCAGTTTCTACTAAAAATAGACTAAATACATACTTTTCTGAATTCTTTGCACCCCCACATCAATAGTGCAGTTGGAATTAAAACAGCCATTGCCTGTTTCCATGATATCAGCTTGGTATGTGTATGTGTGTGTATCTGTGTGTAATCTTACTCAGTGCTCCACACTTCTGATCGTTCCACATCAATCTCTTTCTAATGAACGGCGCCTCGCTTCTGTCAAGGCTTCCACTGTTTCTTTTGTTAATTTGATTTGGGGATGGCCAAGGTTTTTCTTGGCTCTTTGACTGTGTAGATACTCGGTTCATTTTGACTAAATTGGGCCAGTTCGTAGTGATTCATAGATGCAATAACACAGGAGAGGACAACAAAGTGAGTGCAGCTCCTAATAAGTGTGGGACCACCCTGATGTAATGACCCTAGAGTTAAACTGCTGATTATCCAGTGTAACAACTTTTGCTGCACGAAATACACAATAAAATGCAGACAGCAAAGCAAAGATAGCATTATGTTATGTGAGGGCCTATCTTTGGAGTTATGGTGGCAGGCAGAGTGATGATGTTGATATGAAGACATGATGAAAGAAGCAACCATTATCAGAAAGAATGGCTGGTGGGTGACTGCAAGTGCATATAAGTACAAGTACACATGGCTTTGACCCCCATCACCCTCAGTCCATCAATAGAAATGTTTTGTCTTTCAAAGGTCCAACTCTGAGTCATCCACTTAACCTGGCTTTAACCTTTGAAATTACTCGTGGAAAATATAGACATGTGAAAAATGCTCTTGTATGTGTGTCCTGTATGTGTTTTGTTAGTATTTTTATACTACAACATGAACTACATGAAAAAAAGGAAGATCAAATGTTATGAATATGTTTTTTTTTAAGTTTCTTATTGATTTATGTACTGCCTTCTCTTCTCAGACAAACAGTCCACATCTCATATATAGCTATGAGAAATGGGCCACAAAAATACTACAAAGTTTTGCAATGGTGGACCGCAACAATGTAGAAGTAGTAATAAAGTAAAATAAAGTAAAATTATCTTAATTTAAGTCATTTTAATTTAACTAGATATTGTTTTTTTTCCACTGTACATTTTAAAGTTTAGATGTTTTACTTTTACCTTTACATTTAAGAGCAGGTACCTGTACTTTCTACTTCACTGCATTTTTTAACTGGACTGAAAAGTGTTTGAGACCTGTTCAAAAGCCTCAGGTTTTATTTTTAACACATTCATAGTTTGAGCAAAGACAAATATACAAATAAAAATAGCTGTAAAAAAACAACTGATTCAGTGTTTCTGTGGAACAAAATTCTGCACAAATCTTTAAACAGGTACTGTAATAATTGTACTTGAGTAGATTTTTTCATATGATACTTTTACTTGAGTATTTTTTGGTCCAGTTCTGTATTTTTACTTAAGTAACACAATTGAGTACTTCTTCCACCACTGAAGTGATGTGAGTTCAAATGCAGTATATAATTACATTCTGAAGAAACATTATTGCTTCTCAGTATTTGGCTAATATTTGCAGTGAGAAAGTTGCATACTGTGAGCCTGAGAGAGTGCACATGAATACATTTTATGAAGATGCTAGCAGAGTGAAATGTGATCTCCGGAGGTAGGAAGCCCTTTGATACTGATGACAGGAGGAACCTTGTATGTCACTTCTGAGGTGTTTTTATAAGAAGCACTTTCAGAAAGACCATTTAACCCAAGCCTCTCTTTTTAAGTGTCTATTAGATCTGTAACACGGATCTTTGATATTGAAGGGAAGTGTGTAATGAGAGGGATACTTTTAATATGTTGTGAATATGTAGTTGATCCTGCTGTCTCTGGTCTATTAATTAAAACACTATTTATTGCCTAGTCCTCAGTCTTTAGACTATTGTTATTGCTGTTAGAAATACAAAATGGTAGAGAGGCTAACATGATAAAAAGAGGGTAGCTTAAAAATAACAATTTTGATATGTTCATTCGGTTTATTCTGCTGTTAAATACTGACAAAGTAAGTTTTTTATTGTTCAGCATAGGTAAATAACTTCTGAATATTTCAGCACCAAAGAGTCTCTGAGTCATCCCCATTTGACATTTTGTGAAGAAAAAGTATGGAGGCTTACCAGATTTTTGACAGCACTATTTGGTCTGTCTACTTCAGTGGCACATTTCTCTTTAAACCAGTATAAAAACGTATAACATTTAAATATTTTGCATTATCTGTAACATTGCAAGACTGGATCTTTGCACCATTTCTGTTAGGAATTTAGCATTTAATTTTCTGTAACTAGTACTTATAAAATGGGACGTAGCAAAAGGAGGAGTGCAGACACAGATCCAACTTCAAACACTTTATCAGTGCACCAGTCACAACATGCCTGGCCCTAGCCTCCAGTGTGCTCCCAAGGACTACACTGCAGACCACATCAAACACTCTCCTGTGCTTGTGTCAAGAGCCTGGTTTGTTTTCAACCACTATAACATAATGTGATTTGAATGGGTCTATCATAACACTCTTTGCTTTTTCAAACTTTCTTGACCACATAAAGATACTGTCTGCACCTTTAATGTTTCTTGTTTATGCATCTGGTCATAATAATGATCTTGAAAATAGAAAAATTTTAGCTGGTAGCAAGACAGATATATTGTGGATATAGAGATAAAACCTGGCTGACTGATTAGTGGACTCAGTTTCCCTTGCAGTATAGTTGGAACAGACAATAAAACTGACTTCTGACAGAAACATCCTCTGGACTTATTATAAAGCTGCAGAAACTATCCATAAATCATCATGAGCCACCTAACAGACACCACAAGATCAACGAGGCTATAAAACATCAGCAGGGATATTTTCTGGACAAACTGAACAGTAATGTCCAAGACCCCCACCCAACTCCCATTGTGGGAAAATGTCAACATATTCAGCATCACTTAAGATTGAATGCTTATGATTATCGCGAAAGTAAAATCTGTTATTTAGTGCAAAAACATGATTAAAGTTCTCAGATAGGGTCAAAAAGCTGCATGCCCTCAGAAGGTCAGCCAAGATTTTTCTTTTTTGACCGTGACACACAATAGTTATGCAGCTAAGCTAACCTCTTACTTTCATCATCATTCGCTCATGCCTCAAAGGCTGCAGCTGCAAGTATTAGCAAAGACAACATTGGACTGTTCAAACAGCCCAGACGTGCGCAGCAAGCTCCAGAGCAAAAGAAGTCAGGTGAACATTGACATATGCGCTAAACCCTTTCTTGATTTAGCACACAATTGCTTACACAAACATGCACAGGAGGGGGGCGTGCGGCGTGCCCAGCTTTTGTCATACTTGAGACCCAAGTCAAATTCTGCTGAGTGATCAGATCAGATATCAGCTGCTAGGTCAACTGAAAACATGTCAAAGAGGTCCCATAACTGGGGTTTGGCAAGGGGCTTCCTTCATCTACAAATTACTTGAGTAAAAGAAAAGGTCCAACCCATGGCCTTTTTGACAAATACTCGGTAATGAAATGTACACATTTTTGTTCCTCCTCTACTAGTTCAACATGGATGATTTTGGTCCCCAAATAAAGCAATGGGTTTGGACTTACTGCATGTAATCATGCAACTATAGGGTAATGCCAATAAGATTTAAACAACCATTTAAATTTCCCCATACAAAATGGTTTTGATTTGCCTGGAATCCAGAATACGGCCATACGCAAATACGCAAAATGCAATCCAAAATGTTATCTGTTCTTACTTGATCACTTTTTCAGAAGGTCTGCCTTGTCCTCCCCTTTGTCTGGAATGTGCCTTTAATTTATCTATGTTGCATTTGTTTACTACATTAATACTAAAATATGTATTGGGGAAAAATGTATGCATTCACTCTCCACAGATCTGACGTGTACATTGACCTAGTGGCATCACCTGCTTGTCTCTCCATAGAAGTTAAAAGTAAAAAGGAAAATTAGAAGCAAAACAATAACATTTCCATGAACCAATTATGGACCCACCATGCCGTTATCAACACATCATACTGTAGTGCGGGGTGAAATCTTGTGTGGGAGATAATTAATTGGGAAATACTACTTCCCATTTTTGGAATGTTTCCTAGGAGATTCTGTACATCTCAAGTACAACTAATTTAAGACATTACCTCAGAAACGTAAACTAAAATACAACAGGGGGCGTTAGGCTGTGGATGTGATCCAACATACCACCTTTAAGAACTAACCCAAATGAATTTGAATCACTGGATCCACATCCCATTTGTCACAGTCTGGCCTCATTTATTCACATTAGAAGTTTTTTTTTTTCTCTTTTTAAATATGTGCTTGTGCTGGCGCTCTCTGTGATGTCTAATATTACCTTCTCTGAACTCTATAAAATCAAACTCAATTTCCCAGAATCTTGTCTTTAAATGCTTCTATAGTAGTTTGTGTGTTTGTCTTGGCTGAAGTTCCTGTATACATGTGTTTCCAGGTCATGCAGATGCTCAATACACGTTTGTCAAAACACTACCTCAGGCCCTCTGCATTCATATAGATCTGTTTTTACTCTTTAGGATTTAGACTTCGCCTGGGTTTGACTGCTGACCTGGGTTGTACTTGGTTTAGGAGGTTAAACTTGTTTAACTTTGATTGTGACTTGCTAGTCCTGCGCTGGTCTTGGATTTGTTTATGAATGATTAGTGAATAATTTTGTCCCTTAATCTTGTCATTTTTGACCTGGTATTGTTTTCTTGCTGAGTTTTAAGATGCAGCTGTAAGAAAGTGAGCAGCTTGGACCGTGAGCACATAGCCCTTTCTCTAAACACTTTAAGGACCATATATTCACTCTCTCAGAGAATATCAGGTTCCTCTGTGAGTCCCAGCCTAGAATCTCGTCCAGGATCGGCTGGTGTATTGCTGCAGGCAGTTTCTTGGTCGGACAAAGATCAGAGGCGGCCCAAAGTCATCAATCCCTAACAGCAGAGTTTATGTGTATCAACTTCCTTTCAACTGAGTGTTTCTTGTCATAGGTGAGCTGTGACATGGGAGATGCAATGTTGGACCTGCAGTGATTGTCAAACTTTGGTAGAGTTACAGTTGTAGTGCACTGGCTTCATCTGGTTATTCACAGAAGGTTAATATAGTTGTGATATTGTGTGTTTCTAATTAATTTTGGAATTTGTTCCCCATCACGGTTACTGGCTAATGCTCACAATTTAGGGATAAGTGAAAACTACAATTTTCAGAGCACTCAAGCCTTAAGTGTGATACTATGAGAAAGAGAGAGAGACTTTATTTATGCTGAGGTTTTGCATACATTGCAACATTTCCACTGCACTTCTCAGGTGCCTTTGTGTCTCATCAAAGGTCTCAGTGCAGTTTAACAGGAGGACTGGTCAGGTAGGGTCAGCAGATCCTATGTGAGGGCAATTTGAGAAGAGGAACAGCCCTCCAAACAAAAATGTCCCTCTTTTGTGTTCTGCAGGCCGGGCATCACAGCAGCATCCAGAGGGAGCCAGGTGAACACAACAAGAAAGGCCTCGCTCTTACTCCGCTCTTTTGTATCAATTGGTGATGAAACGAGCCATTCCCTCCAAGTATTTCCTCTGGAAGGTCTTATTTGCTGCTGCATATGGTGTAAAAAGCCTGTAGCATCTCAAATGTCCATAGCTAGCTCCTTGGCTCATTCCTAAGCTAGCCTCTTGCCCAGTCTCCATGGATACAGAAAACAAACAGCTCATTTCACAAAATCCAACAATCCCTTACTTGTGTCCTCTGAACTGCATATACTACAGTTTTTAGTTGGTTAAAATCCCATGATTTGATGTCAAAAACTGAACTTAAAAACCAAAATGTTTCTAAAACTGCTCAGTGTGTGAGCCAGGTAGCCACAAAAGCAGCCAACCACTCCATTGCCATGGGAGTATGAAGAATTACTCAAAATCAAAATACAACACTCAGAAATTATGAGGGAATCCCACTATAACATAGGCTACATTAAGACTGCAGCCTGAAGTGACCCAAATCAGATTTTTTTCGCCCCTATGCGACCTGTATCTGATCTTTTAATGACAGCCTGAATGACACAAATCCGATTTTTTCAAAGGCCACTTAGATATGTGCTCCTAAAACTGATACATATCTAATCTTTGACATGTGACTTCAGTCTGAACGGCTGGGTCGCATTCATCCCACCCACACGTCATCAACAAACGACAAACGTCACTATTCTGCTGAAGTAGGTGGAAACTGGAGGAAAGCCACAACCATGGCACTCACAAATGTACATAAACGTTCTTGTCTTGTTTGAACTTCGTGAGTGAAGCAGCAAAGCACATATCAATTCCACCACTCTTGGCTGCAACTCTGCACCCACATGTTCCTTTCTACGGACGTTGCTGCCACTGCCCCACAACATGCCATGGCCAAAACCCTTGTCCTTCTTCTCAATCTCCTCGCGTCCATGTTTAGGCGACTTCCGTAAACACTGGGGATGCTCACTGCTTGTGACATTGTCGTGTCCTCCAATGTGCATGTGGGACACTTTTGGGGCGTTTAAAGTTCACACTAGAGATCACATACAAGTTGCATTTAATTGGAAATGTGAATGACCTCACAAAAATCAGATTTCACTAAAAAATCTGAACTGAGCATTAAGCCCTGCAGTCTGAATGGAGCCATAAAAGCTCATGAAAAGCCATTTTACATAATCTGTCCCCATTGTCTCGCCCTTGTGTTTGTGTACAGTGGTGTATGTATGAATGTGTGTGTGTGGTTATTTGGTAAGTGCTTTGAGTGCCCAATGGAGGTAGAAGATTGCCATTTAAATGTGACCATTTATTTGACCATTTAAATTGAGTTTAGGAATGTATCTGTATTTTAGGATTAGTCCTCGTTTACTTTCACTGTTTGTTTTGCCCTTGTGGATTTATCATCCTCGTCCTGGTTATTTTAATAAAAAAAAAAAAAAAAAAAAACCTTGGGAACTACTTCCACAGTTGAAGCATGTACTCACAGTTCGGAGAGCAGGTGCAGTCGGTGGAAGGCTCTGGGCTGAATCTCACTGATGTTGTTCATACTCAAGTCCCTATGGAGAAAAAACAAGACAGTCTGCATCAAATGGAATAATTCTCAATTTATGTTTGCTTTTGCATGCTAAAATTTCTTGGGGGAATGTGCTTTTCATATGGCGGATGTGGGATGGAGGGAGGAGATGAATACAATTTTCCCCAATGAATCACATCAAATTATCTCTTCTTCCCGCTCAATTTTTGTTTTCCAGATGTTTACCTACCTAGCCTTAGATCTTACCCTTAAGTCTCCCTACATTCCTTCATTCATTTTGGCTCAAGTTTCTTTTGAGACCTTACTTTTTGCTTTGTTATTTGGAAAGGTAACAGAGTTGGGTTTTCGCAGCCTCTCTGACGTGATGGGCGTGACCAGTGTTGATGCAGCTGTGCAGTGGTAGGGAAAGAGTGTTGGTCAAACATGCTGATACACATACTATAACATGCTTTTAAAGTTTCTGTGTCAGCTACTGGTAAGAAACATTTGTAACCTTCTCACCTCGGTCATGTAAGGTCGTTGCTACGATAAACACAGTGAAAGGAGTTACATCAGCCCTCCTTCACTTTCACTGCCCATGGGGTCTCTACAGGAGACTGCTGACCTGGGCGTGTGTGTGTGTGTGCATGATACTAACCATTGCTCATAAAGCCAGACCACCGGGCTAGCAAGTGTAAACTATGCTCTCAGAAGCCCTTCGCAGTTGGGAGTTTTGACACTGACTGTTTGTTTGTGGAGTCAGTGGAGCTGACAGGGCCTGAATGGATCTATTACCAGCCATGATCTATATCCACTTCAAGGAGATGTGGTACAAAAGACCACCACACCAAAGGCCCCTACAGAAATCTGATTGTTCCAGTGGTTTTTCATTATAAGAGAATTTAGGCAAGGCAAATACAGCCAACCTACAATTTGATTTTCTGTCAAGCAGTCAGTACAATGATACTAAAGGTAAGAGACACAGGATTTGGTTTGCAGTGGGACACAGAATTATGTATAATTCCCCAATCTTTTCTGCCATTAAACCTTTTCCTTCTGAGCATGTTCATTTCCTATAACATATGCCCTCTACAGGGAGGTCCAATGTCTCTGAAACAAGGAGAAGCCAAAGTGTTAGTCAAGGACAGGGCCTGGAAGGACATGTTCCTGGCCTGGAAATTGGCTCACTGTTTTGTAGCGACTGTTACATCACAACCTAAATCAACCTTAGATCATTTGTTAGCTGTCTGTACCTTAATGTAGACTATTAATTTACACCCTTTGAACCCTTTCTGTTGTAGGAGAAACAGAAGTATGTTGTCATCAAGCATGACCTGTGTATTGGGATCAAGAAATGGACATCTCCCTCAGAGCTCAACAGTGATGTCATGTAAATTATAAGCCTTGTGTTTGTCCTGAACTGTTGGTGTAATCTGCACAGACTCCAGGCTCTCATCTGGGGAATGAATACAACGTGGGTAATGCTGTATTGGATGATTAAAGTCAGGGTTAAATATCATGATATTGATGTTGCTATAGAAATGTCACGGCTGCATTAATAATAAACAGGTTTGTATAATTTTCACTTGTGTCATCTCAACACAGTCACAGGGCTTTTCGAACAATAAACATGTTAATCCTTTCCTTTGTTTGCTTCAATAATGTATCATATTTTGAAAGCCACAGTCAGCTTCTGGGGATGCACCTTCAGCGGTCTGATCTGATTCTCATTAAAGCAGCCGTAAACCCTCATCGTGTGAAGTCCGTAGCAGCAGCCTCTCTCTCAAACAGATAAACATGCAGCAGCGGAGTGTAAAATGTTTAAAAATAAGACATACTCGGGTGAGTCATGAAGAAAGGTTGAACACAGCTCATCTCTGCTCTTCCACCAGCTCACTGGAACACAGACATTGTGTTGTTCAGGCCAAGGCCTCCACTGACAACTTGACGTATCGTTGGAAGGCGCAGGCCTATGGCTTGTTTTTAAAATCAAATAACAGCTGTGGCTTTTTTAAACCATGATAATTATGATTGATGACTACCACATGTGCATTCTGTCGGCTGGTGCTCTGACCCAACAATATTTTCAGCACATATATAAACTGCACTAAAAGAAATTAGAATAGTCGTGACAATGACACTTAAACAATTACAGTTTGCCATTTGCGTTTTCATGTTAGCCAGTTCTCTACATTGTAAGTCTAGTTCTGTGGGCCAAAATATATGCTGTGTGGTATGATGTGTGTCATTCATTTTCACAGCTGTATTGTTTCAGTTTTTTGACGTGCTCTTACCAATTTACATGATTTCTTTGGCGAAGTGTTGCAGATTGGAGAAACTATCACTGTCAACTGTCAATAAATGTTGTATGAAATATATCAATCAGTTTAGTTACACAACCAGACCAGAAGCTTAATTAATTTAATGTATTGCTGTCTTTCTCTTAGCCTTTGAATCAAACTTTGAAAGTTTGTTCCAACAAAAAGCACATTTATTTTTTCTGAATCACAATATGCAATGTTGACCTAAAATACAACTGGCATTTGATAGTGGCCATTGTGTTGTCTTGATGAATTACCATCAGTTTTTAGAATCCCAATAAAGCATGCAAAACTGCCTTTGAAAGAGAGGAGATTAGTTATAGGAAAAATGTTGTATCTTTCTGAAATATTGACCACTTAATGCTCTGATGAACTCATTCTAAAGGGAACAGAAGCATGAAGAAACCTGTAAATGCTTTTGCCCAGTCTTATAGTTTCTTCCTTAGTGAACCACTAGACCACTCTGACTGTGTTTGAAATTTCAACTGGAGCATGGCGCTACACAGTCCAGAAGTTACAACAATGTGATTTATCATATTTCCTGTTCGCAGTCAACAAAAGTAGTGAAGTATGCTATCGGCTGTGTGATCAAAGATTCTGTGTGTGGGGTGTGAATATGCCCCTAGCTTCAATGTAACATGTCTGAGGCTGGAGGCTCTGCGGCCAAAGTTGATGATTTAGAACAGGAAAATGTGTGACCACATCAAATGGAATAAGATAAAGCCATGTTATCCACAAGCACTTCGATAGTAGTATGATGGCTATGTAGTTGGGAAGGTCTAGGCCACCCGTGTGAAACGATTGCCATCAGCGTAATCTAAGCAATAATCTTACGCAAATCCAGACTTATCCCACAATAGATTTGACATTGTATAGAAAATGTGTCCAGGTGTTTGGAAATGCTGCCTGGCCATAAATGAACACTGCCAACAATATCCAATGACCTTGAAAGAAATGTTTTATGACTTTCACTTTCACACATAAAACACTTACCCCGAGGACCTCCCAATTATACCTCCTTTCTTTTGCCTGGCATTCTCACCATTCCCTCTCTCTCACTCAGGTGGAGGCTCTTACCAAACAAGCACTCAATAATGGTGGTAAGCTGTGCTCTTTGAAGGCAGCTTATCCGTAGGAACATTAGAGTAATGGATCTTTACTACAGCAGCAGAGCTGTGCCCAGAGGCAGTAGCTATGTACTGGCAGAGAAGGCCACACCTCAGCCTGTTTTTGACTGTAACTATGACAGTTATGTCTTCATTCGGAATCTGTGTCTGATCCACTCTGCTTAGATCTTTGAAACAGTTAAGGCAGCGATGAAAGAGACACTTTTATTCCACACAATGGGAGCAGTAGTCAAAGCTGGGTTTAAACAGGGCCTTAATGGCTCTGTGCTTTGTGCGAGGGGGGCAGAAACAGTGTATTTGAATGTTGAGGGTGAGGTCTGAGTCTGTTTGCTCTTTTCTGTCTGAATAGATGAACACTTTGGCATTCAGTTTCTGCTGCTCACACACAAGGTGCACACACACAAAAAGTCAGGAAGAAGGGCACAATGCTTTCCTCCCCTCCTCCTCCATCTAAAGATGTGTTTTTTTCTCTCTGTCCCAGACTTCCTGGGAGGGGTACATGGTCTTTGTTTCCAAAGGCACTCACTCTTTATCTCTCTCATTCTCATTCACAAAGAGTGAGGCAGAAGTCTTTCACCTGCACCAGGAGGCCACATGAGGCCTTCATGGTTATGGTTCAGTACAGAGCCGTAATACACAGCAGATAACTCATCAGAGATGGAGATGCGTCTTTGTGTTGTGTTTCCATGTTTTGCACTTTCTGTGCAGTGCAGTTAGAGAATGTCTGGGTGGGGAGGGTGGCTGTTTAGTCTGTGACCTCGTTATGGGAAGGAAATTCATGTTTTGTGAAACTGTCTGTGCCCTGGTATATCACACAAATGTGTAGACGTACACATCTATGACGATTCAGCATCCTCCCACACACACACACGCACACACGCACACCCTGTCATGAGATAGAAGGGCAGGGGTTAAAGGTCAAGCACTCTTCTAATGGAACAGGAAGTGTTGCAACAGTTGCTCTACACAACACGCAAATGCCTCAACATGTGGACATTACTGACAGGCAGCTGTTGGGCAGCTCTGGGACATCAACAGCTCAACCCGTGTAGACCTCTGCCACAGGACTGAGCCACTGTTGAAGTTAAGTCCATGTTCCACTCTAGAAGAGAATAGTTATTTCACCACTATTCACATGCTGAATAGCTGTCCTCTTCAGATGTGTTTCTCACCAGTGGATACAAGAGTCAATGAAACCCGATGAGTATTAGTGTCAAGCCCTATTATGACTTCATTTGGGTGAATGGCAGAAACAGGAGGGCACTGATCAAATCTACTCCTCCTACACAGCCTCACTCAGACCTTAGATCAGCTCCTCTGTTTCAAATATTTAACAGTGCCCATGGATAACATCTAGAACGGAACCGAGTTGAGCATTTCATGAAATCTTAGCCACATACGAGTGAGGACATGTTGCTGCTGTTGCTTTAAAGAAATTTAGTTTGGACTGTTGCCATGCATGTAAAAAATCCAGATTTCCTCTCTTGCTCCAGATGTAAAGGAGACAGTGGCAGTATTCCCTCCAGCTTCAGCTTTTTACAACAGATGGAAAATACACCTGTGAGGAGCAGGCTAAGCAAGTCAAATAGTTACCACGTGCCAGTGATTCAAATCCTATGTCTTTGTAATTCCTTTCATATACCTAGATGCCAGGTTACAATGAAACTGGAAAAGGATTCTTGCAACAACTGTGAGTTCACAAACAAGAATCCATCTTGTCCATCTCCCACAAGCTCCCAGCTCAGAACACTAGGGTTTCAAACCAATCAGAATCAGAAGCCAAAGGTGAAATGCCCAAACAAGCTAGTACAAAACATGGCGACACCAACACACATATGTCAGCCTATTTCAGTAAAATCAACAATATAAATAAATACTGGCTTTTGGGCTTGTTCTGCTGTTGTGATGCTTTGACTGATCAGCTTTAAATATTAGTGGGGGGACTTATTCCATCAACGTAGAGCTAATTTCAGAGTCCTACACATATCAGTTTGCTGTTTGCCAGGTAAGGTTCCAATTGCATGCAGATTCAGTACACATTTGATAGCATCTGATGAAAAAAATACCTTAAAAATTGTGAAGTACCTATTTTAGTATATAAACTACATACCTATATATTTCAGTTGTTCTCAATCTTCTTCTGTTCTCTTTGACCTTGTGTCTTGGGAAGTCTGTATCTTAAAATTAGCTCAAGTGTCCCTTAAAACACCAGTGATCTGATTACCACAAATATTACTTTCTGCTTTGTACCAAATACACATAAGTATATTTATTTACCAAAGCATGTAGCATATGTTTATACCTGACACATGCTTTCTATGTATTATCCTCTACTTTTTGGTGGGCACTGTGAGGTGTATGCACATATGTCTGCCATTTAAAAGCAATCAGTTCTTTGTTCCATTTTGCTGTATGTTCTCACCAAAGGTTTATTACTTTAACAAAATCCCAGTTAGCATTGCTCCTTTTCTCCACAAGCTGCTTTGATGCTGCACAAATAGATCCTGGGGGTATTAACCATCATTATGAGTATATGTGAGTTTGTCTCTGCCTGTTTTTGGTTCTTAACTATGCTTGGGCAATGTGTGTCTTTCCCCATGTGTAAATGTGCACTGGGGTCTTTGTTATAGAAGGCATTAACTATCATTAGCCTTATACCAGTCATCACCTGCGCACTGCCAGAACCAAAAGAGCCACTTTAGTGAGCAGGGCTGGCCCCGGATCAGACAGACAACCAGACCGAGACACAAAGATTCATGTCACAACGCAGTAATGAACTATGTCTTAGACCAGTGAGTACCACCTTAGAAAATATCTGGCTTTCAGACAAGTTAAATGACCACTGTACTAAACTAATACTTTTGATTAAACCTTGACTGGATAAATGTCAGTCAGTATAGTAACGTTAAAGTCCCATATTTAGCTACCGTATTTTGTGGACTATAAGTTGCTCCGTAGTATAAATCGCACCGGCCAAAAAATGTGCAATGAAGAAGAAAAAACATATATAAATCACATCAGTCTATAAGTCACACTTTTTGGGGAAATGTATTTTCTAAAATCAGAGACCAGGAACCAACATTTCATCTTGAAATGCAAGTTAATGTAATAACGACAGAATAGAGAAAAACAGGCTGAATAGGCATTAATGTAACGTAACATATTAACAGTTATTCAGATTATTATAGCATAAACAACGTAACATAAGTTTACCAAACTCACGATCTCACTCCAAATCACTAAATCCATTGAATTCGTCATGCTTGGTGTCACTTCTATGCGAACTCCGGAGATAAACCATAGATCCATGATGTAAATGGAGCGCCGCTTCCTCTTCAGCGTAGCTGTCGTCAGACTCAGCATCAGTTCCAGTTCGATTCATCCAGTGACTTCCAGGAAAGTTGCATGGTGCACCCGCCCGGTTGCCGTGAAGCAGTGTTCTCCATCCCCACTTTCCACTAGTCCCCCACAAGTTTCTCGCTCACTCCAAACTTTTTTTCTGCTGCTTGATTACCATTTTTTGGCTGCATATTTCACTATTTGCAGCAGAACAGTGGCTTTTTCAACAGGAGGCATGCACAGTAGAATGCAAAGTGACAGTGGTACAGGAGTAATAGATACTAACACACGGCTGTCAGTCAATCCAAACCATGAAAAAACGTATAGTTCGAAAAATATGGTAAATTGACTCTTGTGAACTTTAAGCTGCGTCAGAATGCTGTTACCTTTTCAAAAACATACCTTGAATAATAATTTATTATTAGTATGTCTGCATCTCTAAAGCTCAAAATGCTTTGTACCACCTTGTGATGTCATGTAGTGGTAGTTTTCAAGTTAACAGCTACCCTTTCATTCTGAAGAGATTGGTAATTCCAGGACTGAAATTATCCAGATGATTCTAGAGAAGATGTATGGAGTTTAAAAACACAGTGAAACACTTCCTGTATTACCACATGACATCACAAGGTGGAACTGAGTGTTTTCTATTTCAGAGGACATGAATGAAACAAAACACAACTCCAGGTCTGTTTATGATGAGGAAACATCGTAACACAGATCAGAAGATAGCATAATATAGGCCCTTGGTTTAGAAATCTTATTTAATTTGTCAAAAGTCTTCAGCACCATATAGCTCACCAGTTGATGAAAACATTCTGCCAAATAAATCCAAATTAAAACTTATTTTCCACTGTCATTTAATTGAATACCATACTGTATCTCTTCATTCATTATGGATGTACATGTTTGTGGTAGAAGACAGTTGGAGACATTTGTCATACCACAAGCCCTGGAACAGGACAATGACTTCTCTATGATGGAGAGGCAGAGGGTCATAGTGTACGGATTCATGTGCACACACAAACATTCCCATGGATTCGGAAACGGGATGAATAGGAATCTGGGCCATGCATGCATTGTGGGTTCACTCAGTCACAAGCAACCATTCACCCCTTCCACCACACGGAAATGCATTCCTCTAGACCCTATGTCATAAAAGCATCACGCGAAACTTACATACAGAAGTATTTGTTGGGTGTAAAATTGGGTTAATTATAACAAATGCTTCTATTATAAAGATGGTTTAAATTATGCTCCCAGGACAGAGCAGTTAACATCAGAAACCACTGGCTAAACCTCCATCCAGTTAGGTACTTCTGACGAGGGTTGCACAGATCTTATACTGGTATCAAATGGTACTGATACTGGATCAGATATTGGCTTCCAAATATCAGTTCTGCTGATATCCTGGTTGGACATATACGTTGATGTAATAAGACTATTTACTGGTTGTAGTTAAGACAGAAAGTCTCATGATGTTTGAACTTTTATTTATACAAAGTTGGTCTGTAGTTACTTTAGGGATAAATAACAGCTACATAAGACATTTGGATCAGTTTTGTCTTATTTTATTTTTGTTTTGTTTGCCAAATACTTAAAGCCACAGGATTGAAATCGGTATAGGAACTGAAAGCTGGATCCGTGCATCCGTACTCCTGAGCATGACCATACTGGGATATGTTTCATTGTGCATTACCACTCAGATCAGAAACTTTTAGATAAGTTATTGCAATATTTATTATACATGGCAATGTATTTGTAAATTGAAAACTGGTTAAAATGTCATTCATATCCATAACCAAGACACAGTATAAACTTCATTCATTTCCATTCATAATCTCCATCTTTCCCACAATGCAACAAGCCGGACACACATACAAACAGCTCTGCATCGCCAGACCCCACCCTAGTTCGCCTCAAGATCTCATGTCATGATTGCTTTCTGCTGTTTTCTAAAGGACAGGATATAGAGCGGCACGGCACACTATGGGCCTCTGTGTCTTCAGTGGCTCCTGCTCCCGAGGGAATGACTATTGTTCTCTTTGTGGCGCTCTGTACCTGCCTACCAGCCGTCTGTCCCCGGGCAACGCTTAAAAAGCCTCCAAGGTTACTTTTGGGAAACCACAACCTTTCCAAAGCAAAAGGAGCTGAGCCTTTCTCCCTAACACCCTATGGCATAAATATCACTTTTGTGCAAGGCGGAAGTGGTTTCTTGTGCCGGTGTGCATTGCAAGCCTCAGGAGAGCACTTAAACGGAAGCCATACTGTTTTTGCTTATGAACAGGGGAAATTATGAAAAAAAAGAAGAGATTTTTCATATGAAGAATGACCTAAAATCAGTTTTTCACTTTTTCTCCTATATTGTAAAAGTAGTTCTTAGGGTCAAACCTGACCGAAATGTGCTGTCTCTCTGTACCTAATTGTGGCTATTGTTATTAGTAGTGTGGTGACGCAGGATCTCCGGTTTGCACCCTGAAAGTTGTGTAATGTTCAAGAAACTGGAATCGCGGTGAAGAAGTGGGATGTAATGAGTGCATTAGGATTGAGTTTGGACAGCTGATAGCAGTTAAAAAATAACAGTATATTTTTCTGCAAGGCCTTTAAATTTAACTAAATATAACCCATATGATATAAAAAGCCTACAGCTGCTTGCACCACAAAACATACAATGCCTAAGTAGTAATATGTGTAATTCATGTATTCATGAACACTATTGGATAATAGTGCTTGGTTTCACCTCTATTAGAGCCTGAAGTCCCTGTCTTCCACAAGTGTTTTCATAACAGCAGTTGTCTGCATTAATAACAAAAGTTAGTATAGGTCTGGTTTTATCTACTGAAAAATATTTTGTAGTTAATGGTGAGCCCAGAGTCACTGTGCGTTAAAAATATAATTTCCATAATACGTATCTTGAGATTTGTAAGGCGTCATGCCAGCTCCACTCAGGATCAGTTGTTGATAGCTTTCTGGTTTGAGGCCAAAGAGCTTCCCCTTCTCACACGTCTATGTTCCCCTTAAAAGCATTTTACACCTTAACTTTGACATTCACAACCTCCTGCACTTCTTTCTTCCCTCTGCCCAGAGCTACCGAAATTCCTTTTGATTTTGAGACACATTAGCACTTACACAACTCATTTCACACACCTGCTCCTCGCTGCCTGGCTTTTGTTCTTTTTTTTTTTTTATTATTATTTTAAAGCATACAGTTGAAAACCAAGGACCTCTACAAGAGATTGTTATAGGACAAGAGGTGGGGAGAAGTGGGGGTGGGGGGATGGGGGGCTGTAGAACCATAGACGTCTGGAGCCAGGACACTGATGCAGGAACTGATAGCTGATACAGAGGACCCTGTACTGATGATATTACAATGTTCCCCTTTTGTCATTTCTTTTTGCTCTCCGCCTCCTTCTCATCACTCCTTTTAGGAGATTTTTTTCCTCTTTCAGACATGATGTTTATAGTTTGACCCCGGGCGGCTCATGATAGGAATCATTCCATCAGCGTAATGGCTAAATGACACGCACGCGTCTGATACATTCACTGCATCTAAGACTGAATGGAGCTCTAAAGTGACTCTATAGCTTTTTCCTTGCAGTTTCAAATCTTATAGCTGTGTTTGCAATTTGTCAAACTGGTCTTCATCCGTTTGCATTTCTTTCCCGGTTTTCTCTCCTTGACTGCACTGGCTACAGAACCATTCCCCCAGCAGTCTGGGTGGTCTTTGCTCACACACATACATACATACAGACACACACTCCTTGGTTTTCCTCTCTGGTAATGCGTTTGCATGTGGAGGCAGAAGCCAAAAACACCGTCAGAAATTCATAGCACTTACCGCTACCACAAAGCATCACTTAATTGTGTCTCAGTTGTACTTTCAGACTGGCCTCATTCTGGCTCACAGTGGTGATGCCGAAAGTAAGTGAGTAAGGTGGAATCACAAGCACCTGCCAACTTCCATTCAGATCAGCTGCAAACATTTATCTTTTTCACACATACAATATATGCTGGACTCTTGTCCAAGGTAATTTCTTATCCTATCACAACCATATATCAAAGATTAAAAAAAACTTAAAAAAAAACAAAAAAAAACTTGATCATAACATCCGACGGCAAGAGAATGAATGTCTACCAAGGGCCTGCCAAATGCATTTATCGTAATCATTTTATTTGCTCAAGGTGCATTCCCAATTTGTACAAGAGAAAGATGGAGCTGGTCAACACATTTACTAAGGGACACTCACTAAGAACTTGGCAAGGACTGTCTCCTGTCCTGTGTGATGTTGCTTACAGCTAAACATAAAAAGTATAGATCCCCCAACTGACTGTACTTCTGCTTTACGGGTACAAACACATGTGCATGGAAGCACATGCGCACGCTCCCCTGGGCACTGTCTTTCCTCTCTAATCTGATATCAAAGAGAAGGCCTTTCAAAGCTTCTCACATGACAGCCCATTTCATGTGTTGCCCACGGAAACAATTATTGTCATAAATCTCGATGCTCTCTTTTGCTATGTTGAGTTGCTCTAAGCGCTTACACCTTGCTTGAATTCCTTTGCAGAGTGAGTTAACCAATGGACCCACCCACAAGTGACATATACTGAAGTTGCACAGTTTGGTTGATTTTGTTTTTGTATAATAAAAGTTTAATATTAGGCCTACTATAACCCACATGATTGAAATCACTTTGAACTGAGAGTGCCCACTTTTTGGCTTAAGATTTATGATATTTTATGTTTCCACCTTTTAGTATAATCTACATTTTCAGCTTTTGGTTTTTATGTAGATGTTTGATTTAGTAGTAGTGGTTTATTTGCAGCACTTGTATGCGTATTGTTCATTTAGTTGTTACAATGAAGTTTGTTATACCTTCCTTTGGAATGCAAAGGTGCTTTTTACTAACCTCTTTACCTTCTTACCCCATTGCTTGTGTCCGGTTGAACATTCCAAGTTTTCCCAAAGCCAGACACAAAAATGAGTGTATCTTGCATTGCCTGGATTACCCTTTCGGCACTACAGCTATACAGTTCACTTTGAAGGGCTCTCAAATGACAGGGCTCAATGATGTCACGTACTTTCACAGTTTTAGTGGATGTGGAAGCTTCCCAAATAAATTCCTGTGACCTCCCCAGCCTACAGTCAGCTCTGAGGCTAATCCGTGTTCTGCAGCACAGCGGGGCGTGCTGGACCATTCCGCACATCCTGGTGGGACTCTAGGACCTGCTTTCTGCTGTTGTAACCTCGCATACTTCTAGCTCAAGGGATAAACTGGATCTAATGACATACAAGTCAGTGTGTTTATTTGATTAGAGTTTAATGATTTATATCAGCAGTTTAAAGGAAAAAAATCTACATTAATTTCATTTGTTGAGGCATCTTTCACATTTTCCTTCTCCTATGAGTGTTTCCCTGTTAGCGTGGGTGGGTGGTGGGTCGTCCAGTTTATTTATCTTATTCTAAATCAGACCTCAAACTCACTAATTGGTCCAGTTCCACTGTTAGGTAAAGAGGGGAAATGAACAATTACTCCTGTGTTTGTGACTGGAGCTGAGCAGTTAGGAGTGATTTAGATTTCCACTGAGGGACACCCAGATCGTCAGGGTTTTCAGTTTAAGAAACAAACTTCTGTGCATAATACATATACTATTCTGTGCTTCACTGTTCTAAATATTTTAAACTAAATATGTCAAATTACATTTATCACATATACTACCAACAAATATATTTCATAAAACAAATATATTCCAAAAGCAGGGCACAATGTCTCCATAAAATTTGATATTTTGAACTAAAGGATTTGATCAGCAACAGAGTCCTGACAACCATCAGCATCAGCACACACAACATGCATACATACTATTAAAACACAGTTATTTATACTAGTAGAGTTAATTGTCTGATACTATGATAATAGTTTTTAATAACTGTGCCATATGTACAATCCTGACCTGAGTCCTGTCATTGATGGGGATTCCCCGAAGAGCAATAGTTTTTTTCCTGGATCCGACTTCCATCACTTTGATATCACTTATCTTAAAGTCTACTCATCTGTCCCCTGTGCCTCGTACACTCAAGCTTTGGAAATACTGGCCATGTTCCACAAAGGCACAAGTCAAATCTCCACAGATGTCTCATAGTGGACTCTTTATTAGCAGATTTTTGTGATAAATTATCATCAAAGCTAATCTGGTGTACTTTTTGTGTCAGCTCCATGCCTTAATGAAGATGCTAAATGGAGTAATGAGTAGATGGAGTATCTACCATGTAAACTCTTTGCCCAATCTTGACGTGAGTAACTGCAATGGAGACAAAAAGATGGCTCAACAAACTTATTAAGTGGTTGCAAATACTGAATTAATTCATGACTATTATATTCATGATATCATTACTAATGAATTAATCACAAAAAAATTGTTTATGGTCTAAAGTTTATTCTAAGGTAATCAGGGTGCCTACATTTGATTTTATTCATGTTTGTATTTATTTTTGTAATTTACATGCCCTCTTTTATACTTGTGTACAGTTGTGTAGGAGATGGCAACATTCAGAAAACTGTTCATTATACCTCCTCCACAGGGCCAGCTGTGCTCCTCTAACTTCCGCAGCCTACCCAACACACACACACATTCATAAACGTATAGAATAGTAAACACAGGCACAAATGCACACAGCCTAATGCTGGCGCTCTCCAGTTGGTGCTCAGAAACCTGACACTCGGAGACATGGTCAGTCACTTCACTCTAATGGTCAACACACATGCACATTTCCCATTTGGCCCTGTCTGTTTTTATCTACACATGTGCTGTTGGCTCCTATACTCATTCATTTTAACTCCATTTGAAAAACAGACTCAACTTAACCAGCAAGAAGAGTTCATTTTATGTTCTTGTATCAATGGCAAATGGCTAGTCAAGATGTGCGGTTAAAATAGGTAACTTTCAAAATAATAAAAAATCTAACCAAAGTCTATGTCAAGCTAAATTGTTAATAAAATCACTGCAGAAATGATTTCATTATAACTGTCAATGTGGTCATAATATATTCAGTTCACTGAAGAAAATACAGCAATGAAAAGTCAGTTTAAGATACTCATTGTGCCAGTCCCAGACTGGGCTATGTGTCTGGAAATTAAAAAAAAATAAAAATCTGGAATAAAACCAGCCAAAGTGCCCAGTTAAATTATACAAAATAACAAATTAACAATCAAGATGGTTGATTTTTATGAAACTCTAAATCAATTTTATGAAACTTTAAATCAATTACTGCAGAACAGGAGACAAGGAAATAAGGGTACCAATTTGAAAGAGGATAGATTAATGTGGAAAAGACAAAACAAGCCATTTGCTAACTTTGTAGATAAAGCTTTGCAGTGTGCATCACTTACAAGTATGTGGTTAGTGGGCTGAGGTTGGTTGGCACAGCGGATAGTCCCAGCTCGGAGCAATCCACCATGATGAAGATCCCATCTTCTTCACACTGACACGGAGAGGGGCACTCTGCTGTCACGGAGCTCTGTCTGTCCTGGATGAGTCCAAACCCCCATGCTCCAGGGTTGGACCCACAAATGTGTCTGGCCGCACAGAGGAGCAGGAGCACAGGCAGCATGTCTCGATGAACACCTGGCTGGTTACACCTTACACCTGGGTCTCTCACTGCTGTGCTCTCTAGAAGGAGTAGACTTGTCCAACTGTGTTGCAACCTACAAACTACATACAGTTATTTATCTTTAGCATCACCGTCTATGAGGGTAGCCTTAAGCTGATTTTACATTCATGGTCATAGTAAAACCACTTTCTACCCTTCAGACTAAAACATAGCGAACATGTGCCTCTGCCTCGTTGTATATAAGTATTGCCCTCTCAGTCTCTCTCCCCTTACCTATTGTAGCAGGAGTGCATGAGTTGTGAATGAGCAGTCCTCATTGGTCCACAGTTTGGGGATGGGATGGAGCATCTCTGTGAAGTGGGAGGGGCTCTCGATCCTCTACTTTTCACTCTCCACTCAGCCGGGCTTGTGTTCACAGTTCAGAGAGCTTAGAGAGGTGAACACAGCAGTGAGTTGGCGATGTCATATTAAGTTTGATGGAAGAACAGATCTAATTGCCTTACCCTGCAATAAAATAGAATTGTTGTTGTTATTTGGGACTTATTGCCTAATGGGCATTTCAGTGATGGCAGTCAAGACAAGTTTTGTAGTCTCTCATTCATAGTTAATATACCGGAGGCCCTGATTGTCCAAGTAAATCTCTTGGAATGAGTTTATAGGAAAAACAGCTTTGGCACCTCAACACCCAAGGGTCTGAAGGAGCAAATGCAGTGTCTTGAAAGTGGCACCTTCTCGTGTTTCTAAGACTGGAATGTTGTGATCACATACAAGAACTCACATGATCTCCCATGACGGCATAAATTGTCATTCACATAACACCACTTTCAGTCTTATTTTAACCAAAATTACTGATATATAAAACATGTTATACATATTCAGTCACAGGGCTTTAATCCACTTGTGGTTTCCCAAGCCTGATTGAAATGTGAAGTTGTGTCAGGAACTGCTTCCAAAAATCTATGTCAAATTACATGGAGTAATATGTAGTGAAGGCAGAGCTAAAAAGAAAAGGACATACTTGACTACACATTCTTGCATTGGGATGAACCAAATTTCATAAACTAAATACCATACTCCAGCGGGATGCATAGGACTGTGGTATGTTACACAACTAAGCTTTACATGCTGTGCACCTGTAAGTACAGGAAGTTACATAATCTCCTATTGATGCAATCTGTAATCATAATAACTAAAGAAAAATGGCCTGCTTTCAAAGCAGTGCTTTATTTTGTTGGTCAATTGTATTAAAGCCAGTATTAACTGGTATAGCTACAGACAAATTAGTCACTATTTGAGTATCAAAATCTTATCACATCATAACTTTGGTAAATTCTTGATTCACTATTTTTTTTAAACTTTTAATATGGGTTTCTGTGACTCCCCCACTATGGAAGCAACAATAAGAAGTCCACCTGGCAGTAAAAATTATATCTTGCATTAACTTGCCCATAGACAGTAACAGAAATAAAAGCATGTGTTGTGGCTTGAAGTAGACTAAAATGTCTCCGGTTCCGTCCCTTGCCTGTGACTATCCCTGATCTCTCTCTCCTCCATTCTCTGCAGGCTGAATAGTTTCTCATTAATTAATTAACATTCCTGTGCCACTGTGTTTTCAGAGGGCCCTTTGTTATGGCCCCACAAAAACTCTTTGAGAGCTTCTCCTCTCATAGTCTCTCTCCCTCTTTCCCTGTTGCTTTCTTTGCTCTTTTCTCTGCAAGAATATCTGTTGTCCTTTGGCCTGTTGCATAAATCAGTGGTTTTCTAACTGTGGAGCAGGTGCATTATATGATTGAGTTGTTGGATTTAGCTCAGTTGTCTGTCAGTTAGGAGTTACTTCTACTGTTGTTGGAAAATCAGTCTTGTCTAGGTTTTGTCTTATACTCTTTTTCTTTTTATTTGGTTTATGCATTTTTGTTTGGTCTTATTGCCGTACAGGTTTGTCCTCAAAAATAACATTCTTTCCAAAGCCGTATTAGTCAATTTAAGTCATTTGAGATTATTGTAAGCCTTGTCAAAAAATCGAAATTGTAAAAAAGAACCATGGCCTTGCCTAATTTTCCTGACAATTTAATTTTGGCCCCAGACCTTTAATATGTATCGCAGAGTCAATGATAATATTGTATTGTGTGACTTTTGATATTGTGTTATTATGATGTGGCTAATATTGCTTCCCTATGTTGTCCGTCTCGTCCCTGATTTTCAATGTATGCAGACAGGTGTACTCTAGTTCAAAGCAGCACATTCCCATTGGCACGCATATACATTGACTAAATATGCCCTGGATACACCTGCAGACCGCTCCACTCCCTGTGCTCCACCTCAGCTCTTGTTTTGCACTGCGCCCTGTCATCTTTTTAAATGCTCTTTAATTGTCTGGCCCTGGGGGGAGCCCTAAAACACACATAGCACTGTAAAAACCTGTACATCTTGTCTCATGTCTGTCTCTGTCTGTCTCCATTGCCGCTTTCTTTTTACTATCTGCTTTGAACATTTTGGAGCTGGATAATTGGTTTAATTGACCAATCAGTGCACATTTAAAGTACCTGTATTATGTGTTTCCCATTTTGCAAAGTAGAGCGGCCAGCACATTAAATTAATAGTTACATTAATTGCTTTGGAGAATGACCAAACTGGATATGCACACCCATATGCAGTTTGGCCCAAGAATGAATTATTACTCATATTATTTCTTTGCAAAAACACCTCGAGTTTAACTTTACAGAAAAACAAATGACTACATTTGTAAAAAGGCTTCTTTGTTTCTGATAACTGTGATATTGCTCAAAGGATATATAGATGACATATTATTCCCATAGCTGTGTTACTATCATTGTTACTTCGAAAGGCAAATCCAAGTTGAATCTGATCATTATGTTACCATTAACCATCTGAGTTATCTTTATACCATGGCACTTGCATATTACAAAAAACATTTCATCTTTATATTACAGAACATTGTGATCATCTTAAACACACAGTTATGTGAAAACTAATGTAAATACTAGTTTTACTATTGACAAATTTATACATACTATAGAATACAGCTCAGTAACTAACTTAGTTATGAGGAATTTTAGATTAAACACAGTTTGACAAGGGGCTACTTAAGCACCAATTATAGTGCTCCCTATATGTTTGATTGACAGGTAAAAGCCCTCTGGGTACACAAGTTTAAATTCTCAACTGCAAAATGACTGAATTATTTGTAGAAAGCAAACTTTTGCTACAACAACAAAACAATGATTTATGCAGTATTTTCTGTTCCATTAAAGTGAATGTTTGCATCTTTGTATGTTTGCGCACACCAGGTCCACCACACAGTCCCCCCTCTAAGATCAAAGCAGTGCCCCTCAACTCTGCTCCCCCTGTGTGCAGTGCTGCTCTATGGGCTGTGAACACTATCCAAGCAACTGCAGCCTCCAAGACACAAAGACAAGAGGCCACCTGACACCTGAAGCCAACTCTGCAGCACTAAATGGCTCTGCACACTCATATGAAACTACCTGGGCTCCTCACAGCAGGCCCATTCAGGGCAGGAGCGCATTTCCACACACAAGTCAAACACATGACGTGAATCCTACCATCATCAAAGCTGTGATGAATGAGCAGTCAAGAAATAAGTTGTTGTTTTTTTAAGGATTTTTGGCTATAATGAGAACACAAATGAAATTTGGTGGATTTATATCTTTTGATATACATTTGGAGACCAACAATATTCTCAAAATGTATACTTCCTTCTTTGGGTGTAACTCACCTATAGTGCTTGATTTATCTAATGTCCAGTTTAGTTCAAATTAATTTATATTTAGTCTATAATTCTTTAAAAACATTGCATCATCTTCCCATTCTTACTTCTTCTAATGGATATCTTTGAACTTATCCTTGAAAACTTTATCAGTGAAGAAATCAGAATAGAATATTTGTTCCCCCCAACCCCCACCCCCCCAAAAAACAACTGATAACACTTTCATTTTCATCACTTTCATTGATATTCAGTTGCGTTATGGTGCAATTGAACTGAAACACAGATAGTGCTCAGCGGAAGCCAGTGAGACGCCTTGGGTCTGGACTGGCGGCGACCAAGGTGTGTTCTGTGGCTTTTCATGTGAAACCACCTGAAAGCACCAACAAAAGCTGCTCCTCCTCCCCTGGATCTCTTCCTCTGCACAGCTCATAGTACAAAGACCGGACGGAATGAAAGGGTGATGGAGGGGGTGAGGGTGTGGGAGAAGAGGGTGGTGGAGTAGTGACAGAAGAGAGAAAAACATAAGGAAAAGTGGTTTACTCATTAATTAAGACACCATGAGGCGCCAAGAATCTTGGTGTATTTCAGTGATGGTTCATTCTATTATCAACTAAACCAAAGCTTTTCAGAGATGGTCAAAAGTTAACGTGTGACCTTGCATTATGGGTGATCAAGTCCAGAGTTTGAGGGCCTAGCTGTTGTACTCTATTTTCTGATCTATGTTATAATGCTGTTTCCGCATCACAAGTAAACCTGGAGGTGCTTTTTATTTCATTCACGCATGCACACAAACCCTGCATATTTAGGCTCTTCTATCAAACACAGAACACAAAACACTGTGATCACACACCTTGTGATGTCATGTGATAATGCAAACTCCATACACCCTCACTAGAATCATTTAATATATAATAATTTTGGCTCTGGAATTGCCAGTCCTTACTGAACAGAAGATTTAAAAAATCTGTTAATTTGAAAACTACCACTTTCTGAAAACACAAGGTGGAACAGAGCACTTTGAGATTTAGAGATGTAAACTGACTAACAATAAAGGATAACTCAAGCATGTGCGAATGAAATAAAAGCCAATTAACATATTTTCTGTTACTTACATTTTATGCAGGCTATATAAGTGTTTTCTTGTTCTTTAAGGTCAGTATTTTTTCTGCCTTTGTATGGGTAGCTTACACTGTTGCTGGACTGTAGGATATACTTACAATGAAGTCGTGTAGTTCAAAAGCTTGTGTGTTTTGGCTGCTTGTTTTCTCTGCGCTGACAGTGTGATATACGAGGGTTAATATGGTGAAATGGCTGAGCGGAGCAGACAGGTCTCCACCTGCACGCTGCCAGAGAGGCGCTTCAGTCCGTCTCCTGATGACGCCACTGCCGCTGCAACCACAGGGTCTTGGGTCATATGAAGTGTGCACGTCTGTGGAACTGTTACACCTGAAAGAATAACTATGAAAGGAGCCTATATGACTGAAATATGGGATACTACTGGCGTTAAAGGCCGAGGCGTGTATTGTGCGTGATGGTACGCGTGCGTTCCAGTCTACAGAAGAGTAACGGAACTGCACTGTCTCCACACAATCTCATTTGAGCAAAACTCTGAAAGCTTTGCCACGAGACTCAGCACAATGAATAACAGTTCCAAACACCGGACGCATTAAAACAAAAAACACTGGACGTATTGTTGATTGCACGCTGGCTTCTGCACCATCAAGTACAGTAGGCCTCCAGTGACAGGATTATGGATATTTAGACGTCTTAGTGACAATGATTATAATAATTGCACTAACGCGTACGATTATGGTGAATGTAGTGTCTGAGGTTTTCATTCTGAAAACCCTTGGACACGTGTCTGTGGGTTTGGCGCCATCTCTAGATCAAATGGGAAATGTGATGGTTTTATACAAAGCCAGCAGATGGCGACAATGCGCACTACACAGTTTACAACCATACTCAAACCTAATTCCTCTAGATTTGCAGAATGCACATCCACATTAATATTAGTATATGACTCTATAGGTTACTGCTTCTAAATATTATGCAGCCGATTATTACAATAGCTCACCTGATTGATGTAAGGCAAGGCAAGGCAAGTTTATTTGTATAGCACAATTCGTACACAAAGTAATTCAACGTGCTTTACAGAATAAGAAATACATTAAAATCATAATAAAAACAAATCAAAACATAAATAATCATGAAGATTAAAATTAAAAAAGAGAGACATAAATTGGAGAGAAGAGTGCGGAATGAAAACCTTTCAGTTATATGCACAGTTAAACAGAAATGTTTTGAGCCTGGATTTAAACAGCGTCACAGAAGAGTCTGTCTCACATGTTCAGGAAGACTGTTCCAGGTTTTAGCTGCATGAACCTTAAACGCTGACTCCCCTTGTTTAGTCCTGACTCTGGGCACCAGCAGTGTTAACCAGTGTTTCTGTTTGTTTTTGTACCAACAAAAGTTCCACTAAGGAAGGGTCCAGTTTGTCATAATTGTGTTCCCTTTGAACATAGGTTACTTTGATTATTTACATCCCTTTTCAGTTTCGAAGTCCTCCAGGCTGTAGGACCATGCATTAACTTGCACTGATTGTCACTTCTCCCCCTTTTCTTATGAAACCACATGATAAAAGGAGAAGTGTAGAATTTTTAACATCCCTCAAACACTGATGTATTTTTCTGTAGAAAGAGGAACCATTCAAACCAGACACATGCTACTTCAGACTAGTGAATGCTGACTGTGTCAATCTGTTGTAAGTAACTGGTTCTTGGACTCTCCTAAAGGTGCCAAATGTACAGCGCAGAAAAAAACACCAGGATGTGATTTCCACTGCTGCCGTGGGAACCAGAAACACAACACTATTGCCTCTATTGCTGTTTATCATCTTTATCACGTAGCTATTGGTATTCTGTGCACCATGTTACCATGTTAAAAACACAACTTTCTGGGCACTACTGGCATTATATTGCAAGTATTATATTTATTGTGGAGACAGAGAACCAAAGCTCACAAATAAGTTTATCATTTGTAATTGCTGCCATCAAACTCTTGCTGTATAAACAAATATTTTGTGTACACTATATGTGAGAGACTTGATTAATGACTTTACAGTTACGCATGATTGTGATGAATTAGTGTACCCTTGTTCTTGTTGTTTTGAATTCTGATTTGTTTGTTGATTGTTTTTTTTTGCGAGATGTATTTGAACGCCCCGCACAGTTTCTTGGTACGTGCCTTGAACTAGACTGACGTGTGTTTTTTTGTTTTGGACCGCGGCTAGGCACGGTATGGGAGCGGGGACTGTTACAGCCGATTTAAAAAAATTGTGTGTGGCTTTGTAATAAATATCCCCTGTGGAAGAGAACGGAATCGTTTTTGTGCCTAAAGATCTGTAACATCATGGCGAGCCAGCCAGGAGATTGGTTTTAAACGAACTTTGAGCGTGAGAAAAAGGACTTCTGTTAGTAACCGTTAGCCGAAAACGTTAGCGTCCTCGCGCTGCTGAAAAAAACCTCTCTCCAAAAACGAACCTGGAACAACGGATAACAAGTTGATTTGTGAGTACGCAAAATGGAGCTAGAAAACCTGAGAGACGAACTTACTACTACTTTATGCCAAAGAAGCAAGGATCAGCTCGTAGAAGCCTGTAACCTGCTAAAATGTGAGGCAGGGGAAGGGTTACTTAAGGACATGAGCCGCAGAGCGCTAATGAAAATAATCGAACATAAACTGGATGAAGTCGAGACAGACTACGAGCTCGAGGAAGCCATCCAGTATGTGCAACAACTTTTATTAGCCATAGGACACACTGGGTCGAAAGGCGATGCTGAGGAGTGGCGTGATTTTTCCCGTGCGTCTGAAAGGTACAAGGAGCTACAGAGAGAAATCAGAGCGATAGAGGAGAAGCTGAACATGGCAGACGCCGCACCCAGTCCGGCTCATAATCCTGTACCAGGAAAGATCCCTGAAGTAACCATCCGTAGAGAGTTTCGGATCAGTGGCCAGATAGGGGAGGGTGGACAACGTGACAGGCTGTCCTATACCAACCTGCTCCATCAAATAGACAATGGGCTCCGCAAAGGCCACAGTGAGCCAGAGGTGATTGAAGCAGTGATAAGAGCCATCAGCCCTGGGCTCAAACTTCGTGACATGCTGGAAATAAAGACTGATTTGACACTCACTCAGTTAAAAACAATACTGAAAGGACATTACAGAGAAGATGATACATCAGACTTGTATCAAAAACTGATCAACATTTCCCAGGACCCAAAAGAGTCTCCTCAAGAGTTCCTCTTCAGAGCCATTGAGCTGAAAGACAGGCTGCTGTATATATCCAGAGGAAAAGAGGAGGAGCACTATGGAGCAGATTTGGTCAAGAGGAAGTTTCTGAGGTCAGTGGGTACAGGTCTACTGAATGACAACATTAAGTTTCAGATAAAGTCGCTTCTCGACAACCCGGATGTGACTGATGAAATCTTGATTGAGAAACTGAATGAGGCAGCCAATCTTGAAATGGAGAGGCTGAACAAGCTAAAGAGAAACAATGCCAAAGTGCCAAAGATTAACGAACTGCTGACGGCAGAGGGACCACACAGCAGCCCACTGACTACCTCAGTTCCAGCCAAGGAGAACACCAAACCAACCCGAGCTCCACCGGAGGTACAAGCCTTAGTGACAGAACTTAAGGCTGAGGTTGCAGAGGTGAAACAGATGGTGCTAGCTTCTCTTAATAACAACAAGCTTCAGCATACCAGGAGGCCAGTAGACAACGCAGGACCCCGTCGGAGGAGAGGCTGCAAGACCTGCCAGGATAACGGAGAGGGAGACAACTGCACCCACTGTTTCAAATGTGGCCAGTCGGGTCACATCTCCAGAGGTTGCAGAGCTTCGCGTCCGCTGCAGGGAAACGACGGAGGGCCACTGCCACGGGACCAGCAGTGACCCGGCCGTCTCATCAGGAGTCCCGCCACTGCTGCTACTGTCATCTGGAGGAGAAAGGCGACTCACCTCTTCAGACCTGCACAAGCTGTTCATCTGCCTGTTATTGCCCTACAACATGTCAGGAAAACCACTGGCAAGAACACAAACACATGTGTAAAACAGTGAGATTAGTTGAACAATATTTGGGTAACAAGGAAGAAACAAGGTGGTCCTCACAGATAGGGAGTGTTGATAACCTGGCAAACAAACAAGGGAAAAAAAATTATCAAACTGATTGGTCGACGTAAAATGGTTAAGTGCACTTTTGATGACATAGTAGTTACAGCACTGTGGGATACTGGGGCCCAGGCAACTGTAATCAGTGATAAATGGAGGTCTGAGCACTTACCTCATACAACCATTAGGGGGATAGATGAACTTTTAGGACCAGAGCCATTAAATGGGCTTGCTGCCAACCAAACAACAATACCGTTTATTGGTTGGGTCCCGGTAGAATTTAAACTTCTAGGTGCAAGTGCCTCCAGCTCCAGCCTTCTAGTGCCTGTCTTAGTTTCCAGTGACCCTAATGTTGCTCAAGATCCTATTATAGGTTTTAATGTGATAGAGGAAGTTATTAATGAGCACATAAAACAACAGGGTACCATAAACAATGACTATGCTGCTAGCATTGTGAGTAATGCATTTGACATTGACACTGTCTCTGCCAAAACTTTTATCCAGCTGATGCAAACCCACCAAGCAGCTGAAGTAGAGACTCCAGTTAAGAATGGCCGGAGTAAAGTGGAGCTGGGCCCAGGTGAAGTGGTCACCCTTCGCTGCCGCACACGTATACAGGCGGAGGAGGACACTGCTATGCTGTTTTGTCCTGGTGTGAACTCAGCTTTACCTGAAGGACTGCATATTCAAGAGGTATTATTTAAGGTGAAAAGGGGTAACTCTGCCACTGTCCCGGTGTCTGTCACAAATACAACAGGCCATTGTATCACTGTAGGTCCACGGCTTATTTTGGGTCACACTGAAGGGGTAAAAACAATATACCCAGCAGCCTTACAACCTGGGGAAATACAAAAAAATGCTGAAGTGACAACTGATGCAGAGGTTAAACTCTCATCTCCCAAAAGTGACATAAGTGAGGCTTGGGACCCTCCTGTAGCTTTAGACCATCTAACGAATGAACAACAGGTTGCAGTAAGAGAGATGCTCAGGGAGGAATGCAAAGCTTTTGCTAAAGATGAAAATGATGTAGGTTGCATTCCTACCCTCCGCATGCACATTACCCTTAAAGACCAAACACCAGTTCAAAAGACTTACATTAGTGTGCCAAAGCCATTGCACCAAGAGGTCAAAGCATACCTGCAGGATTTAATAAATAGAGGGTGGGTCACAAAGTCAAAATCACCTTATTCGTCCCCCATAGTGTGTGTAAGGAAAAAGTCAGGCGAGTTAAGACTCTGCGTGGACTATCGTGAACTAAATCGTAAGTCAGTGCCTGACAGACATCCTATTCCTAGGATACAGGATATGCTTGACAGCCTTACGGGTAGCTCTTGGTTTACCGTATTAGATCAGGGGAAGGCTTATCATCAGGGGTTTTTAGATGAGGAGAGCCAGCCACTCACTGCGTTCATTACCCCCTGGGGTTTATACCAGTGGGTTAGGATCCCTTTTGGTCTTAGCTCTGCCCCGGCAGAATTTCAGAGGAGCATGGAAGAGTGTCTGTGGGGCCTACGTGATGATATTTGTTTACCTTATCTTGATGACAACTTGGTCCATAGCAAGTCATTTCAGGACCACATTGAACATGTAAGAGCAGTATTACAGAGATATCAAAAACATGGGGTAAAACTTACAGCCAAAAAGTGTGAACTGTTCAAACCTAGGGTCAGGTTTTTAGGCAGGATTGTGTCAAAAGAGGGCCACAGCATGGACCCAGCAGAGGTCGCCCCTGTGCTGTCATTGAAAGAAAAACAGCCTAGCACAGTGGGTGAGTTGAGACAAATACTGGGGTTCTTGTCTTATTATAGACCCTATATACAAGACTTTTCTCGTTTTGCCAAGCCTTTGTATGAACTGCTAGCAGCCCAGCCTGCCCAAAACCAACATAATGTAAAGACTAAAAAGGGGAAAAACAAACTGACTCGAGGACAGTTGCCCTCTTCTGCCCCAGTTAAATGGACTGACACTCATCATCAAGTTTTATGTTACCTAGTTGATAAACTGTCTAATCCTCCTATCCTAGGGTACCCAGATCTGAATCAACCCTTTGTGTTGCATACCGACGCTTCTCAGGCAGGGTTAGGTGCTGTGCTCTACCAGCGTAGCAATGGTAAACTAAGAGTAATAGCCTATGGCTCCAGAACTTTGACACCACCAGAGAAAAACTACCACATGCATGCAGGCAAATTAGAGTTTTTAGCACTTAAGTGGGCTATTTGTGAGCGCTTCAGAGATTATTTGTTTCATGCGCCATCTTTTGTGGTTTATACAGACAATAACCCGCTAACTTATGTGTTGACTACAGCAAAACTGAATGCGTCTGGTCAGCGTTGGGTAGCTGAATTAGCAGATTTCAATTTTACCATAAAATACAGACCAGGCAAAACAAATGCAGACGCAGATGGGTTATCCCGAATGCCTTTAGACTTTCAGGACTATATGAGTCACTGTACACAGACAGTCAGTAAAGATGTTGTAACAGCCACACAGCAGAGCGTCCTAGTACAACAAGCAGAGCAGGCTCTCATATTCAGTGCTGTTTCTTTTGAGGCTCTCCAGCAGCAGTCTGAAGCCGAGAGACTTTTGGACACTATTCAGCCATTACCTAGAGAGGAGATCTGTGTGGCGCAGCAAAAAGACCCTGTAATAGGTAAAGTGTACAGTCACATAAAACAAAACAAGAAACCTGTTGCACACGAATTAAAAAATGAAAGCTCTGAGTTTAAGGCATTGGTCAGAGAGTGGGGCAAGCTTCACATCAGGGAGGATGGGACTCTGTTCAGAAAAACTCAGCTCAAAAACCAACTGGTTCTCCCTGCAGTGTACCACCCTCTTGTCCTAAATGAACTACACAAACAAATGGGCCACTTGGGCTCGGAAAGGACACTCCATCTTATTAGAGATCGTTTCTTTTGGCCCAAAATGCAAAGAGACATTGAGCATTTTGTCATGAATGTTTGTGAGTGCTTAAAGAAAAGAAAACCAAATAGACAAACACGTGCCCCATTACAAAACATTGAAAGTACTCACCCATTCCAACTAGTGTCGGTAGATTTTCTGCACCTTGAGCAATGTAAGGGTGGTTGTGAGTATATTCTTGTGGTCATGGACCATTATACTCGCTTTGCTCAAGCATATGCAACAACTAACAAATCTGCAAAGACTGTGGCAGACAGACTGTTTAATGATTTTTGCCTTAGGTTTGGCTTTCCAGAAAAACTTCATCACGATTTAGGGAGGGAGTTCGAAAATAGACTATTACACCATTTGAAAGAACTGTCCGGTATCAAGGGGTCACATACAAGTCCGTATCATCCACAAGGAAATGGGCAGACAGAAAGGTTTAATAGGACTCTTCTCTCTATGCTAAGGACACTAACTGAGGAACAGAAAACAGACTGGAAAAGCCACCTTCCCAAAATCATCCATGCCTACAACTGCACTGTTAACGAGTCCACTGGTTATTCTCCATTTTACTTATTATTTGGCAGGCTACCAAGGCTTCCAGTGGATCTTCTGTTTGGTATCGAGCAGGAGGGCAGCTCCAGTACCTACCAGGACTATGTGGACAAGTGGAAACAAAGAATGAGTGAAGCATACAACATCGCCTCCAGAAATGCAGCCAAATCAGCTGTTCGAGGTAAAACACAGTATGACAGAAGAGTCTATGGTCCACCGTTGCAAGTAGGGAGCCGTGTTCTAGTGAGAAATGTGACTGAAAAGGGAGGGCCAGGAAAAATCCGCTCCTATTGGGAAGACAACATTTATGTCATAACACGGCAAAAAGGTGAAGACAGTCCTGTGTTCGAGTTGGAGCCAGAAAATGGCAAAGGAAGGACAAGAGTGTTGCACAGGAACATGCTATTACCCTGTGATTTCCTCCCACTCACCTCAGATGAAAATCAGACTGAACTTGAGACAAAAACAAGGAAAAGACATTTTAGAAAAAGGAACATGGCACGGGGGACTCGGGCAGAGTGTACAGACAGCGGGGAGGAATCTGAGGAGGATTTGTCTGGTGTGGTGTTCTCGTGGCCCACTCCCGAGCCTTGGGGTGCACTGGAGCTGAATCCGGCTGCTGCAGAGTTCATCCCGCGGATGGATGGGGACATCCCAGTGCGGGATGAGCCTCTATGGGAGACTGAGAATAAGCAGGAAGACTCTATGACACTTGGGGTAGCCGAGGAGAATGTGGATGCCAGGGATAAGGGAGATGTGGACAATTGTTCAGATGTCGGTTCTGCTGGGGAAACGGAAGGGATCAATGTGTATCCACGGAGACAGAGAAAGAAACCGCAGATTTTAGCATACAATACATTGGGACAGCCAAGTTTCACTGAGAGGGCAGTAGCCGCTCAAGAGTTAAATGTTAATAGTTATTGGCGGCCTTGGTAAAAAAAAAAAAAAAAAAAAAAAACAGCATAAACTTCCCCATAAGACTGTACCAAATGTACTGGATAAATCTTTTGACATTGAATTGACATAGGAACTGATGGCCGACTATGTACTGTGGAAAAGAAATGTTTTCTTTTGGAACATGTAAGAAAGCATTTTCTGCTTCAAATTGGGTCTCTGATATGGATTTGGGTACAATTACCTATGGGACGGATAACTAAGACTGAACGATATTCAGGGGTACACATGACTACAGTGCACGGTAGTTGTGGGTAACTTTAAAAACAAATAAAAAGGGGGAACCTTTGTAAAATGTCCATTTCATATCATTTGATAATAAAGGGAAGGTAAAATTTTATCTTAAGAAGGTACGTTTATTTTGTGTGTCGGGACGACATCTAATAGTGGGGGAGAGTGTGAGAGACTTGATTAATGACTTTACAGTTACGCATGATTGTGATGAATTAGTGTACCCTTGTTCTTGTTGTTTTGAATTCTGATTGTTGTTGTTTTTGCGAGATGTATTTGAACGCCCCGCACAGTTTCTTGGTACGTGCCTTGAACTAGACTGACGTGTGTTTTTTGTTTTGGACCGCGGCTAGGCACGGTATGGGAGCGGGGACTGTTACAGCCGATTTAAAAAAAATTGTGTGTGGCTTTGTAATAAATATCCCCTGTGGAAGAGAACGGAGTCGTTTTTGTGCCTAAAGATCTGTAACAACGATCTCCCTCTAGACGTCTCTATTCAAACCAGGGTTTACTATATCTCTATGCATGATCCATGGCTACGATGAGCTTCAGCCAGTAGTGTCCAGAAAGGCTGTTATAAAAGACATATTCTATATTTAATATTTAATTCATAATTATTTGGTCTGAATGAGGGAAATATTTCATTTACATTGGAGAGACTGTGTATTTAGTAAGCACAACATAATATATGAGATGGAGCAGACCCTGACAGGCTGTTTGAACAGTTCATGCTGCTATTGTAAATTTGGACAGAAGAGATAACAGTATTATTTGTGGAGTGATTAACATGGTTACATATGTATTACTATGTACTGCAATAAGTGAGCTATGAGTTTTAATTATCTTTTAAAACACATTTGTTCACCAAAGACAGAATTAGCAATTTGTTATGTTTTGGAGGTGTATTTGGTCAATTATGTTTGCATGACAGTTTTTTTTTTTTTTTTGTTTTTTTTTTGCAGTTTGTAGTTTTGTTTTTTTACCTAGTTTATGACAATATTTATGTAATCACTTAGCCTAACAACATAAAAAAAAAACACACACATTTTCACAGTCTTCAGAAAGTAGTGTCATTATTCCACCCCAAAGATGGGATTGTTGTCATTGAAAGAACTTCAAGGCAATTTTGTGGTTAATCACACATTTGGTAATTTCTTTAAAAACTGTAAATCTCCCATATGGTTAGAGGTCCCTGCCCAACATTTGGCAATATGACATCTAACTCTACAACATGAACACAACCTATATTCTTCATTTTGATGAGAAAGAAAACAAAGAAATAATCAGACTCCCTCGCAGGCACGCCGCACACACTATTTCCATATGGATGTATTATCAAGTCTATCCAAATCCAAAAAGTGATTTCTAGACTGCTCATTTTTTGTGTCATGAATGAAACAGAAACCAGATTTGTACATTTGAATCCATCCTGATTTGGCCCTTTGTGCCTCTTATCTCTCCATAGTGCTAGTGGCAGATGATTTATACTCGGTCTTCTCTCTTCTATTTGGTAGTGATAAGGAGTGGGTTAGCGTGTCTGCCTGTACCTCCTGCTTTATGAGTGTTTATTGAGTGCAGATTGTACGACGGACACTGGATGATGCAAACAATCCTTCGTGGGAATGCACTGTCCCTCCAGTTCCCAATCCCACCCTCTTATCTCCACATAATTCCCAAATGAGCCCAATGTATATGACCAGCCTCTCAAACTATGGCACAAGTACAGTTGGTGGTGCTAAGAATCGTTGCAACCCAAAGAAGTTTGTATAAGTGCACAGGATTAAATCAGGACTTTGCCAGTAAGCCTAAACCAGTACTAAACAACACACAAGTTTAGATTCCTTGTACGTTTTGTTGATGTTTGTGTAGGCATAATTTCTTTGTTTGGATGGGTCAACCTCAAGTTTTGCATAACAGTACATGTCTCTAACCTTAGCATTCTAACGGCCTCCTCACCTGCCAGGCCTGCTCTGGTGGATCTGCCCATGCTCCGCAACATCAAAATAAAAACCGTAGGTCTACATCATCTACAGTAATTCTTTAAGTAAATATAACAGACTGCCTGGAGATTACGATGAATGCAAATTCTGCACAGCACTTATTTATAGTATAATTGTTAAAGTAATTAAAAACCCTGTATTTACATGATGCCTCAAACCATCTCATTTGAGGGTCTGGTTTAAACGCACATAAGTAGTGCTGACCCTCTGCTGGTGCCTGGGGATTTCCCGGTAACTCACCTGTGTACAGGTGATTTGCGTATGCTCAGTAATCTGAAGGGTTTGGCTATAACTGTAACTCACCACACCTGGACAATCTGAGAGGCCTTACCCATCACTCATTAATAACATACTTATTTAAAGGATGGCTAGTGTCACATCTACTAATGGCACAAGGAAATAACACCCAAATGTGTCTAATGCTGAAGAAATATTACAAAAACAACTAGTTATATCAAAATGCAGGATACCAGTCCAGAGCCAAGGTAAATAAATGTGATATCATAAAAAAAAAACAAATTAAACAACATCTTTTTATATCTAAAAAGAATATGCAGTTTTATGTCTAATAAACTCTCCTCTTACATACCAAGTAATGATATAACCAACCTGTACTCATTCCTCCAGTTTATTTTTAGATCCACTGTCTATTTTTAGATTCCACATTCCCCTTTAGCTTAAAATAACTGAAGTCATTCCAAGAACGTCAGGTTTGTTGAAGCAGTGTGTGTGCAGCTCACATGTCACCTGCTCCTTGTGTATAAAGCAGGGTCCAATGTCTGGCGCCTTATCACCTGGTCTGAGCTCTGCAGGTGCACCAGCAGTGAGAGGAATCTAACCGTCACACAGTTCACTGCAGCACGCAGGGTTTTTCCAAACACGTTTATCAAGCCTGTATGAGAAGAACAAGAACTGTGTGATTTTTTTAAATTCAAAAACATATGTATATATATATATATATATATATATATATATATATATATATATATATATATATATATATATATATATATATATATATGAGAGAGAGAGAACAAAAAACTAATATGAGTTTAGTTACATTTTACATGCAAATATTCATACAAGAAAGATAAACAAAGTACAAATCGAACAAGGCACTCCTTGCAGACAGTACAGAGGTTTACAGTACAGAGGATCTATTTGAAAGTCTCAGGGCAGCATTTGCCTGCAAATGCATTGTTCTTTTGAAGGTATAACTGCTCTCCACCAATAGTTCTTACTTTAATGTTTTGTTTTGTTTTTTCACGTGCCAAATACGGCAGAGATGTGTTGTTCCTTTTTGTCAGACTGGGCACAGGTTCAATATCATGGAAGTATAATAAAATCATGTACCTGATTGGTGTTAAGTCGACGCAGTCAAATCATATTTTGCAAATAGTGTGGCATGTCATCATCAAGGTTTACGTCTGAACAATAAAAGTCACACTTATTACAACACAACTAATTACATAGTTTGCACTGGTGATGAAAGTATGGCACAATTATTTTGTCTTTTGGCATCTTAAGAGTTAAATGACGTTGAATGTGGGAACTTTTGATGTTTTACTGGTGCTCTGGTACTTCCTCACTCTACCGGTTCCTGCATAATCCATATAAAATAAACAACTAGTTTATAAATTACCCAGCCAGGGACACAGGCAGATGTTTTAGCTAAGGTAGTGGGTTCAGTTCTGTTGTATATCAAAAATTGATATTGGGGGGAAATAAAAAATCTATAGGCTATTTTGTATCAAACGTGACTGTTTTGTTACCTCAGATATTTTACAGTGAGATACGCATTGCAGCAATGGCATACCAAATCCCTTCTTCCTCCTTCACAAAAAATAGACCAAACAGCAGCCTAAATAAGCACCTAAAGCCCAGTCCTTCAGGTAAAGTTATCACAATTTATCATGATTTATTTATGTGAAAATTCAAATTTACACAATTCTAAGATGTCAAGCAATACATTTTCGTGCGAGAAAAGCTCACTACACAGTCTGAAAAAAAGTGGAATCCCCGTCAAACGCCACAGCGCCATCTTTAGGTCACTGTTGAAAATGTATGGAATGCACGTCAGTGAAGGGAAAATCAAGACAAGATGAAAGAGGAAGCAACTTAAGACACAAAACATAGTTTGACTTATGAATGACGCACTGCAGTCAAGACCTCAGTGATGCAATGATGCAAAGGAGGCCACATGGCTCTGGATATGTGCTTCCTCATAGTAATAACTTTAATCTAGCATTGATTTAGAATGAGCCATTGTGTGGTCTAATGTGATTAATCTGAACATTTTGTAGTCTATAAACGTTTGGATCTGATCTCTCTCTAGTAAAGAATGAATTTGGAATGGAATGAGGTCAGATCTGCACTTCCTTTCTGTAATTTATAGCCTAAAATGCATGTATGAGTGAATGTGTAATCATAATGAATGAACAATCTCTGTTAGTAGCATTACATATCATTAATATTCACGTCACAAGGTGATTTTGTGAAGATAAGATTCTGTTTTGTAACACTGTACAGTTATGCTCTTTATTTAGTCAAATAAATATATTACAGTGTAATAAATGGCAAACAATGGTAGTTAAAACCATTTTTGTTTTTACTTTAGAAAATATATTTGTACATTACAATTATGCCAAAGTCTAACATTAAACAGCGCAACACTAAAATGATTAACTCTTTCCTTGGTTTATTTATTTATCATATGAACTGAATTATTTATTTGTGTAAAATTCTATTATCTATGTTAATATTTGTTGTAAACTAAACAAAAAGTTCTAGACAGTAACATATTATGGCAAGCTCCTCCCCTTGTTGGTGTGGCTAAATGGGAGGAGGAGGTGGTGTCCGGGCTGTATATAAAAAGTGAACCAGGTGCGTGGATCAACAGGTGAACTGGTCTATTCATAACTCTGCTGCATTAAGGATTTACTATATCATATTAAAACGCTGGAGGAACTAGGTAAGTATTTTCCTCTTTGACTGTCACACATTTGGCTGTCATAATGTTTTTGTTGCCATGTGTTTCCATGCTGTTGATAGGGAAGTATCTATACACTGTCTGCTTTTAATCATATTTATTTATCTTTATTTCCTATAGGTATCTTGTTTTGACCTGCCTCTGGTGTTGCCTGAGATGGAAATGGTGAGTTAATAGTTATTTATTTTTTCTGCTTATTATTAAGCTGTGTTAAAGCTATGATGTGTTCCAGAGGGGAGGTATTATCTCTCTTGAAAGCATAAACACTTGCATAAATTTGATAGTCAAACCAAAATGTGCAGTTAGCTTGCCTATTTCTAACCACTCATTACTGTCATGTCAATATTAAACAAATTATTTGCGCATGTAGTATGTTCAAAGAAGAGGTCTTTGTTCATCTAAGTGCACAAATAGAGCTGCTTATCAATAATAAAAGAATTTGGGAATAATCATTAAAAAAATGGAGCATAACGTGTTTGCATTTAGACCTGTCACAATAAATACTATATGAACTTCAGTATGTTAGATGGAACAATACATTTTGGGGGTCAGTTTATTGTGGGAACTTTTTCTTTGTACTAATCGGGAACATTTTGGTGTTTTTCTGTGATTTTTCTTTCTATGATTAGATCTGAGCTGTTCAGGGTTCAATAAATAACTTATATTACTCATTATAGATACAAACAAACTACTACAGTGATTAATTCTGCTGTTTATTTATTGCAGTTTGTGCGTTTAGAATAATTTTTGGGAATAACCCTGCTGTAGGGTTTTTTGTGTTCCAATATTATCGTTTATTGTCTATATTTTCATCAACAATATATTGTACTTCAAAATTTGTTACCGTGACAGGCCTATTCACATTACTTTATCTTTGTAGATGGCCCGACTGTGTCACATACCAAATGAGTCTATTCGAGGAGAGTGGACTGTCATGTCCCCGTCTTTCCAGGAGGTCGATCTGGAGGTGATCGAGGAGTATCTCCAAGAGCATTCCCTGGAGGTCCAGCCTATCCCCCCAACCACCTCACCTCCTGCTGCAGTGGGCCAGCACACACACACCCAGCACTTACAGGCTACTAGGGTCATCGGTGAGTGCACGCATAATCCAGAGTCTAGAGATGTTTTTAGTTCTTCTTCCTTCTTTCTGTAGTTACAGTTATTAGAAATCATTGTGGCAGGATTGGTGACTGTAGTAAGTAACAGTAATAGATGTACAAATGTAATTGTTCCAAGAGGATTCCCTCTTGGAACATACTGGTTTACGTTAGTTTTATGGCCCAAAAAATCAAGTAAAATGTGAATTTGTGAATTTCTTTGAATGATAGCTTGTGACACACACAGAGAGTAGTGCAAATACGTCTGTCAGTGATATAAGTGATTTATGTTTAATTGTAATTCACTACAGAATACAGTAAAAACAGCTGGTCTGGTCTGCATGCATATGAGTGGCACTGTGGACCTCAAACTCCAAATGAGAAGTACCCTCAGCTAGGCCCCCTTCCAGCCTGGTCTAGCCCACAGGAGAATCACTGGGTGAGTTCATGAATCATAACATAAACAATATTGCATACATCTGCCACAGATGATCAAGCGTATGTGCCTCTGAGTGAAATAACAGATCAAAGCCCCCAAAAGTGTAATATTTCCCAAACTGGGTTGCTGTCTGGGTTGGGGTCTCACTAAAAGTATGTTACTTCTTTTTAGGATCGTATTATACATCCCTATAAGACACCATATGAAGACTCAGATTCCCAGTCCAGTAGTTCTCAGTTTCAGGAATACCCGGATTTTCCATCTCCAACTTCAGACACAGAAGATGGGAAAAAGCAAGACTTAAATCTAGCGCCACTCTCAGGTATTCCCTAGAAAAAAGATGTGCCAGATGTTTGTTCTTACCTGAGCTGACAATCTGACCTCATGTTTATTTACATCCTGTTTTTGGTTCAGGAAAGAGAAAAGAGCGCTTGTTCCAGTTCCTGTTTGAGATGCTGCAGAATCCATCCATGCGGAACTGTATTTGGTGGGTTCAGTCGTCCACAGGCACATTCCAGTTCTCCTCCCAGAACAAGGAACGTTTAGCAGAACTCTGGGGCCTGAGGAAAGGAAACCGCAAAACCATGACGTACCAGAAGATGGCGCGCGCGCTAAGGAATTATTCCCGTACTGGAGAAATCCAGAAGGTGAAGAGAAAACTCACTTACAGATTTGATGAAAAGACACTGAAAGGACTGCAGGGCGCATCCACTAATGTCTAAACAGGTGCTCTGAGTAGTTTATATGGGAACAAATTGGCATAACTCAAAACTGTTAAAGTTAATTATGAACAGTTCATCCATTTGAAATAAAACAATGATTTAATAATACAATGATCATTTATCACCATCATCTACTCTTAATTCATTACTGGTGAATCTAAATTAAATCATTAAGGCCATGCAAATGGTTTTAGTAAAATGTTTGAATACTGAGTATTCACAATAAAAGCGGTTTCTAGTGGATAGTCATAAAAAATGGCTTCCAAGATTTTGTAAATCCAAAACACCTACTTTATAAGTAGCAATGTATTGTTAAAATAACTTTTTATTGTTGTCTTGCAGATAGCATTCATATTTTTTATATGTTTTTCCATAAATATTTTCTTTTTCTGTTTTCACACATTTAAATAAATGCCATGATTTTTAAAACAACCCTTTGTATGTTTTACTTGTAAGCATGTACCAGTCCCTGACACTGGCCTCTGGAAACAGTCACATTTTAAGTCTGGTTGAACTTTAACAATATGAGCATTAGCTTTTGCATAACACTGTCATTTCATTTTCATGCCAAAGTAATAAGTGACAAAAAGCCTGCTCCACAGGGGAACAAATTGTGACAATATTTACACTGGGCAGCCAGCTGTATTACAAAATCGATCATATCTTGTCCTTAATGGGAGATTACAATAACGGTGTAGTCGGGTACGGCAGCCATTAGAGGGCAAATTTGCATGAAAAACACCCAGTCACTATCAGCAAGGAGGACATAATTTGGATGATATTATGAATTCTAGTCTCTGGCTTTGATTATAGTGTTTTTATAGCTTTGAGTTGACCTGAGGTGTTGATATGAAGTTATGTGAAGTGACTATGTGTTTTGTGATGCCAGTGGCTTTTTGCCAAATGTTTACATACTGTATGTTTTGAGAATGCTTTTTATCTTGCCGTGCATATGGGGAAATTAATTGGTGTGATCATGTCAGACATTTGGTGTCTTTTGCATTTGATATAAGAAAAACCTTAATTTAACCCACCTTCTTCATTTCAAAGCATAATTTTCAACTAGTTTAAGTTTAGTTCATGCATAAAAAGGGATACAATTTACTGTTTGATCAATGTGCATATCCATGCATCAGAGCTTTGCAATCTTTTGAGAAAACACTAGAGGGTGATCTGCACTAACACTGTTAATATCTCAAGGCTAGGAATGGCACTTACAATTTCTAAAAATATGTATTTTATTATTTTACAGCAACAGTATCAACAACATTATACATGTTATCAATCATATTTATCTGAAAGAAAAAATATTTTTGAAATTTAGTGAGTTCATCCGGGAAGGCAATAGACTGTATAGTTATCACCTGAGCAGGGGGGAGACCCACCCACCAAACTATACAACCTACTACCTCACCCTGACAGAGCTCAAGTCATACTCCACCGTCCAGGTCTCCACTAACAACTGAGCTGTGTTCAGAGAGGGTGGAGGGCTGTGTCCTTCTGGAGATGGCAGTGGGCGAATGGCTGACTGAGCTGTCTCCTTGGGAAAGACAGTAGATTGTATAGTTATCTCAAAACGAGGTCAGAAAACCCCACAACTATTCAATCTACTACCTCAGCCCCCAGGACAGAGTTCGTGTGGTCCTCACTGGGGAAGTGCTCACTGGTGTGTTCCTCTAATGCAGCATTACTGAAAAAAGAGGCAGAATTTATAAATTACATTGTATGCACAACACGGCCATATGATACTACTCCACTCTAAATGCTGTCTGCGTAATAATCACAAGATTCATTATTTTTATGAACTGCATTTCTCAAACTACATATATTGCATCAAATCAAATGTAAATGTAAAATGTAGATCATATAAGTAACATAAAAACTCAGTTCAACCTCAAAATAAATTAAAAATATTCTAAACTATTCAAAAACTAATAATGTGTTGGTGAATTGTAAATACTTGTCTAAAAATGTATTTTGTTGTTATGCATTATTTTGCCACCCTCCTAAATTTTTAAACAAAACCTTTACAATACACCATAGATGCAGGTATTTCACTCACCCAAGAATTATTGTTTTACTTAAATATATAAAACACTATATTATTAGAGGCGGACAGCTGCTATACAAACAGTGATATGTGAAAGCCAACCTCATAGATTCCCGAGACTTGAATCTGTGCCATTAAATTTGCTTCAGTTTTTGTCCAGATCTGATCTCATTCCAGTGGGCTATCCCAGAGTAGCTGCTCCTCTCTCACACACACAGACTACAGCTAACATGGCTACCACCAGCTGCCTCTAATTCAGAACGAGCATGGGATTCTGCCTCCAAAACAAAACGAGGAAACAAAATGGCGTCAGGCACATCGGCCATTTTAGGTCTTAAATACATTGTAAAAGTCGGCTTCACATGTTCTTTTACAAGCCTGCTATCTCCTGAAGAAATACAGCTATTATTGTGCAGAGTGTCAGAAAGTCGGGTTGTGCCAAGGAATGGGGCACTGCCAACAATTTGAGACAAGGCCTTGTCTGGTTCTGTGGATGCACAAAGTCCATGTATCCAAATCTATGGTGTGTACTGTGTAGGGAAACAGCACAAATTGTGAAGTTACTGGTGTCCAGAGGACTTTGGTGAATGTGGTTGCTGTGTCACATTTCCTGTCAGCAGAAAAGCATCAAAGTCTGTGTCTCTGGCAGTCAATGTAAGAGTTAATGCCAAAAACACATTTGCTAAATACTTTTTGTAACGGTTTTGTGCATGCTTTCACACAGTAATGTAAATATGGCAAAGGGCCACTGAGGTAACACAGTAGTGGCTAAAGGGTTAATGAGTGCCAGACTAATTGCCAGACCTCGGCCTCAGATTGAAGGAGAGGGGTTTAGGAGATACACATCTTGCATAAATTAGCATATGGGCACAAAACCAGACTGGCCTAGAATGGCCAATGGCTAGCATGAGGCAGACCCTGCTAGTCTGATTACCCACGTCCAGACAGACAGGGGAGGGGGCTAGGGGTGTCCTGGCATGATGCCTGACTACCAACATGTCAGTGACAAATCTACAAGCTGCAATCGGCTGCCAACAAAAGTGTCTGAGCTGTTTACAGAGGCCAGCGAGAGTCAAAGTAAAGCGCAGTGAAGGGAACACAGCCAAACATTCAAATAAAATAATTTGTGGTTGATTCAAAGTTTTATATGAGAGAGGTGAAAATATGAGGTGTCAAAATACAGCAACAACAACTGTTGTAGAAAAACAGAGGGCGAACTAAAAGTCATGTGACCTGTCTTGGCACCATTGTCTGTTATTGTGCACTGGTGGCACATGGCTCTCTCAGGCAACCTGTCCACAGCTTCTCAAAACTGTACCAGCACTGACTCTTACAAACAAAATGAATGTGATTTAATCAGTTAATCTAATCCACATCAGAAAAACAGCTCTGGACATTATATCTATGTAGTAAACACAGTTTTAGTGTGTGCCAAAAAAAGACCTTGTCCTCGCCTGCCCTCTGATAAAGCTGCTTTTCTGACCAACCATGATATAGTTCTTATGTTTCATTTTTAGGGAACTGTCACAGACATTGTAAGGCATTCTCTTAAATATACTTCAAGCATTACATATAGTTAAAAAAAAAAAAGACTTCTGGGAAATAGTTTTGTGGATGAGAACGTATGAAAACAATAATAAAAAAAATAAGTATACAATTATTTGTGTAAATTGTTTTTCATTAATTAATATTTAATTCTGTTTCTATAGATTGCAGAAACATTTTAAAATGGTAATACAAATGTCAAATTATTATTCATTCTCTCAAAACAATGCGCACTGTTGCAGCACGCAGCAGGGTTCTTTGGATTTACTCTTTTGCCCCATGCAAAATATGCAAATCACATAAACATACAAGTTAATTAACAAATCCCTGAACACACGACATGTTTAGCAGCCAACACAACTCTCCTCAGAAGCCGATTTTCAGGAAACAGGGCAGGGAAATACCTATTGGTGTGCCTGGTCCCTGCTCTCTCTATGAGACAGGATGAATGCTTGGCAGAGAGATGGCGGAGGGGGCACCAGACGAACACTTTGTGCCAAGAAACGGCCAGTGTCTGAGTACCAGGCGGAATTTCAATGAGGAAGGAGGAGGTGTTGGTAATGGTGGGCAAATGAGAAGTCAGGAGCTTAGGTTGGCAGAGGTACCTACGACAGGAGAGTTCCCACACACATATCTATACAGTGATGTCAAAACATGGTGAAACTGAGGAATAAACTGGACACATAAAATTCACACACCTGCTTCCTGAAGAATGCTGGACCTAAACATTAACAGGGACACCTAGTCAGCTAGTTGTGTTTGTCACTGGAACGTTGCCAACTCTCATGTTTTGTATATCCTCATTAAACATGTAAAAAGATGCATGGATCATGTTCAGTAAAGGGCCTACAGTAACCAGTATAAACAAATGAAGATGAAATGACTCTAAGCCCTCTAAAATGTAATGCGCAAAAAAAAAAAAAAGAAACAGGGGAAGTGTAAGAACGATAAATTAAAAATAAATAAATGTGATTTTGATTTTCACGTTGTCACTGGTAAAAGATGCTAAATAATTATGGCTTGTAAACACATAGCAACCACACCAGTTTATATGTATGAAGATCAAATTCTAACCAAACTTAAAGATTATAAAGCCACCATTGTGTTGACAACATTTTTCATTTATCTATAAAATCCTAGTTATAGCTCAAAAAATATATTCAGTAGCCTTTAATATTTAACACTTTTTGATGTTAGGTGTTGAGAAGATGTATGGTTACTATGGTTGCAGTCTTTCTGATGGCTCAGATGCTTGGCCTGACATGTTTCTACACACCCACGTAATACAGCACTGAGCAGTGCACTCTGAAATGCACCAAGCATGCACACAAAGCCCAGGTTGTTTATTCAGATAAGTGCATGTAAACACAAATGTAGAGTAGTGTGCAAAGTGGTGCATGTGTCAAGACCAGCAGCTGCAGCTTCCTGCATGAAAAGACGAGCTTCCTGTTTCTCTGCTGCAAACCACAGACGGTCAGCCAAGATATCAACCAATCAGCAGCCACAATATCAACCAATCAGCCCTGTTGAACCTGACTGCCTCTAGGAGGAAAACTCAGAAACATTATGAGGCAACATGATAAGTTCATCTGAGGATAGGTCAGGGGCGGGGACAGCGCTGTGTAACTCCTACCACTCCATTTGTCTCTATTGCTCTTGTTCTCTGCTTTTGCTCAGCAAATGTATTCTTTAAAGATTACGGTAAGCACTTCTAGTTGCTACACAACACATGTTTGAAGTTTTCAGCTTTTAATGAACACCTTCACGTTCACACCACAAATACTTTAATGAAACTGATTGAGGTGAGCTATGACAAGTATGCTCCTAATTTGTAGGGGGTATGTTGAGAGGGTCTGCCCTCGTTCACCGCTTATTAAACACGTGGCACAAAGGCGCCATCTTAACGCCAAGCCTTATTTAGACTTAAACTGTTTACTGTAAGATATCTCCTCACCCTCCTTGTACAGACAGACAATAAGAGAGGGTTTACCATTATATCTACTTACGTTACTATGTCAAAAGTCAGATTAACCACCAACTTCAAATACTTACATCTTGCAACACCCATACATTTATTTGGGGTAAACTTAAAGCTTCTTTTCATTTCCGTTGAAACTTCCTCTAAAACATAAACCTGTATACAGTACCTTGTGACCCACAACCTCATAGTGGAAGAAGAAACTATGCAGATGCAACCTTTCGACAGGCTATCTGTTGATGGTAGAAAGATGAATCTCATGCACATTAACATGTTTCTGCAACAAGTCCTCATAAAGTACGGCATTAAATGATCTGTTTTGTGAACATGTATGAAAAGATGTCTCGATCATGCTGTGTGCGCGCTTAACAGCTTCTTGATTCTCACACCAGCTAACTGTAAAGCATAACTTATGCACATACCTGGCCTTCTAATGTAGGATTGAACGTAACACTATTTCTTTCTTATTGTGACAATACAAAGCTACACCTGTTAATACAAAAACCTCTGAAAGTTTGAGAAGCACAGTGTAAGAGTCAAGAGCCGAGGATAGCTGTTTTGGGACAACGCAGAGAAAGCCTTGGAGAGAATATGGTCAGCAGGGAGTCAAGGAGTCTTTCTGAGCTCCAGAAAAGTTTCGCCTGCTTTAACATCAAGCCAAAATGGCGGCAAGTGTAGTGTGGCGTGGCAGTTGGCGATGGAAAGCACGTTTTAAAGGAATACGAGCAATACAAACAGCAAAGAAAAGGCCCAAACCGAGTGAGAAACAAGAGGGTAAAGCAGTGGCGTAGATGGGAAGAGTTGTCGCAGTAGCTATAAGAAAGGCCAAATACCTGGAGCCTGTACATGAGCCGCGGGCTGGGCTGCAGGACTGGAGCAGAAGAGGGCCGTGATGGCGGGAAGAAGGAAAAAGAGAGGAATAGAGCACACCCTCTGAGAGCTACACCCCTTTCCCACAATCCCCTCCTCCTGGCGTGAGTGCGTCTGTCCGTACGGGTGACACAGGGACGTCTGCTCAAGCACAAGCTCCCACAAGTTTAAACTACAATAAGACACAGCTCATATTCACTTACAGTGAACCCGCAGTTGTTTCTGATGCACCGAAAGACAAACGCGAAACAGCCAGATAGGCACTGGACAATTCAAAATACAGGAGTTCGCCAGTCTTCGGATGGCCCTAAGCTCTGCCCTGTGTGCTGTTTGCCTTGCTATGCCTGCCCACTCTGGCATCACTGCCAAGAGGGAAAAGAGAAATAGGAGGGGAGGAGGGCAGATACACAGAAAGAGGAAGGGAGGGACATGCTGTTGTGAGAGAGACACAGAGCGGGAGAAGAGTGAGGTGGACTTACCGAAACAGAGTTCAGAAAAAAGTGTCTACACAAAAACAGAGGACACACGCGTATAGCTGTGCGCCTAGAGTGACACAAAACAGTCTGACAGCAGCTGGGAACTCTGCGAAGCTGTCTCTTAATCATCGAACATCCAAAACGCACCTCTCCCTTCCTGTTGCACTGTACTTACACTATCCTGTAGCCACACACAGACGGCGAGACAGAACATCAGCACTTCTGCCATATTGTTCCATCTCACGGCACTGTGCGCCATTCGGATTTGGCACAAGCTTAAAACTGTTCAATTCAACTCTCACAGCTGCACCAGGAGCTCTGGGAGACTTACTGTCTTTCTGATATCTTTATTGTCCCCGATTGTGTCCGCATGTCGGTCAAATCGCCCCCTCTCTCTTCATTTTAGCCCTCCTTGGTGGGAGGAGCTGGGGGAACTTTAGTTAAATGAATCAATGAGCAAGTCGGTTGGATTTGTTCACTTTTTTCATCTGTTTTGGCATTGTTCCCAGGTCTCCCTTTGCTTACTCTCACCAGCAAGACAGAATAACACAGGCTGATCTTGTTGAAGAGAGCAAACAGTCGCCTTTAGATGACCTCAATCATTGGAGAAAATAAACCTGTTCAAATAGAAGGACCTGCCCCCAAAGTTTTGATATCCACCAATGATTGTATATTTTATTGTTAACTGTATCGCTATCCGAGTGACCAATCAGAGTGCGTTTCCAAGCTGACGTCAATTTGAAATGTACTGTACACATCTCAATAACAGTGAATCCCTGGCCCACTTTGCGTTTTAATAGTGTTTTCTGTTTTTGGAGACCTGTAAGTCATGACTCCAGCACATATATTTGAAAAGGTCTATTTGTCAAGCTTTAGGCATCAATCACTCACCACAAAAACAGAGCAAACCACAAATCTCCATCTTCACTTTTATACTCCACAAGCCTTCTTCTGAAAAATAGGACAAAAGGACACACATTTCTTTTCTACTGTACAATACAGTGCAAACAATCCGGTTTCTCCCATAGTGGCTCAGATTCAGCGAGCAGGTTGGACAGCCCCTTGCACCTTACGTCACGTCTCCTTTGTTGTTTATGAATTTATTTCTCTCCTCAACTGAACCCTATGAACCCGGAGTCCCTCTCACCCTCCCTCCCTGTCCCTTCGGTCCTGTGTGTGCTAGTCTTACCCCCTACCAGTGAAGGCGGGCAAATACAGTACACAGAAAAGACTAGCGATAGACAGACAGACACAAAGAGGAGGGAGAGGGTTGCAAACTTGAGGGCTCAGATGTCTTTCTCACATTTGCGTTTCTCCTTCGATCGGGCTGCCTCTGTCTCTTCTTCCTGCTTGGCTTGTAAAAGTTTCAGCTGCACAGCGGTCCGGCCTCTTTTGGCAGCAGTCCAGCTCTTGACTCTTTGGTCGCTCACAAGAAAGAAAAAGAGGGAGGACAAATATAGTCAGCACTGGAGTGCGCTGTACAGTACAGAGCTAGAGGAACTGTACTTGAGGAGACTGATAAAGGGAAAATATAATATATGTTGCAGTAGTAACTATATTGCTTTTACATAATAGGCTACAAAGCAATTTGCATACTTTTACATTCAGTTAAATTACAGCATAAATTTACTGTTATCCGCAAAGCTGAAATCAGTAGGTTTCCAATAGTTGCAATAACAATTATCAACTTCTTATAATAAAGTCCAAAATATTTTTGCCATCTGGGACCTCAGTAGGAAATGATTTGTGCGAAAAGGAAAAAGATTTTTGATTAGGCTATAGGCCTATAATTATGTTTGCTAAAAATGCTATTAATTATTATTATTTTTTTTTTTTTCAGATTTATTAGAGGTCTTTGATGAGTTTATTGTATTTGACATCATTGTAATTAATCTTGATAAGTCATAAGATGTCCACTCTCTGCAAGTCCAATGGAGATATTAATGCTCTAATAGTGTGACAGCTGACTCTGATAACAGTGTATTTTGGAGATCACGCCCAGGTCGCGCCGGGACTCTGGTTTCCATGAAGTCAGTAAACAGTTCCCATTATTAGGCTATACATTCGGAGTAGTGTGCAAGAGCTCAACCTCTGCTCACCAAAATAAAACTGCACTTAATAGGAGTCTTGTTGTTTGTTGTACTGCTCCAGTTAATCGATGTACGGCAACCCTTATTATACATTCTGCATCAAAAGCCAAACAAAACGATAAAAAGTAGTAGACAGTAGCCTAAATAGTTTACGTAGTAAATATGTTTTATTTATTTGTTTACTTATTGATTTAATTGTTTATTGCTGTTTCAGATATATAATATTTTACTTTCAATTTCACAAAATCTGAATTCGCGATTTTTCTCGGCTCTTATTTTTATTCTTATCTTATTTTTCACGGACTCTGTCTTTTTACTACGTCCCAGAGAGTGAACAATTGGCCTGTGCGAAGTTATTAAACTTACCTGATGGATCATTGCTGCTGGACTGAATTTATATCGGCCTAATCCTAATGCAATGCAGATGTAAGTAGGCCATCTTGCTTGAATTATTTCACAAATAGAACATTTCTTTAATTGTGGCCTGAATGTCGAGTCCATGTGCTCTCGGTCCCATCTGATCACTCTTTGGTTTTTAGTGGCATTGCTCCATCTAGTGTACAGTTTACGGTCACAGCATAAGCGCAAGTGAAGTTTGAATTTTTTTTTTATAAAAATAAATAAATAAATAAAAATAATAATAATAATAATAATAATAATAATAATAATAATAATAATAATAATAATAATAATAATAATAATAACTACAAAAGCACTCAGAGAGCGCAGACCTCCGCCAAGGACTACCCCCATTTTTTATATAAATTGCGATAAAATCAGTCTTCTGGATCAGATCCGGATCAGCCTTTGGAATATGAAAGAGGATCCCATTGTCCATCCCTGAGTCAAATTTCATGGGGTTTGGTCAATAATTAACCGAGATATTGAGAAACAAAGTTTTTGGCCCCATTTACCACAATGTTAACTAAAATTTCAAAGTGATCCAGAATCCAGGATTTCTTCCGGATCACCCCCAAAATGAAATCACTTCTTCCTTTTCACATTTCCAACAAATCCTGAAAATTTCATCAAAATCGGTCCATAACTTTTTGAGTTATGTTGCTAACAGACAAACAAACAAACAGACAAACGTCGGCAAAAACATAACCTCCTTGGCGGAGGTAATAATAATAATAATACAGTTGTCATTTGTGTTATCAAAATTAGGCCAAAGTAGAGGAGACAAGCCAAGTTTTTATATGGCGTGAGGGACTTGCAATGCTTGAAGGATGTCTCTCATCATACATATGTTCTCGTTGGCAATATCTGACCTCTAGTGGCCAGCAAAGGCACAACTGCAAAACTGGTTGGGCCGGTTTTTACAAAACATTGTTCACTGAATTCCCTTCGATTTGTTGGGACGATTAAGTCCGATTAAGTCTTGTCAGCCAATTGCCATGTGCCTGTATACAGTATCTATCTAGTCTTACATTATTCATGTATGATACAGACTGTACAGTCTCTGAGTAAAAGAAATGGAGATTGAAGCCTGTTCATCTCGAAGTTATTTAATATTCTACAGTAATAGTCCAATAACAAGCTATAATAATAATTGAAATATTTCTTATTTTCTCTGCTAATGTGAGAATTAGTTGTATTTTTCTTGTAAAGACGTAAAATACTGTTGTCCTAACTGTGCGTTATGGGAGGAGTTTATGCTGGAGACTCAAAACTTGCGTGTGCGTGTTTTACGCCACGCCTCTGTGCGTTTTCCTACGCGCGCAGATTTCATACCAAAGTCATACATGGCATTCCGCCTTTTGTGCCAAACAACACTACTTTTGCAAACAAAATAGGTTGAGTTTAGAGAGCGCAGACCCACCAGAACCCCTGATCCCGAGCCTGGAGACAGTGGCTGCAGAGCGGGGCAGCTGACCCAGTGGAGGTGAGTGAGCTCCTCAAACTTCTTTGTTGTGCTGCAAAGTTTCACGCTGCAGCAGCTGCTGCGCTTTGTATGCGCCTGAAGTTTTGGGATTTTTCACATATTTGTCATTTCTCCGCTGCCGCTTTGCTGAATCAGGGTTTTGTGCCTTTCACGTTAAGATCTCGCAACGCCACCAGCTCCCACATCGTTATAAAGATTTAGATAAATCGGCTCGGACTAGGGTTAGGAGTTTGTTGAGGTGTTATGAGCTAGCATGCTAACAGACTAGCCTTTCACTGCGCTAGCGCGTCTTTTCTTTAACTTTATAACATGTCAGAGAATAGATATGCAGCTAAGAGAACATTTCTCACAATACGGAATACCTAATAATGGTACCCCTAATATTGTTGTATTACATTTTCAAATTGTGTCCAATCCATGTTTTGCTTCTCACTTTTGGTAGCTCTTTTTTGGTTACAGGCTTTTTGGCACAGTTTTTTTTTACTTGAGGCCCTTTGGTGATCATTGATTTTGAGCTCATGTGCTTGCTTACTTGCTTGATTATGCGCAGAAACTTAAATGTTCTCAAGCATACACACCGTCAGATTTATAATGTTAAAATCACAAACTTTCGTTCCGTGTTTTCTGGTGGATAAGTGTCCATTGATGCCTGAAGTGCTGTGATGAAATCTGGCTCTGTTAATCACTGAGTCCCCAGAGTTCCCATTGGAGCAGAAAGGAGCCTGTAATATGCGTGTGGCTTGTCAGTGTTTGCTGAGCTCATTGCTTTATTTAGCCCAGTGCTCTACTGGCTCTCACTGCACTGACCTTTTGGCAACTGAGAGCTATATTGAAACCACCAGAGCTGAGCAGGTCTGTCTGCTGTTTATAATATATCAAACAGACAGAGAGACAAGGTTAATACTGAAATTTGTCTTTCAGTGATGGTGCAACATTTAGTTGATAAATATTATTAGTTTTTGGTTCTAATATACTTAATTAGTGGAACCTATTATGTGTTATTTTGCAATAGACAAGTACACTGAATTACTTATTGTTTTGTGGGAGCTCCAAGACTGATGTAAGTGTCACCGGGAATAGAATCTGTAAAATCTTTGCTTAAGAAGTACTCCTTGTACTCTACGCATTGACATCAATTATGCAGATGAATAACACAGTTATAGCAGTGTCTGTATTATTATTTATATCTATCAATCCACATTTGTTAAGATTAAAGGTGATGCCTAGTTTAGTGTGCATGGGGGTCTGTCTTGCTAAGTGGTCTACACATTAACCATCTCTAATGAGATCATCAGGATTTAGTGTTCATGTTTAAGATCTGCAACTAATCCATTAATAAAGAAGGAATGGCTAGCAGATGATGATTGTATGTGGGAGATAACCAAAATAATCTGAAAAACATATTCATTTAGTTTAAATTTGATCTATTACTATAGGGCAGCAAAATTGATCACAGTCTCATTGATATCACAATTTAAATGGACGCATTTAGTAAAACAGAAAGGGTGCAATATTCAAGTACCATAATTCTTTCCACAAAATATAAAATTCTAGTTTATATGTGTAGAAACATGTGAAACAACATCTGAATGTGATTCTTGCATTAGTTCGTCAGTTTCATTTTTTAGTCTTTTTGTCAGTTCTCCTAGATGACTTTTAAAATTTAAACTTTGAAAAGAATTCTATTATGAAAACAAATGACAAATTCAATCACAATTGCAATGCTTGTCAGAAAAATCACAGTTTGATATTTTTCCCTAAAATAAAATGAACAAAAATTTGCAGCGCTATTGTGGACCCTTTTGTGGTTACATTTACAGTCTATTTTATGTATTTAGACAGACAGTTTAGCACATTTTCTGATGGTTGGCAAAAATATGTAAATTTTTTGAGAAATATCATTCTTTTTTGTCAATATTTTCCATTTCTTCTTTATAGGATGTACTTTAAAAAATAATAAATCCACCAGCAAGATCTGTGACCACTGTGGTCCCTTTATAGGCAACAACCACATCCACCACACTCTGGAAAACATTACACATCAGACATCCTCCAAGTTGCAATCATTATAGATTTGGTTTCCTCAACAATAATGATAAAAAAGTCAATGTCATTTACTGATGGCTGGGCTGCTGGGATCTTTTTTTTTTAAAACAATGGGCCAATAGCTACTGAATAGATCATAAAAATACTAATCTGTGTTAGATCAGGGTTTGGCCTCTCATATTTTGATCCACTGTCTTTGTTGACCTTGACTGGTGTCTCCCTCCATAAATTTACAAGCCTTGCATGTTTAGCCATTCTGCTTGCTGGGTCTTTAACCTTAAATACCAATATGCTATTAATATCCGCAGTGGCCATGGAAGCTATAAACACATGCAGATAAATGTGATCTCGCACTTTGTGGACTCTGGAGACATTTGTATTCACAGAAATCTGTCACCATTCCTGGCAGCTGTAGAGTTAATCCTAGACCTGCCCATCCATCATTACCTGTCAGTTGAACAGCAAGTCAAAGCACACATGTAGCTGTTGTAAGTTTAACATTTCATGAAAACTATTATTCCAGGAAGGACATCTGGAGTTAAATCTATAAATAAGCCTGTCATTATAATTACAATATTGACATGTCATTCAGTATTTGAAAGCTGGAACAATATATTTTGGGGTTCAATATTTATTATGTGTACAATTTATTTTCTCTAGTGGGGTGATTTTTTGACAAGATTTGAGCTGAAGAGGGTAAAAGAAATAAGTTCTAATTATTTGTTGATTTTGCTATTTATTTATATAATATTTTTAATGATGCAGTATATTTAAAAATAAGTTTACGGGGATTATCCTGCTTTGTGTCAGTGGCCTAAAGCAGTTTCAGTATTATTGTTTATCGCAGTATTTCTCTGTAGCTATATATTGTGCTTCAACATTTGTTATAGTGACAGGCCTATCTATAAAATGTATATGCTGTTCAGTGATTTTGATGACCAAGCCAATTATTGTTTGATCCCAAAAGGGCGTAGACCTGTATTTAGTTTTATTTTAGATTTGGAAACAATTAAAATGCCGTGATATATATTATCTTGTCTGTAGATGGATTTGCTTCATCTGTTGAAGATGGTTCTCTGACCACAGAAATGTCATTGGTTTATTATTACCTGTGAATAGACTATACACTCTGTGTTTTGTATTTATTTGTCTGAACATGAATTGGATTAGGTCTGATTTGATTTTAACGTCTTGCAATGTGTTTTTAATGAACATGAGATTATTGCATTCAGTGGTGCTGTTTGGGTTTGCAGCATCTATTCTAAACCAATCAGGCCTAACATTAAGACCCCCACCTAATGTGATGTCTGGGCTTCTTCAGACTGGGAGTGGGGAGGCAGGAGGGGGTGAGACCATTGTTTTGCAGCCTGTATCTTCAAGCTGTTGGCCCTCTGGTGGTAGCCTGTATGAACCTGTACCTTCTACCTCCAGGTGGGCAGGTGTTGAGTGTTTCCAGGGTGGTGCCGGATGGTACAGCTCACTCAATATGCTGTGCATGCTCTTCAGATGGAGGGTGGTGTGGTTGGCGCTGATATCTTGGAGAGTAGCCCAAATGATTTTCCCTACTGTCTTTATCACCCCTTTGTGCAGGCCACTGATATTAACCTTACTCAAAACTGTTTGCACCCAATTGTCCTAGTGATAATATGATAATATATTTTCTGTTTGCAGGTGTGTTGATTAGAGCCGGCATCATTGCGTCGGAGTGGAGTTGCCGTGGCAGCCCTGATGGGGCACAGGAGGACAGTCCCAATGGAGAGGGACTGGGGGACGGGGCAGACCGCGGCCTGGACGGAGATCCAGAGGGAGTGTGGAGTCCAGACATCGAGCAGAGCTTTCAGGAGGCCCTGGCCATCTATCCTCCCTGTGGTCGCAGGAAGATTATTCTGTCTGACGAGGGCAAGATGTATGGTAAGAAACAATGCCATGTGCACATCAGTAGGTGTTGCAGTGTGAAGGTATACAGTCTTTTGACCCTGGTCTTTGAATGCTAGAGATCTGTGTGTATCTGGAAGATGGTTAAAAGATATGCCTTTTTGGAAGACTGAGAGCCCACATGCACTGTAGCCTAGCAGACCTTACACAAGGCAAGTTTTGGCTACTGCACATGAAAAATGCAGTGAATATGTTTTAGTCATTTAGTCAAGTGTCCTATGGTGCCATACGTTTTTTTGCTAAAATACACAAATGTCAGATTTTGTCTCTAAAACTATATTACGTATAATCATGTATGTGTTCTGTTAGTGTAACAAACATTTTGAATCCAAATAGGTGCCATTAAGAGATAACACAGTAATGGATATTTATTACTTTTCACTTGGTTTGAGCTACAGAAGTAATTTTGTATGTACAACACTTTTACCCATAACACAACACTGCTGTGACTAGAGTTCATATTTACCTTCTGTTTTTATAATTTTGTATGCTGTCAGTTTTAATAATTACTATGGAAGGCTACACAAGTTTAGTCCATTGTACTTGGTGTACACATTATGTGGTTTGACACAGTCTGGCTTCGAGGGTCTCTTTGTACCCAGGTGATCTGCCCTGGAGGTACATTTTGGGAGATCTTTTTTTAAGTAGTCAAAGGGCAAAATGGGGTCAAAAGGTGAATGAAGAGTTCAACATTTCTTTTGTTGCTACCTACAGCTACAGATTGTAACTACAAATCTTTTGTTTTAGCATAACCATTGATGTTAAAATAAAATGTTTATATGTAATCAGATTTAGACCCTAACTGACAATGAACCCCATTTTGGAGGCCATGATGTTCCTCAAATCCTCCTCCTTCAGTTATTTTGTTGGGAGTTGTCATTTCCATTATAGGCATTTGTTTGCAGCTGTGCTGTAGAGGAGACCAGAAATGTGATCCCAAAAGCTACAAAAGATAGGAAAACCTATGTTCCCCTTGTGTGGAAGTCCTCAGGGCTGTGTTATGACAATAAAATGTATCCTGATTGTTTTGTCATATTGATCAGTTGGTGTTTTCAATTTTTATTTTTTTGGCAGCTTTCTTTCTTTGAACTCTGCTCCAAAACATTACTGACAGAGGATTGATTGTAGACCGCTCTTTAAAAAAAACCAAAAAAAAACATACCTTTGACAGAATGAAAGAATCTCGATCAAAATGTGATTAATTTCACAGCCACAGAATGTATTTTTTCCCACAGCAACAGCAGGCATGTGTTTGTTGTAATTTTGTTTAATTGATCTTAGTTGCAATTACATTTGAAAACACTGATCTATTCAATTGCTAAAAAGTATTATGTGTGATTCCGTGGTGTAGAACTTTAGGCATTATTTTATAACAATTGCAATAACTACCCATTATGTTGTATTACAAAGTATCAAGGACTTGCAGTCTAAATTAGGACAGCTGAAATGGAGTGGCCATCTCAGTGGGGTCTCTGTTATATGTTACTACCATGAGCTCACCCAGTGTATGGTTTCAGGCATATATTCCTAAATTAGAATAACCATCAGACGGATAAGCTCAGGGTGACAGACGAAACAAAGACAGCCTGTTTGCTCTCCATGATATACTGTACCAATATGTCTCCAAGTATTTTTAGATTTTAAAAAGGGAGTGCCTTGTAATTGGACTATAGTGGTCAAGTAGATCCACAATTGAGAGTGCAGCATGAACTAAACATGATTTCGGTCTCCTAAACATACAATTTCAGATGTGGTAAAATGACTATTCAATATCTATAAAATGCACAACCAGTACTGAACAATCTTTAGGGGCTATAAACTGTGTATAAATGTCTAAAAAGCTACCTCAATCTAGTATAGTTCCTGCCTCCTAAGACTCCTAAGATGTAAAATGCACTTGTAGCATGACATAGCAGTTTGAGGGGAATTTTTAGCCTGTTATGGGAATAGGTGTAAAGTCTTTTTTTTTTTTTCGTTTTTGTCTGATTCAATTTCTCTCTCTCCAGTTTTGGGAATTCTGTCTTCCTGTAACTCCATAGAGCTGCGCTGACTCACCCTTTTGTGGCCCAAAACGGCATCACATGGGTTCCCTGAATTTAAAAAAAGAGCAGCTCTGAATGTAAAAAAGTGAATATGAGAGTAGATTATAGGAGATTAAAGGTTATTTTTGTGCATGTTGCTTTAACCTGTCTAATGCCAAAGGGAGGGAGATGAGAGTTTTTCACTTGTTTGAAACTTCCTGGCCCTGTGCTTGTCCCGTGTGGGTGGGATCTGGGGGAGGCTGCACACAAGGAGCTGACTGGACAGTTTTGGTCTTCATGGCAACCACACTTTTGTTTTGCCTTTATGTTCTCCCACAACTTCACTTTTTGATATGAGGAGAAAACATTTAATTCTTGACTTTCCTTTTTTTTTTTTTTTTAATACATTTACAAATCTGGAAAATGTGTATGACACTAACACTAAAAGACTAAACATACCATCACAAGTTAGATGTTAATCATGACACTAATGACACTAAATGTAGCTGCTTGTTGTCAAAAAGATTGTATCCAAACATTCCTAATTAAAAAAATATTCTACTTGTAAAGAGGAGAAAAAATGTCATAGCTGTTTTCAGGAAACTATTAATGTCTCTTTATTCTACAGTTTCTTGTAGCAATAGAATTGTTTTTATTTTTTTTAGGTCCGTTATCACAAGTGTGATGAAAACATTTCATACTTATCAAACATCATTTGCTTGCGGCCTTATTGTCATTGTTCACTCTTGCCTTGTTCCGGTTTTGCCTAGTCTTAAGTCCTGATGTTTTTTGTTTTTTTTTGTGTTTAGGCCAAGTTTATAGTTTTGTTTATGTATCATTACTAATCTTTCTGTAAACCTTCTTGTACATTTCAGGACGCAATGAGCTGATAGCCCGGTATATCAAGCTACGGACAGGGAAGACACGCACTCGGAAACAGGTAAGCACACTTTTATTTCTCACTTATAACATTGACCTTCTTTTAAAACAATACAACAACCCTCCATGTATTCACTATTTTAAACATGATAAAACAAAATTACTATATAAAAACCCCTCTAGATAAGCTGATTGTCTCAGTCATATCACAGTTGAACATATCGCCCACCTTAGTAAATACTCTGTATCATGTTGACTTCCAAACCAGTATCAATGTATAACCGTGTAAATTTAATGATGGTTAACTTTATATTTAATAACCTGTTATGAAGTATAATAATAATAATAACTCTGTGACAATTTGTGATCCAACCCTGGTCAAATAGGTGTCTAGTCACATTCAGGTTCTGGCGCGTAAGAGAGTTCGAGAATACCAGACCAGCATCAAGGTGGGTGCTCACTCTGTCCACTGCTTCTGTAGTCACCTCTCCTTTCTTTCTTTCTTTCTTTCTTCTCTTCCCCTGTCCTCTCTCTGTTCCTGTCGGTCTTCAGGTCTCTAGTCACCTGCAAGTCTTGGCCAAGAGAAAGTCTCGTGAAATTCAGTCCAAGCTCAAGGTACATGTTTAGGACTGATGTGCTTGTGGAACAGATTTATTTATGATCACAGATGCTCTTGACAAAGCTTGTGTGGTTTTTTTGCATACTAAATACTTTTTTCCAATACTAAATGATCCACATCATCATAATGCCTGTATTTTCGATATATTCGACTATCAGTATTTGCTTTTCTTTAATTGTTTTTTAGCCTATCTGGTTTTCAGATTGTGTTGACTAATTTGAACACTAGTGTTGAGAGTTTTAATGCATGGCTATAATGTAGGCTTTTTAAGAACTAATTTGCATGAACTTCTCATATAAAAACATGTTGGTGTTTTTGTTTTGTGCAAAATAAAACCTCCTACTTACTATTTTCTTCACCTTTAAAATGTACTTTCATCTTCTTTCATTTTCTAATGGTCTTATTTGTAAAATGTTTGTTTTATCACATTGTAATTAAATAATTGAATTTATTGTAGCTCCATCACATGGAACATTTTATATGTTATGTTTATATTACCATAATAATTACCATAATAGATTGTACAGTAATTAAATAAATCTGTCTCCTCTGCTGTAGGCAATGAACTTGGTAAGTTTTCTCTGCGGTTTTTGCTTCAGGCTTTGTGTTTGGCCTCATACTACTGCTAGCCCCACTGGAGTTGGCCTGCCTGAGCTCTGCCCACACACACTTAACTTTGAGTTGCTTAGTTAAAATAAGGTGATGGCTCTGGTCAGCTGTATAGTTTGCTAGCTTGGTGCATCCCTGCTTTGGCTTTCCCTTTACATCTGCTTTGCCCCTGTTTTATTTTTGTAGTTAATTATGTAAATTGGCTGGCTTTTGGCTGATGGACTGTAATCTGATGTATTGGACTATATTTCTTAGCATTGCTATATTGTGTTACCTTTCTCTGTTTTTTTCCACTCAGGACCAGGCCTCCAAAGACAAGGCACTGCAGACAGTAGCCAACCTGTCCTCCGCTCAAATAGTTTCTGCTAGTGTCATGAAGCCACAGACTCCTTTCTCTCCACCTGTCAGAGTAAGGAACTCACAACATCTCTTAACAATTATATTTAGGTATCCCTGCTAATTTGTCCTTTTTCAGTTTTGGCCCAGCCCAATGCCAGGACAACCTGGACACTCTCAGGAGTGAGTACCTGAAACATAATACATTTATCAGATGTTACAAACACATAATGAAAACCCTAATGAGAAGATTTAGGGCTGTGTAATTCATTGATTTTCAGTTACAATTATGGTTATTGTTCTGATTACTAAAATTGTGTGAAATTGTTCAATCAAGACATTAACTCTTTGCTACATTCAATGTGCACATGTGTGAGATAAACCCCTTTCCTTTCATCTGTTCACTCAATTATAAGTTAAACAATTGTGAGTGACAATTTCTTCCATAATCAAGAAGCTCTAAATCTGATCCTTCATGTATCCATTGCAGTTGGATTCTGTCAAACTCAAATACTAACAATACCTGTCAATTGTCATAATGCTATACTTCAGTAATATTTATTGTATGTAACAAACTCTTCCCATGGCTGTTTCTTCATTTGCAGTATTAAGCCTTTTGCACAGCCCCCGTACACCACACTACCAGCTCCAGTCCCAGCACCCATCAGTAAGTGTGAGTGTACAAACTTCTATTATTAAGAGTCATTTTGTTATAGGGACATGGGAAGAGTTTCACTGACCTTAATGTTTTGCAGGTTATGAGCCCCTGCCCCCTCCCCGGCCTGCAGCTCCTGTCTGGCAAGACCGCACCATTGCTTCTGCTAAGCTCAGGCTACTTGAGTATTCTGCATTTATGGAGACCCAGAGAGAGAGGGAGACGGTAAAGAGATAAACTAACCGCATAGTTAAACAAATTTAAAGTTTGTCTCTTGATCATAAAACTGTTCTTTTTGTAGTTCAAACATCTATTTGTTCACATTGGCCCTTCAAACCCTGGCTACAATGACCCAGTGTTGGAGTCCATAGATATAAGACAGATCTACGACAAGTTCTCTGAAAAAAAGGGAGGACTGAAGGAACTCTATGAAAAAGGACCTCACAATGCTTTTTTCCTGGTCAAGTTTTGGGTAAATTTCTCAAGATTTGCATGTGTATATATACCATATCTCAATTGAGCTGACATTGCTTTTTTCTTTATTATTTATTTAATTAATTTAGGCTGACCTGAGCAGTGATATTGAGGAGGGCTCCAGTGCATTCTATGGTGTAAGCAGTCAGTATAGCGGGACAGAAAGCATCAGCATTAGTGTTTCAACTAAAGTCTGTTCCTTTGGAAAACAAGTGGTGGAAAAAGTGGAGGTAAATAATTTTTATCCTTATTATAAATTTTTGATAATTTTATATTCTATTAGATCTAATTAAAATATTTTTTAGACTGAATATGCTCGTCTAGAAGGAGGGAAATATATATTTCGTATTCATCGCTCGCCAATGTGTGAATATATGATCAACTTCATCCACAAACTGAAACACCTACCAGAGAAATACATGATGAACAGTGTACTGGAGAACTTTACCATCTTACAGGTACATTTTTTTCTCGTAAATCTCACAAGAAATACCCTATTGACAAATCTGACCACTGAAATAACTTATATATTTTTCAGGTTGTGTCAAATAGAGAGACCCAGGAGACTTTGCTGTGCATTGCCTTTGTTTTTGAAGTGTCTACAAGTGAACATGGAGCACAGTACCACGTGTATCGATTAGTTAACGATTAGCATGCTTTGTGCATGTCAAGACTTTACAGACTTTTGGATACCCATAGCAACACTACTTGGATCCCCCCATGTTTTAACTGACCAACAGTCACACTGTAGTCATGCCTGCCATTTGTTTAAGGCACTACATTCCTATTGGATCAAATGCACCATGTGACACAGAGGTAATACATTTTTAAAAGGTGATAATTTGGGATTGTAAATTTTAAGTTATTTATTGCAGTCCATGTCATCCTATCATATTTGCCATTTTCAAGGTTTTATTGTATTGTATTGGTATTTGCAATTTATAGTGTGGAGTTGTGCACGGACAACACCGATTTTTATTACTTGTTCAAGACAAATTTACCTGTGTCTTATATTTGTAACAGTCTCAATTTTTCAATTGTACTCCTGCTTTTAAATTGTAGGCGTGATTACTGTGAGACAAGTTTGACTACAGGATGCTGAGCAGCCCTTCAGTGTTTATGCATCCAGTGACATTATTATGACGTTTTGTTTGTACTTCTAAGCTTAATTCAAATATCACTACTTCTTATTAAGTTATACTGTATTATTAGTCACAAAAACACAAAATAACCAAGTTTGTGCCTCAGTGAAATGCACTACAACCCAAAATGTGTATAGTATTGAGTCATATTTTATATAGAATATAAGTTGTTTTTTTGTTTTTTTCGCCAAATTGGCCCATACAAACCACTTTTAAATGGCCTCTATCCCTCAGACTTGATAAAAGCCTATTATGGTATATTTATGGTATACTAAATTGTAGTACTGAGGTAAATGGTGTGTACACTTTACAAAACAATCAAAGCAGAAATATTGTTCATATTTGTTGGTTCCGCCAACCTAAGGTGTTATTACTATGTTTTTAAATGCTATATACGGTACAGATGAGATTATTCGCACTGCACTAGGGTGTGGTTAACACTAACATCCATTTCTGATCTCTTTGTGTAATGCTTTTTGTTTATGGATGGTACATATTACGCCTTCATCACTCTCTCATCCACTCCTGCTGTGACTGTTAAAATTAAAACATTTTTCTCTGTGGTCGACCAAAGTTATACATGTTTACTATTACTGGTGTGTTTAAATGTTGGCCGCACCGGTTAAATCCTTTGGTTCTGACTTCTCAGTGAAAATACCTTGTGCCTTTGCTGAACCAATAAAATTACTGTTTGCAGAAATCATTTGTGTTTGCTAAGCCATAACAATGTTCTTGGTGACTGCCAGGCGCCCTCAACACCGTGTTTGAGTGTGATACAACCATGGGTACAACCTGCCCCAGCACTCTTACCTTTGTCCACGAGATGGCGCACTCAACCAATCCGTTAAATGGGAATAAAGTCCAGTAAAATATATTTATGCGATAGAAAAGCTGGACTACGCATCTGTATTGGCAGAATATTATTTTTGTAGAATAGTATTTTTGATTAGCCGTATCTTCATGTTATTATTTTTAATACTCCTTACTTTCTTTATTTTTGCCTAAATAAACACATATGGTCAGACACTACAGGCATAACTTTTGGTCAGTTTGCTTTTTCAACAAGCTTTGCCCATTCTATACCCAAATGGTTTATTATTTCATGTAAAGGCACTGTTTATAAGATTTAGATTTTAAATTCCATACATGTTAATAAATAGTTCTAACTGGTAACAATTGTAATGCTGATTTATTCTTGATTAGAAAAACATTGGACATGATGTGTCATTTATTTATTTGGAATGAGCCTCATATGAGTCTCTCATTTGGGTTGCCAGTTTCAAAGCTCAAATATAAAAATGCTCTCTTTGATCTGAAACCTCATTACTTAAACACCAGTGCCTGCAGCCAATCATTCATCAGTGCCTCTCCTGCTACTGTACATGCTGTACACTGAGAATTAGGAAAAAAAAGTAATGCAGGTTAAGGCACTGGCAACCCAAGTTTAGTTTGTAAATACCCTATTTAAAACTGCAAGAGGCCCAGGTTACATACAGTTCCTTTAATCTTCTCTTTAATCTCAGGCTACATGATAGATTTTTTTTTCTTTACTTTTTTTTTTTTCTTGCGGGCGTATGTAAGTGATCTACTAAGCAGTTTCAAATTTATATCTCTTAAGTTAAGATTTTTGTTGTGAAGCAGTGCCACTAACCTTCATATCAAAGGTTTGTCACATCTGTTGCAAAGTTCTGATGATCCAGACTGATCCAGGCCCTCAGGCTGGGTGTGGTACAGCTACACATGCCTCACAACTCTACAGTGATGCAAGAGTAAGCACACATATCATTCAGAGACCTCGGGTATAGGAATACTTTGGACCAATCCATTCATATTTGAGTGTTAAATAATACTAGTCACTTTTGTATTCCAAAAATTACTTTTGTGGCCAAAATATACAGGTCAAAACAATTAACCTCATTTAAATATGTTCTATGTAACATTTCTGGTGAGAGATTTAGACTTGCCAGCAAGTGCCACTGTTAAAAGAGTCAAGTTTAGTAAATGAGCCCACACTGGCTTCAAACGAACCATATCACCATATGGTAATTATTTATGGTTTGCCAATGGTGAACCTGGGTGTGTTGAGAGCAAGCAAAAACTGAAACAAATCCGGTTTTACAGAGAGCAATTTTTAGCTTCTTTTTCTCATTTGCCCCCAAGCTCATTCAATTGTGTGTGTGTTTTAAGGTTGTAGATGGCTGAATTAATTAGGTTGAAGTAAATGACTGAGTATACTAAGATACATTTAGGCTTTAATTTAAAGGTGAACTATGTAACTTTTCTGATAGAGAACCTGCTACCTGCTATGGACATTTCTAAACAGGTGATGCCTCCAGGTCAAGTGGAAGAAAAAAGGTGGGAAAAGGTGCACCAACCATAAGGAGAGGACTGACGCTCAAGTCAAGAGCCTCTACGCACAGATGAAGCCTAAGGACACGAGACGATGTCAGAAGCATCTTACCTAGGCTGTGGAGAAAAAGAACTGGGCTGTTGCTCAGTAGTCCCAAGTCTCTTTTCAGATGAAAATAAATTCTGCATATATTTTGGAAATCTCGGTCCCAGAGTCTGGAGGAGTGTCAAGTGTGAAGTTTCCACAGTCATTGATTATATGGGCTGCCATGTCATCTGCTGGTGTTGGTCCACTGTGTTTTCCGAAGTCCACATCACTGCAGCCATCTACCAGGACATTTTACAGCACTAAATGCTTCCTTCTGCTGACAAGCTTTGTGGAGGTGCTGATTTAATTTTCTAGCAGGACTTGGCACCTGCCCACACAGTCAAACGTACGAAAAGCTGTTTCATTGACCGTGGTGTTATTGTGCTTGATTAGCCTGCAAACTCGCCTGACCTGGACCCCACAGAGAATCTCTGTTCTACTGTCAAGAGAAAGATGAGAGACACCAGACCTAGCAGTGCAGATAACCCCAAGACCACTATCAAAGCAATCTGGGCTTTTACACCTGAGCAGTGCCACAGAGTGATCTCCTTCGTGCCACGGAGCGCTGATGCAGTGATTCATGACACGGGAGGCCCAAACATGTACTGTAAGCATAGAGACGAACATACTTTTCAGAAGTCTGACATTTCAGTTTTAAATATATTTTTTATTGATTTGATGTAATAGCCTGCCTTAATTTTCTGAGACACAAAATTTAGTTTTTTTTCATTATCTGTAAGCCATAATCATAAAAAATAAAGAAATACTTTAGTGATATGCATAAAATGCATATTTTTTTGTGTTAAATCATTGTAATATGATGTATGATTATGTTAATGGACCGAAGAAAATAAACTAACTAACTAAAAATAAACTCTAGAAATGTTTCACTCTGTGTCATGAGTTTTTGTATATGGGTTTGACTTTCTGAAATGAGTGACAATATTAAACTTTTTCATGATATTCTAATTATTTGCAGTGGCCTAGTAGATCCATGGCTGTTTGCAGTAGGTGTTGAGCAGCCCCGCCTCTCTTCTTTCTGCACCTGCATGTGAGCTGTGTGATCCGCCCCACCCCACTGAGGCGCGGTCCCGGGGGTGGAGCGCTCCGCTCTGGGAACTTTCAGCCCATCTGCGTACTTGGCATTACGGCTGCATACGTTACCACATCCACATTTAGTTGTCTGATCTTCCGTATTCCTCACCAGGCTTGCTTTTTGGAAACTCTACCGCGCCGGGGGCACTGACCAGGGAAAATGATGGTGCCGGAGCCGCTGAAATCGGCGATGACCATCGGGAACGCGGAGGACACTTCCCTCGCGCTGCCCTCAGACGCCACACTGCGCTCGGGACAAGCGCGTGTGCTCAACCAAGTGCACACCATCAAGCGGAGCAAGTCTAAACAAGGGAGGAATGGCCCCCTGTCTCCATCATCTCCCACAAGTACGTACCTTTTCATCTTCGCTACAGGAACAGTATGTTATAGTCAAAGGCCTATATAGTTAGCTATGTGTAAACTTTCTTTTACAAAAACTCTATCAAACTACTACCCCAGCCACAGTAGGCCAATGACCAAAGCGCCATAGATGTTCGCATGATTGAAAATAACTTATGGTTGTTAACAAAATAACTGTTTATTTCCAACAGTTTATTTCGTGCGCCTGTTTATGCCCTGGCAAGACGAGTTGTTTTGCTTAACTAAATTTGGAATTGAGCCCAGAGGCTTAAATAATAACACATGCATCATGACTGTTACAAAATAATAACTTGTTGTAAGGTCAGGTCGTTAGATAGTAATTACGAAATAACAAATGGGCTACATTGTGAAGTAGGCTACCTGAGATGTCATGTTTACCTATACAAAACATGGATCACTGCTGAACCTTTGAGATACACTGTACCTTAGGTTAGTTGAAGTGGTGGATGAACCTGTCTGAGCTGGTGCCTCTGTTGACACTTTCACCGCTCCTGCCATGAACCTGTGACGCAGCTCAGAAAGGATACCTCTGCAGCTCTTTAGGGGTTTTACACCAGCCACCATCAGTTGTGATTTGTAAGGAGTCTTGCACATGCTTGTCAACGCTGTAGGCTAGTATTTATCAGCAAGTCCCTACACTACAATAACAATTACATTAAACAACGGTTCTCAAAATTTCACATCAAATACCATAAGAAAATACTTGACCTGGTCTAAAATGGGACTACACTCTTGATATATGCTAGGAGTTTCAAACCAGGACCAACCCAAAGGAGCAAAATGAGGATTAAATTGACCAAATTCAGCAAATATTTGTACTACAGTCTAATCTGTGTACCATCTGAAGGAAATTGCTGTCTGAGAAACATTGCATTAGAACATAATTGAGATATTTCTACATTTTTAAGACTCTCCTAATGCCAAATAAACATGAGAACATCTCTGTGCACATAGGGCCACACATAATTTACAGTTAAAGACTTCCTCTTAGTAGTCCTCTTAATTGTAAAATTCCAGTCTTTAAATACATGGACTGAAAGAAAATGGTCTTAAAATGATTTCTAATTGTGCTCATTGGCCCTTAAGTCATGTTTTCTCTCTTTTCTCTTCCAGATTTGACTTCACTGGGGCTATCAGAGGTTGGAACATTTAAGTTTACCCCATTTAAAGCAAATGGCGTGTTTTCTCGCAGCAACTCTGCTATGACAAACTTCAACAAACCGGTAAAGTTTTTACTGTGTATTTTCATCTATGTATTTATTTATAATGCAATAATAGTAAGATGGATGTGCTTCTTATTCTGTGCTGTCTTGCTGACTACAGTGGCTTTTGTGGATATACATTACAACAAATGTGTGATCGATTGGTCACAGTGCATGGTCACAAATCAGTTCCCTTATTGAGATTCACACTTCTTCTCATACTAACATGATGCTAGAAAAAGTGTTTTGTAGGAATGGAACAATAACCATGGTATTATAATATTGCTGACAGTTACGAAACGAGGCAAATTTAGGCAGTGTAACAGCAGCAGACTATAAAACACTTCAAAAATACAATAGGCCATAAGGAAATGACTTTCTACAGCAATATAAATTATTGAAAACTCTTAAAAATCCATCTTGTTTTGCACTTTGAATCCACTGGTAACAGAGGCAGAATTGTGGTTAAGTGATTTATGGTTTTATGCCACTGTTGTAATACTTCTTCTAACCTGTTTAAAGTATTCAACTGTCTTGCCTTTTCCCAATCCTCCCCTCCATACTACAACCTTAAATGTACTGTGAGGTGATTTCTCAGATTATTTATGCATCTTTTTTTAATTCAAGACTTACTGATTTTTATTTGGTATTTTGTTTTATATGCAAGTTTGTGCCTGTGTCCTCGGCACAGGGTGTTGTCTGTGATTTTCAGGAGTTTACTATTTTTCACACAGACAAACTGACATCTTTAATCTTAGTTGTCTCTCTAAAAGTCAGAAGGAGTTCAAACCATCACTTCCCGGACCAGAGTACATTGAAGGACAGTGTAGACCCCATCAATGTGTTTAATCAAAGTTGGTATCTGCCCTGGACTGGCCTTAGCCACTGACAGGTGCCTGAGACATGTCTCAGCTACATGAGCAGTGGATGTAGTAAATGGCCTATGACTCCATAATACAGCTGTCCCATTTTCTAAATGTCATTACAATATCCTGACCTATTTGATTGGAAGCTCCAATTAAGTGGACAAGGATCATGTGAGGGAAATGGAGCATAAATTAATTCACATTCCTCTTGCTTGCACCAAGCAATTTCCTAGTAGCGCTTTGGCAAAGACACAGATTAAATGATGCAGGATTAAGGATTATCAACATAATTATTTGATAAATAATTGTAGATGTTTGGTAACTGCTATGTATGTCCAAACATAAAGCTCCTCTGTGACAGATTTGTGCCAAATCCATAAAACTCAAATATTATGTTTCCTTGGCGTGAGGCTTGTTTGGTGTATTGTGTAGCATTCATTCTCTGCCGACTCCAGAGAGAAAAACTTTTGTGTGCTTTGTGTGAGAGTGAATTCCTGCGTCTTGGTTTACAGGGGGTCTTCTTTGAGAACTGTTCTACTGGAAAGTGGGTTACCTACTTTTTCAGTCACTGAAAGGCTTAGAAGCATTTGCACTGTGCTGGTATTCATGTTTTTCTTCCCCCTCTGAACCTGTCCACCTTTGCAAGCCACTTCATCTGAATAGTAGGGTCATTGTATGTTCTGTGTTTTGAGTGTAGATAAACTCTCGGAAGTCCCGCACACTGTCGACTAAGTCCATTGGGGGCAGATTCATCAGCTCCTCGGGCACCTTCGAGCAGCAGATCAGTCCCGGTAATTGGCCCCAAACTCCCAATGGACTGAAGCCCAGCCGCAGTGACCCAGCCCTGGCACCGCCTCTGTCTGTGGCCCCACAATCAAACGGCATGGTAAGACCTCTTTCACCAGCTGCATGCAGGTCATTGTGATTTACATAATACGATTTGTCATGTGAAGAGAAATACCAGTAAAAGACAAATTTAATATACATGGTCAAGATTGTAAAGTTTGATTCCAGGTTTGAAAAGCTAATACAATAATAAAAAATAAAAAAAACAATCAAAAATGATGACTCATTTATTATATAGAGAGCCAAAGGACAGACTGCATCCCAACAGACAAAAGTGACCAGACACAGCGTATACTCCCTAACCAACGGAGGACAGATGACCACCAGCCAGACACGCGTGGGCCGCCCTCCCTCTGCTCAGTCCAATCATGAGTCCAAAACCACCAAAACTATCAAGACAGAGCAGAAAACTATGTATGTATATGTGAATTGTTTGTCCTTTTATTCAGACTAGTCTAACTATTTATCATGTGTCTTATGGCTTTTTAGTTTTACCAATGGCGTGACAACATCTACATCAGAAATGACCCTGAAAGAAGCTGTAGCATTTCTGTCTCATTCAGATTTGAATTTCCAGCAGCGTGGGGCCACTTTTATTCAACATAGTACTTTCAAAGAAGACCAGGCCAAACAGGAGGTACCACTTTCACTCAGCACTATTGATATTACTGATGTATTTACTATTTTCATTTGTGGCTTGTGCAGGTAAATGCCATTTTAACTTAACAAACATCTCCAGACCTTTATGTAACCTGCCTTGAGGGACAAGTAGGAGAATTTATAATGACTTGGCTGCAACTCTGATTGGAATTTAATGTAGTGTCAATCTTTTCCCACACCCTAAATCCTAAATCTTAAATATCTATCCATTGTTTAATAGGTTTCCCAGCTCCGTGGTGTCCCTCCTCTTGTTGCTTTGTTGAGGAGTACCAATTCCGGGGTAAGCCAGGCTGCGGCCGGGGCCCTAAGGAACCTGGTGTTCAAAAACCAGGCCAATAAGCTGGAGGTGCAAAGCTGTGAGGGCATAGAGAAGGCTCTGGATCTTCTTAAGGAGACAAACTCAACAGAGACTCAGAAACAAATCACAGGTACATGTCTAATCTGCCCTCATTGTGGTAAAATGATGAATAAGGTAAACATTGTAATTATGCTTTTGACCCAGTTTAATATGTAGTTGTTTTGTGCTGATTTGGGGCTGATAAAGTTCTTGTCATGTCCTGGTTTAGTCATTAATTAGTCCTGAGTTGAACCGGTTTAATATTTTTGATTGAAAATTCGTTTGGGCCTGGTTTTATGCTTGCTGGCTTTCATCTAGTTTAGACTTGATTAGACCTAGCATAGACCTGTTGTAGTCCTGTGTTTGATTAGGTTAATTTAAAGTTGTGGTTGCCTTCAACAATGTCACAGGAAAGCCAAAGATCTTCTGCGAAGAGAAAAAATTAAACGTTGGTGAATGACAGATGCATTGTTTCTGTATGTTGCATTTAGGCCTGCTTTGGAACTTGTCTTCTTCTGATGAGCTCAAAGCAGATCTTATTTCGAAAGCACTCCCTGTTTTGACGAATAATGTTATAGTTCCATTCACCTCCTGGTCAGACAACACTGCCAACAACAACATACATCCAGAAGTCTTCTATAACGCCACAGGCTGTCTGAGGTAAGCGCCGTTTCTCTCTGCAAGTTCTTCATTCAAATCATTACATTTTTATTACTTAAAATTAAGTCATATGTAATAGGTCTAGTATATCTTTGTATTTTGATTTGCTTTATCTGTTCACTACTTATTAGTGAATTTATTTTTCAGTTTATTATAAAACTACAGGATATTTTTTTATGTTAACTTTAAACACATGTTAAACATAGTTGTAGTTGTGTTTCCATCATATATATTTTAGAAATCCCTGGCCCAAATTGTCTCTATTGAAATGTCTCTCCTGCTTATGAGCTTCTTCAAATCTAGCCATTTTATTCATTTATTTTAATTAGTTTCACTCCTCAGTGCCCCAGCAGCCTTGCACTCTTTTCTGGCAACAGTGGTGATTTTAGCATTGATTTCTAAACTTGATTTCTAAACAGTTACTTTCTTTTAAGTTAAAAGATGTTAGAAAAGATAGAAAAAAACACAATATTTTTATAATATAAACAAATGTACGTGATTGTATAATCGCTCAGATTGGGTTTATTTTTGTTGGATAGACATAGTCTCTTATCATTGCACTCTGTTCCCTGCAAAAGTTAATGCTTTATTGTTTTTTCATTCAACTGTTAAGGAACTTGAGCTCTGCCGAGAAAAGTGTAAGGGATGCAATGAGAAAGTGCCCCGGGCTTATCGACTCTCTGATCAGCTACACTCAGTCCTGTGTGGCAGAGGACAACCCAGATGACAAGGTAAACTGCTCAAATCCCAACTGTAATTTATGTTAACATAGAGTCATTGTATGTAGTAATACAGACACTCTTCATTATCTGCATTTACACATGAAGTAGAAACACATGCAGTGCCATATTTACAAGTAAACAATTGGAATGTTTTGGGCATGGTTCCATACTTCAGTAAGGCCCAGCCCATGCACTGTTTACACAGTTTTAAAAGAAGTTGAGGAAATGTTTGTTGATACTGTTCATGGCTTGGTTGATAAGTAAGTGCAAAAAAGTCTAGACGTTACCTTAGTGCAGTGAAAGTAAAACTTTACTTGACAGGCAGAAGACCTATAATCTAGTAGTCAGTTGGTAGTTAACTAGCTATGTATGCACTGTCTGCGACAAGTTTTCATGCATTACCTTAAACTTACCTAACCTTATTCCTACTAGAGGAAGAGGAATGGACAAGCAAAAAAGTTTTATCATCCAAATATGATTTAGATCAATAACTTACCTACCTATGGCTTTTGATTTCCCACAATGTTATTTTGCAATAAGTTGATATGAGAAGGTTATTCAACTGGTAATTCAAGCTGAGAAGGAGTTAGGTACACATCATTATATCAGTTTAGTATAATTGGTATGATCACTCTTTTCCTCTAGTCTGTGGAGAACTCAGCATGTATCCTCCATAATTTGAGTTACCAACTGGAGACTGAAGCCCAGGAATGCTTCTCTAATTACTACCCTGAGGAAACAGCCCAGAAGAAATCCTCTGCCACAACAGGCTGCTTCAGTCCCAAGAGCAGCAAAGCCCAAAAAGAAGTAAGAAGTAATGAGTAGAATGCACAGATTGTTAATTATATTCAACAGGAGTTCTAACATGTGCTCTTCTTCTGTCTTCAGTATTCATTTGATCATAAGCCAGAGAGCACCCCCTCAGGTGTGATGTGGTTAAGCCATCCTAAAACCATGCAGACGTACCTATCTCTCTTGGCCTCATCCCAGAAAGATGGCACTTTGGAGGCCTGCTGCGGCGCCCTGCAGAACTTGACTGCAAGTCGGGAGGTGGTCAGTACAAAGACTCTTTTGTGTGTGTGATGAATCATTTACTGATACGATAGGTTTAATAGCTTCAGCTGCGATAACACCTGTAGTAATAATCAATTAAAGGGTGGGTATCAATATCAGCTTTATTTATCAAGCACCTACTATAAAATAATTGGCCAAAATGCCACACACAAGACATAAAATAAAACAATAACACATTTAACACAACCAGTAGGACTGAGCCATGAGTGAATATTACACTTGACTTTAAAGGAACGGTACATATAATTAGTATTTCAATATCTGTGTGCCCAGATATGAGGTAAATCTGTTCAAATCAAATATTGCTCTTACAGAAAACTATTGCAATGTTGATTTATTCCAATTTACAAAAAGAAAAACAGTGGACATGATGGCTAAGTTATTGATGTATTCATTTGGATCTTTGGCTTTCAAGACTATTGTGGAAATTGAAAGCGAATTTAGCCTCACACGAGTCTCTCATTTGGGTTGCCCATTCCTATTACTAACCAGAAACTAATGTCAGAAAGCACTGGAAAGATCATGTGTTTAATCTATTGTATCTGTGCACCTGTCTATTTGATTCTGCAATAGGATAGATCCAGACTTTTGCACAAATCTACCTGTACATAGTGTACTCATAAAGATGAAATCATATTTGTTTTAAATTCCACTTTATTTGAATGACCCATATTTCTTCTGGTAGTAGTATCTATCACATACAGATATAAAGGGCTGTGCTGGATATGGTCACATTATTGATTATATGTCATATATGATTATATGTAACATAAAATGTAGGCTCCTTTTTACTAATATGGCTGTGGCTTGTTGTAGGGGTCTGCTGCCATGAGTCAAATTTTGGTTCAAAAGCTTGGGGTCTTAGAGTACATGGCCCCTTTATTGAAAGCATCTAACCAGAACTTGCAGAAGACAGCTATTTCTTTACTGAGTAACTTGTCCAGAACCAGCTCGCTTCAGTCATCTATGGGTACGAGCTATGTAATACATTTTATAAGCTAGAAATAATCCTCACAATCATATTCAAGTATTGTTTTTCTATGTGTTTATTTTAGCCAAGAAGATTCTCCCTGAGCTCACTAGCAATCTCGTTAGTGGACCTCGTAAGATGGGAAACTCTGATGAAACTACTGCCACTGTGTGTAACATGGTGCAGAGCCTGATATCGGCGGACTCCGAGGTGGGAAAGAAGGCCCTCAGCTCTGAGCTAATATCAGCAGTGGCTGATCTCAGTGAAGATGGGTGAGTCTAACCTCAGTTACCCTGTGTACTGTGCATGTTCTGGGAAATGGTGTCTATATGTTTTCATTAGTTATAATGTAGACTCATCATACTTTAAATTACTTTGTAAATCACTTTTACTGCAAGATCTTGTCTAGGCACATGCGTTATACTTGTTACATAACATCTGAGTTACTACTTCTCTCTCAGCCAGTGCACAGTATTCTTATATAACTTTTATAAGCCTGATTCATAATATGTATTTCATTTACCCTGGCTAGTGTCATGCAATGCTGTTACTGTTTTGTCCCAGGTCATACCCCAAAGGAAGCAAAGCAGCAGCCCTTTTGCTCTACAGTTTGTGGAACGATAAGAGTCTGCAAGGAACTCTTAAAAAGGTATGCACAAACTTTTCCATTTTATATGATTTAATTCAGCCATAAAGTACATAATACATTGGTGGTTTCCATACATGAATTGTAGGAGGCCCAAGGATGGCCCAAGGAGTAGGTGTTTTATTATATTCATCCACTTTCTCAATCCTCCTCCTGGCTCCTCTGCCATGCCCAAAGACTTGATTGACTACACAAACAAGAATCCAGACAAACTGGTTCTGAGCCTCTGAGGATAATTGGTTATGTGGAGGAGAAAGACACACATTCACACGCACACAAGCACACACACACACACACACACCCACACCCACACGCACACACTAGGTAGAGGCTAATGAATTGGGCTTGTCCTGACTTGGTAGAAAAAGATATGAATGTGTTAGAAGCATTTTCAGGTACAGCTCATCACAAAGAAAGGCTGGGAAAAAGTATTTTGCTGTAATAAAGGAGATGTTGTGTGTTACTGCTGCATATATGACACAAAATGTGATACATTTTAACATGGTTTTCATCTTTTCTTTTACAGCTGGGTTTTACCAAAGCACTTTTTGTCAATGAAAACACAACCGCAGTTCACAAGTCTATGCAAGTAATTGACTAATTCGGCTGGATGTGCCTAGATCCAGAAGGTAGGATCCCCATGTACATGCAACAGATTTAAGAACTTTTACTTTTAAAAGGACTTACTGTACTTATGTGTGTGCATGCTCACTGATGCCCTCTGGCTGTTTTACTGTAACTGTATTTGTATCATATTTTGTAAATATTATGTCAAAATGTAATGTGCATCATTACTAATGACCCCAAGGGGTTTTGTATTTAATGATCAGTGCAAAAAAGGCATGTGGAGTTTTGAGGTTGGTTGTGTGCTGGAATTTTTAAGTCAGGTGGTCTTGAATCTGTCAATACAAGCCCGATATTACTGTTTTACACTGTGCTGTTGTGTTGACCTCTCCACTGGGATCGTGCAGCAAGAGGATTCGTTTGATTGCAACCTGAGTAGGGCTAAAGACGCTAAAGATAAAGAGATCGTGCTTCCTTCAGCAACAGAATAAGTCTAGTTGGCGCGGACCCAGCCGGGTATTCATTTGACTACTTGACTTTTTTTTACAGTGATGCATCTGGATAATCAACATGGACTAAGATTTGGTCTGATCTGTTGTTGACTCTAAACGTGACTTTATAATGGTCGAGACTCTCGATGTGACTCCAACTCAAATGCCATTGAAAGGGTTTAGACCAGAGGTGTCCAAACCTTTTTCACTGTATGTAGAAACATATTTGAAGACAGGTGTTCAGTACAGCAAGACGTTCAGATAGATACATTTTCCAGACCCACATCTCCTTTTAAACTTTTAAAAAGAACCGTTTTCAGGCCTAATTTAAATCTGTATCACAATGTTATAAGATAATACAGACAGAAATGTTAATTTACGGTACAAAGTACTGTCTATGATCATTTGGGCCAATTAAACAGGAGGCTTGAGGCCCAACAAACATTTTGAGGGCTGCATTTGGCCCCTGGGGGCATAATTTGGAAACTTCTGGTTTAGACAATATCCACTTGACCTAAAGGTACACTGTATTTTCTGATGGGAAGTTGTTTTTTTTAAATTTCTTTAGGTGTTATTGCTTTGCTTGAAAGCTCTCATAGTATGATATTAAACTTAGGTTTTATTTATTCATTAACAGGTGTTTTTTTTATGGCTGAACTACACCTTGAAAAATAAGCAGTCTGTGAGCAGGGTAGCTTCTCCACATATATGACCTGTAACTTGGCCTGTCATGATAGCATATTTTAAAGCATGATATATTGCTACAGAGATATATAAAGAAAAACGATATGCCACTGACACAATACCAATAAAGCAACATAATCACAGTAAACCATTTTTGAGTAGACATTATCATTAAAAGTCATAAGCTGCTGCAATGGTCAAATTGCAGAATGAACTCATAATTAGCCACAGAAGTCAAATTTGATCATATTCTACCTGTAACTTGGCCATGTATTATGCCGTGTTTTATGCCATGCTCTGGAACATTTCAGGCAAAGCAATAACATCACCACAGAGACAAGCAGGTGGCAGGTGTCTTAATAGTTACTAGGACCAGAGCTGAAGTATTTGCCAGCATATAATTGTGCTCGATTTTGAATGTGCTGTATATAATCGTGTATTAGACATAATGCTTCCATTTAATACTCACAATTCAAACATATGGTAATAGCAATAACATTGTCAGCTGGTTTTTCACCTGTTCATTTTAATATTCAGTTGGTTGTGGTTCAACTTTTTCAATTTACATCCGGTTATATAAAGTATAATTTTTTTTATAAATGCTTTCTATTGTGTTTGTTCAGTGGTTTGTTGTTTAAGGGTCAAATACTGGAGTCATAGAGTTCAATAGCAAAAACTCCTTTTATTAATGAAGTTTAATATTTGTCTTATAATCAGATGTTTTATTTTAAGCAGAGGTGATAGGCTGAAGTTCATTCATTGAAATATGTTCATTTGCTTTAATACATACATTTAGATACAACATATTGACAGACACACTTAAACTATACACAGAATTTGACAGTAAGTTTTGTATTGGTAAATGCTGCTGTCTGTCAGTATTGCTTACAGTGCATCTGAGTAGTGTGTATGTAGTGTATAATTAAGAGGATTCCCTGGCACAGGTCTGTACATGGTATGCTTTAGTTACATGTGCTGTTATTTGTATATGATGTGACGTGTAAACCTTTGTTAACAAAAACGTGTTCACTAGAACGAAGCAGACTGGAGTATCATACTATGTTATGTAACACGGTGAGACAGAAATGCCATAAACATTGCCTAAAGAACTAATAAAAGTTTGAACAATGCCTTCAAGCAGACTCCTAGTGGTGTGTGAATATCTTTCTTTTTCAAGAGCATTCATATGGAAAATGCACACATGATCGAGTGATGAATTGGTGTAAAAACAAATTGGTTTGAACAAATAAGGGCACACCATACAGTCTATGGTGCACATTAGCCGTGAGGTGAATGGTTGTGGTGGTCATGGCTTATTTACAGATCAGAATACAGGATTTTCCTCTTGGATTAAGGATCTGTGTGAATCATTGTCTTTAAATGGTTATGGGGAAGGTCTGGGTGGAGGAGCACAGTGCAGCTCTGGTCATGTCACTGCCTGTCTGTCTGTTGTCTGTGTGAGTGAAAAAGCAGTGCCTCATGCTTTCTTTATTCTAGCTGCAGTCTTGGTCTGTGCAATGAATTAAATTTAATCAAAAGATCAAGAGTCATTTCTATCTGCAATGTTCTTGGGACTTACAGCCTCTGTCAGCAAAACCATGTAGCTGGATACTTTTTTGTATTAAATCACAATGGTTAAAAGTCTTGTTTAAGTAAAAATCTAATTGAAAATTGTGCATGTTCAATATAAGAAATTCTTTATTATTACATAATATGAACAATATGTATAGTAATGCAAAGAACTGCAAAAATAAAAGTGTGAAAAGTTTTAATTCTGGCACTGACTACTGGGTAAATGTTTTCCATAATTTTTGCTTTCCTATGAGCACAACTTTGTACAGCATTGTACATCTTTCTGCAAATGTTTTTGTGAAGTTGCTAATCCAGTCCGGTTCTCTATTTCCTCAAGCCCCTCTTGGTCCTCTTGGAACTGCAAAGCAAAAGACACATGTTACACAGGATCAGCGAACTTGTTTGTTCACATGCATCACTGTTAAACACAGGGACACTGTGTCCACACCACTATGTTGTTCATTCCAGTCATTTTAGCAGTGTTGAAGTGAGTCAGATGTGACAGATGACCTGCCACACCCAGCACGTCCCGGTTAAAGGGGATTTAACTGTAAGAGATGATTACAACGGATTTCACACAGGGAGTGAAGGTGTGTACTGCATACAGTCGATGTCCCATGTTGAAATCATTTTGAAATATATGTCATTGGTTCAATCTATTGGATTACCGGTATTTGTTCTGTTGAATTCATGTGGCCCGGATTACATTTTTGTCACTGACTTGTGTTGAAACTTAAATGGTTAACATGTTCTTACGTTTTCTGGTGGTCACTGACCCGGTTCCTCAGCACATTTATCTGTAAACAAAAAAGGTGAAAATGAGGGACCAACTAGCTGCACATTTGACTTGAGTTAGCAAGATCAGTGAAGGGTCTTCTTACTGATTCACAGTAAAGGAATCAAACCAAAACTCAAAACTGACCAACCTCATATTTCTGTCTGGAAAACTGATACTGCAGATCAAACTTCTCTGCCTCCAGTTGAAACATCCACTCCCACAGCTCCTTAGCTTTTTCTCTGCAAAACATTGAGAGGAGTCCAGTGTTACTTTTACAATCAAAATCTCCAGACCCAATAATTATTGAACCTACTTGAGTCTGTCCTCACTCAGGTGTTCAATGTCTAAAGGTTTACGTCTGTCACTGAGTATTTTCTTTTTCTTCTCTCTCTCGGTCTGCCTCTTGCCACTGCGTTTCTCTGTCTGGGGAAAAGCATTGTTACCATACATTAATCCAACTTGACAAACTCGTACATGACATAAATTGACCCAACACAACTAGGAATGTCAAGAATAATCTGTTAATCAATAATCATGATTATTGAAGTCATTACATAATTAATGGACATCACTGATGTTATGATGCCAATAACTGGAAATAATCGTAAAAAACTAATCGTGGTACTAAAATCTGTACCACAGCATCTCTACTCATTACATAAGCCTTACCAATTTCTGCATGTATCCTCCAAAGTGTAGACTGGTCAGGGTCTTCTTCTTCTTAGCATCATCTTCTGCTCTCTTCTTAGCTTCCTCCTCTTCTTTACGAGTTCTCTCATCCTACAAGCCAACCAAAAGAATGGAATATTTCATGAGGCCATCCATCCATATTCCGCTTATCTGGGGCTGGGTCATGAGGGCAGCAGTCTAAGCAGAGACTCCCAGACTTCCTTCACCCCAGACATGTCCTCCGGGGGGACCCCGAGGCATTCCGAGGCCAGCCGAGAGACATAGTCCCTCCAGCGTGTCCTGGGTTATGCCCAGAACACCTCCCGAGGGAGACGCCCAGGAGGCATCCAGAACAGATGCCCGAGCCACCTCAACTGGCTCCTCTCGACGTGGAGGAGCAGTGGCTCTATTCCGAGCTCCTCACCCTATCTCTAAGGGAGCGCCCAGCCACTCTGCAGAGGAAACGCATTTTAACTGCTTTTATCCTCGATCTTGTCCTTTGGGTCATTACCCAGACCTCATGACCATAGGTGAGAGCAGGAATGAAGACTGACTGGTAAATCGAGAGCTTTGCCTTTCGGCTCAGCGCCTTCACCACAACAGTCCAATACAGCGACTGCATCATTGCAGAAGCTGCACCGATCCGCCTGTCAGTCTCACACTCCATCCTCCCCTCACTCGTGAACAACACCCCGAGATACTTGAGCTTCTCCACTTGAGGCAAGGATTTCATGAGGCAGTTTAACAATTTGTCCTCAAAGGCTGTCAGAAGGTGAACATTTGGCCAATGAAAGGACAAATTTAATTTTGACAGGGACCAAACTATGTTGACTTGACAGAGCATCTCCCAGTCTTCACTGTATGTAATAAGGAAGCAGAAAAATGTAATAGTGGGTTACTGATATCAATGATGTAAAAAGGCCTGTCAGTTTAATCCATAGTCTGTATATATAAATAGGCGTAGCTGGCCTGCTTGCAGCCTCCCAAGTGTTCATAGGGGCGCTTCTAGCTCCTTCAACTTTCCAACTGAGTACATTGAAAAATTGTCACTGCTAGCATCATGAGTTTATGGAGCTGAAAGCTGTGAGTGATGTCACACTCCCTTGGTGCACTTAGTTTTAATAGCAATTAGCATGGCCACAAATAGCATGGTCACAAAAAAAAAAAAAAAAAAAAAAGTAAACAAACAAAATCAATATGATATAATAATAATATTATAATATCAATCATCAATCAGTCAATTACATAATCCAATCTTCTCTGTAACTTGCTAACCCTAATAATCATCGGTCCTTCTGATCATCACCAACACACACCTAACATTCATACAGTCAGGTGAAGTGTCTTGCCTAAGAACATAACAGCAGGACAGAGTCCCTGCTGTTCCACCTGGCATTTCAAGTGGTCTCCCATCCAAGTGCTAACCAGGCCCAGCCTTGCTTTGCTTCTGAGGTTAGACAACAGGTGAGATAGGCCTATAGCAGGGGTATTCAACTAAAATTTGAGGATGTCCAGTTAGAGAAAATCTCCTCAAGCAGAGATCCGGGACTTCATAATGTTTAATGTTATGATTGTGATACAGAAGTAGCCTAGTTTTATAAATGTCTAAATGTATGAACAATAGATGGTCAAATTAATGAAATTACAACTTAAAAACATTGGCTAAGTAGGGTCAGAATTTTTTGGTCTAAAACTATTTTTAAATGTGCGACAAAAAGCGCACACCCACAGACACAAGGAGATTCTAATGAGACTTAAAATCTCCAGTTGCAAAGATGGCAGCGGAATCTGTCTGCAGACCACAGGATATAAAGTTGTTGGTGCAGTACTTCAGATACATGATTTTTAAAGCATAAATATTGGCAATAAAGTTCACAGGAAGTAGAGTCACTATCACTAATCTGCAACTTCACCTCGATCCGTGCTCTGTGTGGATGTAAACAGACACACGTGAGGAGCTACTCTTACCTTTTTACTTTTAACACTTCAAACTGGATTGACAGTGTGGTTTTCTGGGCTGGATGTCATTATTTGCAGAGGACAATTTCTATGGATATTGTGGACGAGATGCTGCACTTTAAATTTGCCACTTCACCTTCAAATTGCAGCTAAAAGGTCCTATAGGTCCAAGTCCATATGGGATGGACCTGGTTGCCCGTTAGTGACTATAGTCATGAAATACATCTACCTCAAGTCGTTTTTGTCGCTCTTTTTCTCTCTCATTGCGAATTCTTTGCTGCTCTGCCCGCTCTGACCGTCTTTTGTCCTGCACAAAACAAAACTCAATAAGTACCAGCAATTTTTGACAACTTAAACTGTGCAACTAGTTTCATATTTACAATTCTTTCTTTGAGCTGAATGATCTCTTCCTCTTCTTTCTTTCTGCCTTCAAAATGGACCTCAATTAAAGTCTGGAGCTCCATCAGATCCTTCTCCATTCGTTTGCGGTGGATGTCCTGCAGAAAGGGGAGAGCCAAGAGTCACCTGCATGTATGAGCATGTTTGTTCAAAAACTATAAGAGGCCATTTTGTATTTGTAAAGGAAAAAATACATCAATTCATATTTAAAACTCACATCAAAATCCACTTTCTCACCATCAGGGATCTTCGGAGGGATCAGGTTGGGCATGATAAATGGTCTGGAAAGTAAATGAGGCAGCACAGATGAGTGAATGAGTAAATGACTTGCTATGAATGTATTATATGCGCAACAATAACAAACTAACACTAAGTTTATGAGTCAGCTTCCATGTGATATTTTTACACTACATCACATCATCATGTATTCTAGCATGATGTATTTTGGGTTTAAATGCAAAAAATAAAATAATACTGGTTTGCCTCTATTCGTAATACTTACTTGTGTTTTGGTTTTGTTTCTTCGCCTGCATAAAAACAATAATAGTTTTAGTACAGAACGTGAGTTATGGATTTAGAATTCTTCAAAAGTGACATTTACCGTCTCCATCCTCGGCATCACCATCTGAAATAATCAGCACATTTTATATTAACTGATTTACTAAAGCAACAACTTGAGAAGTATTTTTTCTCCTACATATATGTCAGTATTCATTTTGAACAATTTAAGTTTACATTACAGGAAGTATGCCCAACATTCCAAAATAAACAGTTTTCTTGTTGAACGTGAATTGTAGCTTTGGTCATTCAGCTCTCGACACAAGTGACACTCTGTAATAATAAGCACATTCCTATAGGCTAAGTATGTATGACCTCTTCGTGACATCCAGCCCTGCACCCTTGCAGACATACACAGAGGCTGTAAAAATGTTCAGACAAATTACAAGTGTTTGTGATTTGAACTCATACTTTATTTTTAGTGCTGTTTCCTGGTAGAGACATCCTGTGCAAATGCATGGGCCTTACCAGTCACTAACCAGCCTCCAAAGTATAATGGAGTAAACTAATTTCATTTATTTCTTGTACTTTCCTTTAACGATAAATAAAGTTAACTATACTCATAACTGAGAAATGATAAACTATGGTAATAGTACTGACGAATCCAGAATGATGGAACCCAGGCAAATCTACTACTACTCCTAAACTGACAGTATTACTAATAAAATACAATTGTCATTTGTTTATTTTTGTTGTTTTATTTTTTTTAAAGGTGATATACAGGACGAACCATTTCCCTCCCTAAATTGTTCATAATATAATACCGTATAATTAGGTATAAAAGATAATCCCTGCTCAGAACAATGGAATCAAGCCTGAGGACTGGGAGGTAGCCTATCTAAACCAGACTATAGTGACTGAGGAATGACTAAGGCAGACCTAAGACTGTCTCATACCAGAATGTTGTGGGGCCCTGAATAAGCAATGACTATGTACTAACTGACACACAGGAGTGGTAGACACGTGTTTTCTTGTTTTAAATATTACAGTTATGCCGATTCTCACCGTTTTCCTCATTGACCTCCTCTTCTTCCTCATCAGCAGCGGTCTCTTCTTCCTCAGGGGCTTTTGCAAACAACAATAAAGTAACACATTAGTGACAGTTATATCAATCACAGGGCCAGTGACTCACAGTCTTATGGGAAGTACCAGTCACATGCAGACTTGTATTCACTTATTCTTGCGCTAACCCTCATCTCATTCACCTGGGCCGTCCTGCCAAATCTGCTGATCTCAGTCTGAATAGTCGAGAACTTTCTGTTTTCACTTGTGAGTTTATTTCTTCATAGAAGCAATATTGTAATCTCTATTCCCATTCAGTGTACAGATAGGAGTGCCAATGATGCCACATTTTGGAGGTAAACCTCAGAGAGCTTACCTCAGGAGAGACAAAGCTTAAATAACATCATTAGAAGAGTTTACAAGTAAAACTACACTGCAGATGTTGAAGTGCAGCATTATTATAAACTATACTATTCCTTGTAATTCATAATACATCTATTACAGTCTTCATCATCACATGACAAGACACTTTCATTTTAAATATAAACATGAGCTACATTTCAGAACAAGCTGTCATCACTTATGAAAAAGAAAAATGACAAATGTTCAAATCCCATGTGCTGCCACAATTATATGTCCGGGATGTCTCACAGTGATTGACAGTTAAAATCCTTCACAACTAGTTTAGAGATATAGTATGACACTAAGATGAATTTACTCTGACAGTTTGTTTTTCTTTGTTTGGTCTTTAAAGTGGTGTTTTTGATGAAATGCTAATGCACTTATATGGACTAAAATGTACGTATATTATTTGCAATCTTTCTTCTGGGAACTACTTTATTGTTTCAAAAAATTATTATCACACATCTGGTGGGGGGTCCACTACCTGCTTGTCTCCATGAAGATGTCCCACAGCATGGCATTAAATGTATTTAACTCCATGAGGACAAGACACCACCTGGCTCAGTTACAGGTCAGATCTATGGAGAGGCTATCCTGCTCTCAGTAATAAGACATGTTTTTCAAGGTAACAACAAAAACATATGAAACCAAGTAAACACAGAATAGATCTTGTTAATGCTACTGGAACATTTCATGGAAAGCTGTATCATCTAGAGACAGACAGGTAGCACACCTCCCATCAGAAAAGTTACATAGTGCATCTTTAAAAGGAACATTTATGTAATTGCTGAAACCAAAATGAGTATAAATGTGTTATGACATAAGACGGGATTTTTGAATTAAAATGCCTTAGAGACTGAAATACTGCCATAAGCCTGATATACTGCCAAATTATGTAGAAACCATAGTGATTTAGTCAACATTTTACACCCTGTCAGCGTGACGGACGGTTAAGCACTCAGATTTTGTTGAGTCAGGTTTTTAGTAAGTAACCTGATCTTCTGATAACAGCCTTGACATGTCTTGTGGAAGTAATTATTCTTTAGTCTGGTATTTATTATTGTAGTTCACACACTGACGCTAACCATACAGATAACCGAATAGAGTATCTTTTTACATGTACAAAGCAGTTTTGACATACATTTTCATTTCAAATCCTGTTACTCTTGACTAACAGCTAAAGGTTTATCTTCATGATGTTCAAAGTGAGTATAGACAATGCATGTTTTTCTTGAATGAAAATAAACAAGGATAAACTGGTTAATGTATTTGAGTAATATTAACATGAATAAACAAACCCAGAGTACAATCCTGGGGGGCTTGATAACCCACAATCCCTATAGTCTCACCTTCCTGCTCTGCCTCCTCGGGGTGCTCGGCCTCCTCTACCTCCTGATCCCCTGTTGATAAAACACACAGAAGACTGAGCCAAGAATGCATAAAACAAGGACTTAGGCAATATGCATGGAAAAATGAAAGATAAATGCAGTATTATTAAAGTGTGATAACATCGGGCTGTAAAAAAACAAAAAACAAACTATAAATCATGTAAAATGTGTTGATAACCACAGATACACTGATAGCATTCACCACAAGAGGATATTCTTCCAGATTTTTCCTTTTATTATGTGGGGTAAAGCAACTAGATAGTTTCAATAGATTTACCCACATGGATCTTATTTGTGAAATGTATTTGATTACTCAGTTTTGGATTTGATAGGAGCATTTTAACATATTTCTGTGATATATTACTTAGTTTGCAAATGATATAAATAAAGCGATCTTATAACAGGTAATGTACATCAAACTGCACTGGTAGTTAAGAAACAAAAAGCTGCAATGGTATTATCATGTGCTTGAAAGAAAGAAATTCACACCTGCTTTATTTCAGCGATACAGTATTTAAATATAATGTAGTATGTAGTGTTAATATAGTGCACTGTTTCAAAGCTGCTTATATATTTTTTTATTTTTTCTGTATAATGTCACATACCTTCAGTTGTCTCCTCCTCTCCTCCTTTATTAAAAACAAAAGGCACCATCAAAAACAAACATTATTTCAATGTTACTGAATCAAAAATTTAAATAGATTTAAAAAAAAAAAAAAAAAAAAAAAAGTTTTTATACCCTCTCTTAGCTGGAAAGTAATTCTGCAATCAGTAGGAAGTCCAAGTCAAACTCAAATTGTTGAGGTGGGCGTTGCCATGTGTAACTGCTGCAACTGTGCCAAAGTCACACAGCAATAATGTTTCCTAAACTAAGATTAGTTTACATTTTTGAATAAGGTCATAAAACCATGCAATGAGGTCTGGATTAATCCAGGTTTAGTCATTAGATTTGCACAGTCCATTTACAGGCTTAGAGATTTTAATATTTACCATCCTAATTGTAGTAGAATATTTATAATGTAATTTAATCATTTTCTCTGTGGGAACTTAACTGTTAGGTTAACATAATCCTGATTAAACAGTTAGTCCTGAGTTTGACCCCAAACATGTTTGCAGTCTTCAGTATACTGAGGGAGTATACTCTCTGTGATGCAGTCTGAGAAGTCCTTGTTGTGTGTGCGCTGGCTCGAACAGGTCTTACCTTCCACCTCCCTGTAAAAAACATACACCTGAACATGACTTTTTCCATACAGTAAAGGACACACAAAGCAGGCTGTCAATATCTTAGAGAAACAAAGATGTGCTCATATGGTTTCTTATGTAAGGACTTGGTACATATCAGCTTGTAATAACCAGTTCTGTATGTAATTTATGGCCAAAGGTTTAAAAAATAATAGTGACTTACTCTTCATACTCCTCCACCACTTCCTCTGTGTCTGACATGGTTCTGGGATACTGTAGACCCAAATAAAAACTCCAGTTGGAACAATAATTGAAAAGGGTACTGTTAACAATGTTACTGATTCTTCATTGTAGCATTTCATAATTTAAAATATTACTTGATTTTGATGTTTATTTTTTTTTTGTTCTTCAAGAGCCTATTTTGGTAAAGATAGGAAATACTCAAGAACTTTTGAAAAATAAACTAACCTGAAAGGAGAGGTAGAAACCTTGAAGCAGCTAGCAGACCTCACTGGAGCACTGGAATCCTTGTGAGCATGAGGGGGACAAATGTGGTGGGACAAAATCTTTTGGACCTCTTGTTGTGGTATAAATAACTTTGAGATAATGTGTGCTCTTTATCAGCTTGCCCTAATATGGATACATAGGTAAACCATGGCTTGATAAGACACTGACACAGCGCAGGCATTCACTCTCCACACTGAGATAAGTCAGGCTAAAATAGATTCAAATGAACCACAAATGTTCAAAAACATTTATTCCTTCAACAGGCAGTTTTTGTACACACAAGGACCAGTTCATAGAGAAGACTGGGAAAAAGACAATGTACTAGCATTTTATTGTTGAATCACATTATAACCATCACCGGTTTAAAGTGCTTAAATTACATAGCATAGTCACAGAGCTCATAAATTTGAACAAAAACAAACTTAGTCTTCAATAATTTTTCAGTAGCAATGTAAATTTATAACAAAAGCTTTCTCACCCATGTAGGGCCTTTTCCTTCAGAGTGCACAAAAAGATACAAAAGTTTAAAGCAACAATCAGTCCGCCTCCTTCTGCTCTTCCATGGTGTAAGCTCATCTGAAAACTTTAAAAAGAATAATATTTTAGATGTTTATTGTAGTTTATACTTTAAAGTTGATGACACAATAATAATTAGTTTTCATCTGTATTGCAATAGTACTTATCCTTACTGAATCAAATTTTTCCAGAGCTGGGTTTAGAGTCTTCAGCTTTCTTCTCAAAAAGGCTTTTCTTACTGCTGATGTCCACATGCCTCAAATCCTACAAGGAAGTTAATTAAGAAAGAAATTACTACTTTTAAAATAATTTCTTTATTTTTACATTCAATTGGTTAATACATACACACAGTACATAATACATACCACAAACAGAGCAACACACATATACACATAATGCATACATTATTCACACATATTACATACAATAACATAAAATCAGCAAGTATATGTCCAAGTCTACTGTTACAAGAGTACTATTGCCCTCTAGTGGACACTGAAACGATTATAACAATAGAATTCACTCACCGCGGGGCTATGTGACAATCCAGTTTGGTTCCTCTTATTCATCCACTTATTGATCCTCTCAGTCATTCCAGTTTTGATGATTCTAAAGTCCTATAACACACCAAGATCAATATTAGCTATGCTTACATGCACACCAAAAATCTGATCATTATCTGACAAAGTTAATGCCAGATAAATAAATGCATGAATAATGATGATAAAGTACATGTTTGTGAGTACCTGTTTGCTGAATACAAGGCTGGCCTGGCTCTGATCCTGCTGCTGCTCAAACAGGCCTCTCTTTCTGGACACTTCCTCCATCATAGACAGAGTCTTTTGGGACACATCCGGGGAGCGCACCATCTCTGACCTCTACTCACGCACAAACACACACACAGAGGAGACTGTGAGGTACGTATAAAATAATATGATAAGCATCAGTTTGTGTGCAAACCTGAGCTGCCTGGGCCAGTCTTTCCATCTTCTCCTGAATGGACCTGGAGGAAATCCTTTGCCTGGAGCTTAGCAAAAAGAGGTAGTAAGCACCACAGCAAAAAATGTTCTATACATGTACAGTATATATACTACATTTTATTATTGGAATATATGGCTTTTCATATATTGTAAAAACATAGTACTGTTGCAGTTTCACAACGCTGACTCACTTTCTTTGGAATGATGATGCTGTATCTACCTCTGGACTTTGCTCCTACAACAACAACAACAACGATATTATATTATTCAAAGCATAGTTATTTTACTTTTTCAGTATATTTCAGTACATAGTATATATTTCAGTATATTATATCTTACTGTATTCTGTTCAAACTTCTTGGAAGCAATCCTCACACTTGCACTACAACATCCACAAAACAGTCACTGAATTAATGGGAAATATGCTCAATATGCTCAGAAGTGACTGTTTACCTTCGCTGCAGTGGGGAAGTCTCCTCCTCCTTCTTCTTCATCAACTTTTTTTTTTTTTTTTTAGCATAAAAGACAAGAGAAAATAATAAGATTCAAGTGTTTTTAGTGGCATAAGCAACAGTTGAACATAACCACCACAAAGGAATACATGAATAAATATAAATATCACATGATCCATGTTAGACTTCTGGACTACTACAGACTTGCTGAAGTATGTTATTGATAATAATGATCTGTTAAACATTGTGTTATACATGTTTTACCCTGAAAGAGATGGTCCTGGAACTCTGTCTGACAAATGCAGGTTTAGATGTTGGTTCAAATTTAGATGAGCCATTTTCAGTGTTCTAGGATGGAGAAAATATGTTAATTTAAGGCTACAGAGAAATGCAAGTCACACTTCAGACACAAGAGGGAGATGTTCTCAACTTTTTAACATTATATTTGAGGTAGTTAGTTGATTACTAGTAGGAACTGTGTGGGAAATATATCAGACATTGAAACATTTCTCATATTAGAAACAAAACAAAATAAAGAAAACAAAACAAATAAAAAAAATTAATAAATAAAATAACTCTAGACAACTCCAAGAAATGTAGTGAATGCCATTGACTACACCAAACAATCCATGTATTGAACATCCACAGATAATATAGGTTTGTACCTGCTGTGTGTGTCCGTTCTGAACAGGGCTTGGAGGTGCTCTTGATGCAGACCAGTTTTCTCGTGGTGAGTGAGGAGTCGTAGGAGAGCGAGGGCTCATGGGAGTTGATCGACCACTTGTGGAAGGACTCTTGTCAAGTGAGATGGACACAGAACTATACCACAAAATACAGATAGACACACACTGGGTTAGAAAGAGATGGCAAAATGAGAAATACTTGGACAAGGTAAGTCTGTCTTCCATCTGGAACAAAATTAAGCCTAGACCAGGACAATTGCAACACCACTAATAAAGGTCCTATATTATGCAAAATTGACTCCTGTGAGCTTTTAGTCATGTTATAATTCTGACATCTCCTCAAAAACATACTTGGAGTTGTGTTTTGTTTCATTCACACATGTTTGAATAATACTTTATTATTAGTCTGTCTACATCTCCAAAACTCAAAATGCTCTGTTCCACCTTGTGATGACATGTAATTGTAGTTTTCAAGTTAACAGCTCCTTTAACCTTTTACTTTTAGTAGAGATTAGCAATGCCAGGGCTGAAATGATCCAAATGATTCTAGTGAAGACGTATAGATCTTAAAAGCAGATTTTGTCCACTACCACATGTGATGTACAAGGTGGAACCTTGTGGAGTGTTTCATGTTTGAGCGAAGAACCTAAATATGCAGGGTTACTGTGTTAAACATGTGAGAATGAAAGAAAATGCAACTCCAGGTATGTTTTTGATGAGCAGCAGCATTATAATAGGTGTGCAGATAAGTTCAACTCTTTATGGAGTAGGCAGGTGTATTGAAAGAACAAAAATGTGGCTGTTTGCTGCAGGTGTTCCAATCAGTAGGAGCAAGTAGAGGGTGCTCTTGGAAAAAAAGGATCAAAACTCAAACACAACAGACTCCAGGCACTCCAAAACAGTAAAAAGTTAACACATCACACGAGGAAAAATATAGTTAAAAGGCTTAATTGCCATTAAGCCCTGATGAAGACAAGTTAAGGTCGAAACATGTTGGCTTTGGCCATTCAAATAAAGGCCTTTTAACTATATTTTTCCTCGTGCGATGTGTTAACTTTTTACTGTTTTGGAGTGCCTGGAGTCTGTTCTGTTTGTAGGCAGGTGTATTATTGGCAACTCAGACCACATTTTAAAGGAAAAGTTCTCTCTGATGCCCTCTGGGAGGTGCTACCTTGCCCCCAGCAAAAAACTAATAGATTTGCTAATTTCTTTATTCCTTCTGCCATTCAGATCCTAAACACACAGAGGTGAAATAGACATAGCCAATATCCTTTTTTTAAATTTTTTATCTTATTGTTTATTTTTTTAATGTTGAAGTTCTGTTTTGTATCTGGCATTTGCACTTGTGCCACATTTGTACTTTATGCCTCATTTTCCCAGCTCTGATGTCTATATTGTACGAGCACCTGACCTGTGTGAACTGCTATATGTTTGTGTTTTTATGCTGTACTCTGTGACTGCAAACAGAATTGCCCTTCGGAGATAAATAAAGTTTTCTAAACTAAACAAATCTAAAACTTATAACAGATCAGAATATAGTGTAATATAGGTCTAAATATAGGCATAAAGTTGTTTATATAATATAAGCTATGATTTATTGTTTTATCTTTTAATATATGTTCTTGTTCTTATTTACTAGAAAGATGCTGATTTCCTCTGTTGCCTAAATGCTATGCTGGATTTGAATACCATCATCAGTCATTCAGTACTTGTACTATTACTAAATAAATGTCATTGTGTCTATTGATGACAGACTTTTACAGAAGCTTATAGTGTGTTATTTTACTATTCCTCTGATTATAGACTTTACATTTCTGTAGACATGTTTGCCTTACAATAATCCTTTTCTAATACATGCTGAACAAAATAAAGACCATATCAACCTGACAAACTTGCGGGCCGGGTTTGTTGCTGCTGGTGGATCATGGTCAGTGGATGATGACGCTCCATTTTCAAACTAACAAAGAGAGAAACAGAAGAGACTATTTATGAGCACACAGGCTTTTGTACAGGGCCACTCCTACTGTTGCTTAACCATACACTGTAAGTACAGGTGTGTAATAAAAAGATTGAAGTTGAATGTAGTCTACAGTTTCTCTTATCAGGGCTTGGGGATGGTTTGCATGCTCAATGTATTTGCAAAAACTATGCAAACCTTTAGAGCAAGTTTTCATATTGTTTTAAGATTGTAATTCAGAATGAAAATCTAATTTACTGATAAATAATTTATTATTGCCATGGATTTAGTCCAGGAATTACTGGTACAAAATCTAAAGGTGGTCAGTTTTACTTAAAGGTGCATTATGTAACATCCAAGGTGTTTGCTTGTCTCCATAGTGATGTTATGTTTTGCAAGGAATGTCCACAGTATGGCATTAAACATATCTATCTTGCATTTATTCAATTACAGGTATTTTATAGCTCAAAAATACCTTGAAAAACACGAGTTCTTACTCTGTGCAGGCTTTCTTCTCCATAGATCTGACCTTTAACTTCCCCATTGTGATAACCAAATTTATTTCCATATTATGAAATAATCCAAGCAAAGTGGTAGCATCTCCAAGGAGACAAGCAGGCAGTGGATCCTCCACCAGAAAAGTTACACAGTGCACTATTAAGTTAATTTTTCTTAATAAGTTACACTTATACATGTATTTTATTGCCTTTTAACTTAAATGCACTGTGAATATCAATTTAAAAGTAAAATAATTTGCCATATCAAGCATGTTTTCCTCAATAATTAACATGTCTCTGTGTGGAGTAAATGACGTCATCCCATTGCCCTGTATTTGTCATCAGATTCTAAAATGGGATGATGTCACACTCCTAGATGGGGGCAAGAACCAGTTATTCTGACTAATTACATGGTATTTAACATATCCTAGGAAAAGTCACATGTTGAACCTGATCATCGACTTTGAGTTTCTAGAAAAAGTACTATATAAGACTAAGGCATTATTATGATCATAATTTTAGGAACTTGAACTAGCTTTTTCAACACAAAATCATCACATTCATAAATAAATATTAATGCCAATAGAGTATTGTGATGCCTAAACCTCCCTCTTTGGTGTTACTTGTGTGACTTTGCTGCTGGGATTGGTCTCACTACTGATGCTTACTTGGGGGGGTGTCACTCTTGTAGTCGGCTGGGCAGGTTTAGATGTGTGGACTCCAGTCTGAGAAACTGTGGCAGTGCTGGTCTCCTCAACGTCTCCCAGTATCTCCACTCTGGGCTCTGCAGCACCTTGATCATCAGCATCATCCACCACCTCCTTCTGCTTCCTTAAGGTCTCCACGTGACGCATCCTCCGCCTCTCGTCCCGGGACCGAAGCATTTCCACAAAGTCCAGCTGCATCTGCTCCACACTGTAAGCACATATACTCGCATCAGGCAAAATGTGAATTTATGACAGTTGGCTTGTCAAAGAATCCATGCCAAAAAAAATGATCTGAGCTTGATACTAATATGAGCAGGTACAGATACAAACACATTTGCAGTTTGGATTTCTCATGATAATATTAGAATGGATTTGGTCTTCATCATCATTAATATAAGACCATATGACCATATTTCATTTTTTGTCACAGTACCAAGAGCTGAAACTGCAGACTCTCCATCATGGAATCTCTTGGTGGTAGGATGGGCTGGGCAAATTCACAGTACAATTTAATTGTAAAGTGATTTCTGTGACAATATGCTGTTTTTATGATGTTGTCATCTGATTCTGTAATTCTCTGTTTATTTCTGCCCTATGTTAAAAAACAAACAACCAAACAAACACTTTTTTCCACCGATTCCCCTTACTAAACAGCCTCAGCCATGGGTGAGTTAGTAAGCGGTGGATTTAACCAGTCACAGTGAAGTGCAGAGTCTCAGAAAAGACATATTATTACCCCTTTAACACAGAATTGTGTTAAAATTGATATCATGATCCAAGTCTAAAAAAAAACAGGAAATACGTACATGGAGTTTCGCATGTGGTCTAACAAAATACCAAATAAGTTCCTAAAGAAGGTGTGTTATAAATAAAGTAAATATTTGGCAGGCAACACATGTCATTACCCATCAATACTTCAAAATGTGCTGCCTGACCCATGAATATTATACATTATAGCTATTTTGTAAAAGCCTTCCACTGTAGGCCTCAGATTTAGTTACTGTGCCAATGTAAACTGTTTCTTTGAAGACTATATCGGATCTCAGGTCGACATTTTTCACACTTTAGAAATGGATACACATGACACAGTCCCGTGGGGCAGAAGTGTCCATGTCATAATGTCCCTCTATGTTCATGTAATCGTACCTCAAAAATGTGAATTTTTATAGAAGAGGAGTTAAATGTACCCTGTAGCTACAAACCACGATGAAGACTAAGCAAAAAAGAGGTAAAAAAACCCCCAAAACAAAACAGTATATTTATCGGGAAATGCCTTAAAATAATTAAGACTGTAACAATTAACCCTGCTTAGACCTGCGTTATATCTGATTTGCTACAAAGACATCATTGTTAAATAACACTTGGATTGCTACATGTTTTAAAGGACAAAGGACTTATTTCCCTAGGGAGACATTAAGCGCACCTTAATTTACCCCGAACCTGTTTTTGAATAATAAAACAGACCTGCTGAGACCTTGATCGCCCGTAGGTGTCCCATGGCTGACCCCTTTCTCTCCATGTTCTTGATGCTCTGGACCCCTAACGCTATCAGGGTCAGCAGAGGAGCTCGACCCCCTCACCCTTCTTCTCCTCTCTCTCTCCACCTCCTCCTCATCCTCCATGGTCCAGCGCTGAGCCAAACTGACCACAGACAGAGAAGCAAGATATTTTAGACAGTAAGTGCAACAACAGACCCATGCAGCACACCTTAAAATTATGTAATGTTTAATTTTTTCACACCTGTAATTAAAGTGAAGTGTACACAGTAAGATTACTCTTATAACGGTGATAACAAAAACCTGCTGTACTCGTTTAACTACATCTTATTAATAGTCGAAAGAAAAACAGTAGTGGTCTGGTCTGTATCTCTTGTGTCCTTTTGCCAAAATATATATTTTTTTAGCCTGCTGTATGCTTCACTGCAATAAGAACACAGTAGTCTGTTCTCGTTTAATAGTAAAAATCACGGTTAGTGAACATCATTAAATGTAATAGGCCACATGACATCGGCCAGACCTATTGCAATTACGAGTTGTTTAAATGCAGAAGAGACAGTAAACGCTACTTATCCAGTAAACATTGGAATCTTGGAATAAAAATCTTATGCCTTACCTGGACAATGCCGACCAATTTTTCCGACTGATGGACATTTTGAATTAAAAGTAGGGTCCAGCAGTTGCAGGAAACAGCCCAAAGAGAAAGTCGAGTGGCACTTTGAAGGCGGCAGTGAAGCGACTGTAGAGCACCTTTACCCCAGCGTTTACTGCTGAGTCACGTGACCGCCGAGCTCAGGTAAGAGGCTCACCCGCACGACCAAAAAGGGAAGAGGAGACTGTGTGCTTTCTGTTAGATTAACGTTACATGTGGAAATTTGGGTGCGTGTTGCAGTCTTAATGTGTGCAATATTACAAGTAAACAGTTTGCCCTTATACTAACACACATGTGTAGGCTACAATGATCATGCTGAGGAAACATTTGCACACTTTTACCTTTTGTGAACAGCTCAAAGGACAGAGTCAAGCTGTCACTGATCATTTAGGGTCATGATTGCATTAACTACAGGATACTGCTATTGAAATAAAAAAAAACATAGCCTTGTATCATAACCATTTCCAAGTTTAGACACACTAATAGACTGATAGACACCGTACACACTAATGGACTACCATTGGAGGGGAAGATATGATCTAATTTGAGGCGTTCATTGGTCAAAAATTCCCACTTCTTACGATGATTAAAATTGTTTAACAACAAAATAACAAAAATACAGTGGGTATTGTTGTCTAAAATGGAAATAGGAACATGAGCAGCCAAATGAAATGGAAACAGACAGGTTCAAACATAACAGCGGCTCTTCTTGTAAATAACTTTATGCATGGCGTCTTTCTTTGTATGTGCACAGTTGGATTCATTGTTTGCGACTTTGAGAGACTACACCCTTCATCTGTAGTCAGCTGTGGTAGCATATCTACCGGACTCTGACCCTTAAAATTTCCCTACATGCACCTGGCTTGTTACAAGTCCCTTATAAGCTCAAGCATGCTGAAGCCTCTAGAGGTGGGTACAGATACTAAATGATTCACTAAAGGAAAAAAAATAAAATAAAAAATAAAATAAAAAAAATATTCAGACGTTTTTGTTGAACTTGAGTTTAGCATATTTTGCTTATGCATTCTATTCACTGAAGTTTTTATTGAGGTGAACATTTGACTCTGAATAAATATTCAGTGGTATGACACCTAGCTGCAACAATAAAATGGTCATGCAAAACTATTTTACAGCTGAACATTGACCTCAGAGGGAAAGCAGTAATAAAATATCTATTGATCTCTTATACCTGAAATACAGGAAGTTGTAAATGTTTGACTGATGTACATCCAATGTGCAATTTAGCTCATGTAATACACAAATATTACTGTATCATGTTACTTCACACCTTATTTAATCTTCTGGCACTGAGCTGTCATTAAGCCCAAATTATACCCCTAACAGAATTTTAATCTTCCCCTGTAAACCTATTAAGGATTTACAGGGGAACAAACTGGCCTTACACGAGTATTTAATTCAAGTTATGAATAAAGTTGGTGTTAACTGTATAAAACTGTGATAAAAGAAGACAACAAAATGATCTAGTACACTTTTATTAATCACAAAATAATTTAAGACCACATTCAAATGAAAAAATCTTGTTAATAATGTTTTATTTTACCCATGCAGAACTTTTTTAATTATTAAAAAATTTTAAGATGACAAACATATAACATTAAAACAAAATACAGCCATGGTGATTGTACTTGGTGCCATATTTTGCCACAAAAGTTGAAGTTGTGTTCAAACTGTGTTCAAAGCTGCCACAAACATTTCAAACACTGAACAAATATTAACTTTAATGTTTCACTTAATTATGAATATAATAGAATATAATTGTTAACTGCTTTCACTAAGTTGACACTGTGTGTGGCATCTAATATTGTGTGTGAAACTACACTTCACTGTGCAGGGCCTTTGGCTGCATCAAACATCTTCTTCCTGCCCTCCATCCCAGACATGGCCTCCACGTTCTTCCTCCAGTCACTGTCCTCCACGGGCCTCTTCTGCTCAAAGCACATCAAAAAGAGGTCATGAGATATGATCACATGGTAGAACACAACAAATGAGACAGTGTTTAATGTGATTATGAGGGAGATTGATTAAGCCCCTAAATGGACAGTATTTTGTACTGACACTGAGGCTGACCAGTGAAGCAAGCGGGACTAAAAGCTTCATACAAAAGGATCTTTGTTGAGTGCCCATTGCCTGAACTAGACACACAGGGACTGCCCTGCAGCCCAGTATCTTCACCACACCTTTCACAAACTCATAAACATATTCAGTCTTTCAGTCTTTTAGGAAGTATATCACCTATTCAACATAGTAGCCCATGTCCAAACCTTCTCTGTGTCTTCCTTCTTGACAGACTTGAGGTTGGCTCTGAGGTCCATAGACACTTTGTGTTTGGAGCCCAGTAAAGAGCGCAGGATTGCGTCGGCAGACACACGGACACGTCTCAGGTTTGGCCTCTTGAATTTCCCCCTTAGGTCCAAAACCTTGATGTTCAAGTCTTTAATCTGGAACAATTTAGAGGCATTTACAGAATTGGGCAAACATGCATTTCTGTAGTGCACTGACTAAAAATCTGTTACCTCACGTGTGTTAAGCATGACTTTGGCCTCAATGTCATAACGCTCTTCATCGACTACATCAATCTTGGAATGAAGCTCTCTGCACAGATCCTAACAATCAGAGAGTAACTTGTACTTTTCCGAATAATGTATCTATAGAGTAACATTTTAAAATGACTTCTAAATCACTACAGTGTAAAAATATAAACATGATTGTTTCAGCATGCTTTTCAAGACCCAAAACGCAATATTTATTCACTCCACTTGGGGGTGGTAAGCTACTACTGTAGCCTCAGCTGCCCTGTGGCAGACTGAAGAAGTAAGGCTTCCATTCCATGCCACTAGATCCTGATCACCACTAATCACTTACACAGACACACCACAGTCATATAAGGCAAAATAGGTAAAGTGTCTTGCCTACGGACACACACACACACAGCCACCCCGCTGCAACACCTGGTATTTTCAGTGGTCTCCCATCCACGTACCAGTACTAACCAGACTCAACCCTGCTTAATTTCCAAAATAAGATTGGCTCAGGCTTTCTCTTGGTGCTATAGCTGCAAATCTTTGAACACATTAGTACTCATGTTTTATGATTTATTTTTGTTACAACATTGCATAACGCAGTGTACCTGCAGCTGTGCCAGACTGAGTCCGCTGGTGTTGAGAGGAGGAGCTCTCTCTGACAGGTACTTCTGCTTCTCCTCTTCCTTCACCAGCACCTCCTGTTCTAGTTCCTCTTTAGCTTTGGCCACCATCAAACTCTGCAACACAAATGCCACAACATGTAAATTCTCTATGTATGTATTTATTTTACACTAAAATGTTGATTACAGCTCCCATGTGGTCTATACAGAATGATACGGTATCTTGATTTGACTTGATTACCTTGAGCATCAGCTTGCGTGATGCAGAGATCTTTGGTTTTCTCTGGAGGAGCACAAGCTCACATGTTGTCAGAGTACAAATCTTCAATTACAGAAACCACAAACAAATTACTTCTCTTACCTCATGCCTGTAACAGAGAGATAAGCACACCTTAGACATTTTATTCTTTTGGTCTATAATTCTACAACAGCGGCTAATCACTTACACTTGTTCTGGCATCCTGTTAATATCTGCAGGGGGAAGCACAGTTAATCTTAAATATACAGTGAATACCAGCCTGACTGTTCCGCTTTAAACTATTTAATGTCATAGTAAGTACATGCATAGGATCAGCTGCAAAAATTATGATGATTATGAACACAATTATGATAAGCTATCATGGGCACAACAGATATTGTTTTGAAGAATTGTCTTCTTAAAACTTCATGTATGGATTGTGGACTGCCAAATGATGACATTCCATGTGGCTGGATTTAATCAAAGACTTTGACGGATGTGTCATGTCTTACCACACAGTCACTCCATGTGCCAAGTGTTTTGTATTATTATCACCCTATGTCACCTCTTGTTCATTTGACCTCATCAAATGGCCCTCCTATCTCTCTCTCGCCTCACTCTCACCCCCATCACCCAGGTCCCGCTTCAGAATAATGCCCACACAAGATCACCTATCACAACAGGGTTACAAGCGGCTGCCATGGATTACGGACATTCCTGCCTGATAGCCGTCCCTGGTCCGGTCCTGCTGCCCGCACATCCCCATCTTTCGCTGTGGGATTATCTTTAGGGGTGGAATTTCGAGTGGGCTGTCTCCCCAAATAGACCTGGGACATCTGATGGACAGCTGCTTGGAGATGATTGTGCTCCAGGGGTATACCAGGCCTGGACCAGGGATTTAGCTTAGCACTAACAGCTCTAACTCAGAGATGCTCTGGAGCCTTTCTGCTCTGGCCAACTTGGCAATGATCAAAAAGCGACGGTTAAAAACATGCTTTGGAAAGTTCTTGTCTGGAATTTGAACGTTGGCTTTAAAACTGACCTGTAATTTATAACTGTATGAGGCAGATTGTGTGGTTTATTCATCAAAAATCAGGTTTTAAATCTAGTTTACAAACTATTAAATAACAAATGCACAATCCAGCCTCATGGATGTCTTTGCCAGTTCCAAGTCAGAATGCTGAAGATTGTTCGAGGAAGAGCATCCTGATGCTATACATGTTTAAAAGCATTGTAGCAGATGAGTGGTCACAACGGACAAGAAAATCTAAAGGAAATAGTCCTATTGAAAAAACATGATGCAGTCAAAAGGCCACTTCTGTGCTTGATGAAAGCAGTAATGAAATGGTGTGAAATGGCAAATGATTATTCAATTGAATTAAGAAATAGGTCTCAGTACACATTACAATTGCCTGTAATATGTAATCACAATATACTAAAATCCCGGTGGGCACTTACCAGTCTCTGAAGAGTGTTCAGAAAGTGCTTGGATCAGGATGGGCAAACTGGGATGACTCTTGTGATTTTGGGTCTCCCCTTTTAACTGCACCACCCTTGGCTCAATCTCTCTATTGTCACTGAGGGCTATTGTTAGCACCCCCATCTCTGCAGCCTCCTAATCTCACTCTGTCCAGTTGTTCCCCGACATTTATGATAAAGCCACAGACACAGAGTTAGAGCTGAACTGTTGGCTGACCATGAAAGACCAACCAGGACCAGTCAAATTCCTAAATAATTGAAACGGTCCATCTAAATTTGTACAAGTGATACATAGTGGAAAACCTAATAAATAAATAATTGTCTTACCATTGTTGCTTCACGGATACAATGACGTATTCAATTATAGTTACATAAAGGTAAGTTAGAGGCAAAATCATAGTTACATAAAAGTAAGTTAGAAGTAAAGCCAGTTTAGTGACGACGCATTCTAAATTCTTCATTCACATGCCCTCTGGCGGCGAAACTGAAACAAACAAAGTTTTGAAAATGTGTTTGAACAAAGTTTTATCTACATGTTCATAACATACATTATGAACGGCAAAATATATTCCGATTTCAAAAGAACAGATCACTAACAGAACAGGCTTTTTCTTTTTTTTCCTTTTTTCTTTTTCTTTTTTTATTTTTACAACCAACGTTGATGTCAAAGTAGCCACAAGGGGTCACTAATGCATTTCAATTACCTCCCATGGTCCATGTTTAAGCAAAGACGCTCTGGGTTTGTCTGCAGTCATCATAGTTCTTTACACCCCTTACTTGTGTAGTATAAGTATAACAACATTTTTATTTGAGTATTTTTGCCTTTACACATTTTCATGTAATGCTTCGTGTCTAGTTTTGTTTCATGAATGAACAAAAACAGACTATTGTTATCGTGCCAGTAGGAAACAAAGAGCGCCCTTGACCAGTTAATTAAATGTCATGTGACAGTGTGGTTCTTTAAATTGCCCTCAATTTCACTAAACTCGTGTGAGACTTTACCATTCTCCCACATTTTCTTTATAAACATCATAAATATCTTACTCAGTCCACAACAATTTTGAAGACTCTCTGAAGAAACAAAACATTTCCACAAACAGCTTTAGCACCTACTAATAGTGACCCCTCCAAAGTGGTACAAGTTGTGCATGTTTGAACGGACGTGATAAATTTATGTTTCTAAAATAAACCGCTATTAACTGTAAACAGAGAGAGTGGTAAATGTATTCACTCCAAACCTTTGGCCTGTTGACAGTGAGTTAATATTTCTTTTGTACCAGGACAACTGAGGGATTACACAGACATAACACATAGAGAGACATTGTTATTAGGTCACTATAGGTCACAACATTCAGAATACACAAAGTCAAAATTCAGAGAAGGTGTTTATTAAGGAATAGTTATGTTTTTAAGTTATATTTTCTAAGTAAGTCTCTATATATGTTTTCTATGTATATAATGCAAGTGGCACCAGTGAACAGTGATGGATGATTTTGGCAAAAGTAAAAGTACAGATACTGGAGCAAAAAAAAAAAAGTAAAAGTTCTGCATGAAAAAATGGACTTAAATAAAAGTACCTGTTTAAAAATGTACTTTTATACAAGTACTCAAAAAGTACTTAAAAACTAAAAAGTATGTCACAGTTTTTGAGATCTAAAAAACCTTCAAATGTGGTGGCTTTGTTTAAGATTTGTAGAATTGTATTTATTTTTTGTATTTTTTCTAGGTAGTTTTTATTTGTATATTTTTGTTTCCACAAACTATGAACATGTAAAAAGTAAATCCCCTCAATTTTTTTAGCAGGTCTCAAACAATAATCAATAATAATAATCTTTTCAGTCCTGTTAAAAAATGTAGTGGAGTAAAAGTGCAAAGTATCCACTTTTAAATTTACTTTAGTAATGTACAAATACCTTTACTTAAATGCACTACTTTACTACTTTTTCTTTGTTAAATTCCACCACTTTCAATAGATAAACAGTCTCTAAAAAAACATGGAATGAGAGCCATGGTCCAAAACAGGTACAAGTGGTCACTCTACCTCATATGAGTTAAATGGTGTACTATACTTTGTGCTTTCTGCATTTAAGTTTTTATGAATACGTGCATGACCATATTAGTGTATTGGATTCTTGGATAAATTGACCAGATTATTATTCACCCTGAATCTCAATAAACCACTCTCCTCTTGAACATCTCTACGGTCCTTCACATACAGATTCCCTCCTTTTATGCATATACTGCTCTTATGTCATTGTATCCATTGGTATCTCTTCCTCTGCCCTCCCTCTCCCTATCTCTCTCTCCTCTTTTTTCTCCTCTGGCCCTGTGCTGACTCATGTGGCGTGGCTGTCTCTGGGGCTTTCCACAGTAACTGGAGAAGTGCTCATACAATCGGCCCTTTTATCCCTGACCTGCTCTAAGCCCTATAACTACACTGACTCCAGCTCTCTCTATCTCTCTCTCTCTCTCTCTCTCTCTCTCTCTCTCTCTCTCTCTCTCTCTCTCTCACACACACACACACACACACACACACACGCACGCACCCCCACATACATGCACACACACATACACACACACATACACACAGGTGAATAACATATGCCAATCCAAAACAGTGTATGAACGTGAATGACTGGAGCTGGGTGTGCTCGTAAGCTTCTGTGTGTAAGTGTGCGTAGGTGGATGTTTGTGTCTACACGCCTCATGCTTATTGTGCTTCTCATTTGTTTAATGCAGACTTCACACAACACAGAGAAAGATGGTGCTTTTACTTAAGCACGCACTCAAGAGAATAAACTATTATTTTCTGATGATCTTTTTAATCACAGTACATATAAACAGGTTGGCCTAAAATTGAAACAATTAAATACATGTTTGTTTGTTTTTTATTATTATTATTATAACGCTGGCTGCCCTATAATCTAGAGGAAGTGACTGATGTGTGTATATGTCCTGTCATCATACCCACAATCTCATCTATAGCAGCAATTATTTTATACAGTGGGATGATACAGTGACCAGAATGTATGTTTTATTAGTGCAATATTCTAATTAGGTTTGGCTACAGTTCACATGACCCTATATAATGCTGCATTAATATTGAGTGCTCAATAATGGCAGTATAACTAAAACAGATGGCATGCTAGGGGCTAATGATGTGTAAAGGTTTCCCCATCAAAACACAGGGTGTTTCCTAACCAACAGAAGCTACCGTTGTAGCACATGCACATCCTCATTCACGTTCATTGTCTGATAAACAGCCCGGATCTTCTGCCGTCACTGGGAGGCGGGGTGCGCGCAAAGGGGAAAGGTCTTTCAGAAGCCGGGCATGTTCTAACATATCCAAGCAGACCAGCCTACTTAGCCTATACCACACTTCGTCTGCCGCTTTACTTATCACAATGAAGGCAGAAGTATAGACTTGGCTTATTTTTTTTTATCAGAAAAATGTGTTAACTATTTCGTGGACTGTGAAATGAATGGATCCTTCTCTTGGCTCATGCTCCGCTCGTCACCATGTCTATACCGGCTAAAGTGATGCGCGAGGGGATGTTGGAGAAGCGCAGCAGTGGGCTCCTCCAGCTGTGGAAGAAGAAGCGCTGTATTCTGACAGAGGAAGGTCTCCGTCTCCACGATTGCAAGGACAGCGGGAGCGGAGAAGACAGTGATGCTCCGTGCGTTGCGTTTGGCTCAAAAGCCAAAGAGCTGCGCTTTGAGCGCATGACTACAGTGGACTGTGTGGAGTATAAACGAGGACTCGTGTACTTTACGGTGGTTATGGCCACGGGGAAAGAGATAGACTTCAGATGTTCACAAGAAGGAACCGCCTGGAACGCAGAGATTGCCTTGGCTTTGGTGCGGTTTAAAAACCTACAAGCAGTACAGACAGGAAAGAACCGGCATCTGTCCACCGCACACCTGAGGACCTGGGGAGAACAGGAGCTCTGATGGGACAAGGTAGGCACGATAATGACTGAAGTACAGTTTAGTACACTCACCATAAAATAGAATGTCATTCTGTAATAGACTTTTCACTGACTACATACGTCTTCAGTGACAGGAAGATTGTGTTTATGCGATGTTTATGCATGGCACTAATAAAAAAATATATTGTATCTAGACTGTTTTACATAATTTACTCTATTTGTGTGTAATATTGTTTGACACAGTGTCCATTAGGCTATGAGTATTAAAACTGTATAAGCACTGACAGATTGGAATGACAACAGCCGACTCTTGGGATCAAGGTGACACATAGCTCACAAGTGCCAGTCTAGTAAGTAATTACTATGCCCAAGCAGCCCACCAATATGCACGATTTGGCTTATGACCTTTTCCACGTAGTAAACTTATTTTAATAATTAATTTATGGTGCAACAAGAGCTTACAACATATCATCTGCTTGCCTCTCCATCCAGTAGCAAGTATTTTTAAACCACACGTAAGTGTTTGTCCATATTGCTACAAAGAATTACTCTAAAATGAAATAAGCTTCTATTTGAGGGAAAAGGGCCAGAAGTTCATCCATTCATTACCAGTGGTCAATGACCATCATATGACAACAACAGCACTATTTATTGTAAGTAGCCTAGTAAGTGAAATCTCAAATGTTAAGGCTGAACTATGAGCTCACAGTCCTGGAATCCAGGGCTTCCTTAAGAGACAGATGGCACGGTCAGGCGCTGAAATTAACTTCACACACTTCAAATGTCGACATGTTTGACGCCTCCTGTAGAATGTGATAGCTTCCATGTTATATGATATACAACAACTATGACATAATGAGTTCTTGTTGTCTTGCAGAATGGCCAAAGAAAACCAATGGGAAAAGGAAGGTGCCTGGATCCTGCGTTGATCAAAGTGGATTCAACAGTTGCCTATTTTTGATGTTACTATAATGTTATGTTTTTTTCCATGTTATATATTGACCTCTCTGGCAGAGCTATGAGCATTATATTTCTTTACATGAAGGTTGTGGAGCTGCTTGGATCATCTCCTGTATCTTATATTCTATAGGTACACCTCTTTTAGGACACTTTACTGTGGTCACTTTTTTCCTCTGTGTTACTCAGATGGATACACTTGTGATTGACTGAATGGTGCTTAGGATTTGGCACTTTTATATTTGTATATGTACTTCCAAACCATGTACAGTATTATTAAATAAATACACATTTAACTGTATTGTTTTAAAATATTGTATATATTCCTTATTGTGTGCAACAAAATATAAACTATTTAGGCAAGATTTAACCTCACTCAACAACATATTCTCTATAAGATTATCTTTATAGGCTTTCTTTATAGTCTTTTTCTACCTTCAGTAAATTTTAACTGAATTGTTGTGAATTTCTTGAATGTTTAAAGTGAGTTTTCAAACAGTTATTGTTTGTTTTTCTCATGTTAGGTAGATCATTGTAGCAAAGGCTCAAAAGATTAGATACAGCAACATGATTTGTATAATTATTTAAGAATGTGCTTTATATCTACAAATATGATTTTATATCAAGGCTGTAATAGAAACTTCAGTTATGGTGATGAAGGAATCTTGCTTAGAGGTGCATAGCTCTGATTTGAATTTACTGGACTGTTTTGAGGGTGGAGTTGTGTTTGCAGGTGGCCTACTGCACTGTATTCCCATGTGTCACTGAGATGTTATGACAGGAATGAAGACAATGAGCCTGTGTCATTTCTTGAAACTTTTAACTGTTTCGCACATCAGCACTTCCGCATTCCTCATGCATACAACAAAGGTAAGTTTCACTCTCACATACTTATGTAATAATGCCACAATTAAAATACCATTACTTACATAGGAGATCTGCAACTGCCAGATGAGTATAGCCATATATTTTTAAACAAAAGCACGCACAAATTATTATAATTTTTTAATCAATAATACTGTAAAAAAAAAAAAGTGAATTTCTAAGAATAGACTACTAATATTTAGTGAGTCAGTGGGAAGGCCTATTTATTTGGTGAGGCTGCCCCCTGCAGGAAGAAGCAGGGTTGACAAAGTCAGACCATCAGATGCATTGCTGTCCATTCCGCTCTTTGCTGCCCTCTACTGGGTGTGCGCCAGAGCCCCAGCTCCCTGGCCGTAACCAAAGCCTTTAGGGCCGAAGTTTTTGGCATAACATCCTGAAAAAGACACCAAACAGGTAAAAGCACTCATCATCATGAAGACAGAGTGGTCTGGTAAACATAATAAAAGAAAGATGTAAAATAGTGTTAATTAAAAAGTCAAGGAATTTATTCCACATGCAGGTGAGCATTGTTGTTTGATAGTTAGCACACGTTAGCCAGGTGTGCTAATTACCAAACAAGAATGGGTGTTAAAAATTAATTAGTCTGTCGAATTTTTGGACTTATGTAAATTTTAGGACATATTTTCACAAGGACAACTTTATCTAGCCCAGGCATGTCCAAACTATGGCCCAGGGGCCAAATGCGGCCCTCAGACAAATCTTTCTTGGCCCTCAGGCTTCCAGGTGAATTGGCCCAAATTACCTTACATCAATTAAAAATTAACTTTTTACTGCAAGATTTTTTGAAAATCTACCTTGAGAAAGCCAATATTTAATATTTAGTGTGTGGTTTTAAGGATCTTAGAATGAGCCATAAATCTTTATTCATTCTAACGTGTTAAACATGCACATATTTTAGTTATTCACTGTATTGAGCTCAAGTCTACGGCCCTCGATCGGCCCTCTGCTTCGTCTGTCTTTAGATATGTCGCCCTTGATGAAAAAAGTTTGGACACCCCTGATCTAGCCCTTGCCTTTTGTGTATTGTAAACCTCAGATGACCTTTGTCAGGTGTGACACGTGTTCAAGCAGGCTCTGTTTGGCATATCAGGGACCGTGGCCTGGCCATCCAGGAACGAAAACCGAATTCTTTCAAAACATTAATGCAAACTGCCAGATAGATAGGTAGATGCATATATTGTTTCCCCCCTATGACTTAAATAAAACTGACTATTCAGGGTTTGACGTAGACATGTGGTGAGGTAACCCAATTTATAAACTGTACCTTTGCAGTAGATTTCTCCATCCTTGTCTGCTAGTGTAGTGGACTCTAGGCCTTTCCCACATGTAGCACAGCGGAAACATCCATTCCTATGCCACGACTATGAAAAAGCACAAGACAAGACCTTACATTGTACCCTTGCATTGTACTGTCTCTAATGACTCCTGTAACATCTGTAATGGAGTATTCACTAGAGGGTAGTGGGTCCCTTACACTGCCAGCTCCTATCACTTTCTCAGCGGCATAGACATTTTTGCCACAGCGAGGGCACTTGTCTGCTCCTCCAAACTTCTGCGCAAACTTAGATGGGTTGGTGTTACTGGTTGGACGATGAGGACCTGGTCTGGCAGAGAAAATACACAAAACTAAACTCATTAATAGTTAAACAAATTACGTTATACACAATTGAATGTATCTGTTACTTACTCTTCATGTGTTATACCCAGAGACTCCCCCTTGTCCATGCTGAGAGTGCCCGCTCCCTGCCCATAACCATAGCCTTTTGGACCATACTTCTTGCCATAACAGGCCTTGCAGTACACCTCGTCTTCATGAACTGCCACAGTGGTGCTGTCCAAACACTTCCGACATACCACTGAAAATAACCACAGTTTTATTTATTGTGTTTATCATGTTATGGGTACATATTTTGAACACTTTTGCCTTGGTTAACTCCTAACTTTTGCCTTTTATGGAGCAGAAATGAAAACATGATGTAATCCGAATTCCATCCCAGGAATGCTTGATAACAACGCTGGATCAAAGATAAGTACGCCCAGGAACCTCCCTACATTTCATTATAAAAGAGCCTAAGACAACAATATGTTTCTTTTCCTTTTCCTTTTTTAACATCTTGGTCTACTTCATAATAATAACACAGAACTTTATATTCTGTGGGTATTAAATGTTAATAGATCATAAACAACAATGACAGGAAACAACAGTAAGTTTACTCACTGCACAGGAAGCAGGACTTGTGGAAGCTCCGCCCATCACAGAGCACCTCTTCTGCAAAGTACACCGTCTTCTGGCAGCGACCGCACTTGTTACCTCCACCTAATGGCATCCTATAGGAATGCATGCAACATACAATATGAGAAACACACAGCAGTACTAAACTGTATTGTAAAAATGAGGTCTTTTTCCATATTAGGTTACACCCAGCTGAGTCAAACTACATCCAGACCCAGTAATTTAAATGCTGCCAATTCTTTGTGGGTTCAGTTAAAGACATGGCATTAACTGTGGAAAAAAAGTTTTGTTTAACCACTGAACAGTTTGTGCTTCTGCAGCTGAGCAGAGGCCTTTAAAAGTCTACTTCATAGTGTTTCCCAACATGACCCTCCCTATTCAGTTTTCCTGAAATCCACTTTCCTGTTTGGAAATTTCTGCCACTGCCATTTGACTTTGACTTTGATGTGCAGTTCTGGCAGGCAGTTTATAACTTATTTGCATTAATAAAGAAGATAAGTTAATACCTGCTCTATCATAAAAACCTTATCTCAGAGTTGATTTGGTTTGTTATTACATTCATTAAGTGTTCAAAATATACCTGGAGGCAAATCAAACATATATCTATTTGCACGTAATTTTTAAATGTGTATTTACTAAATATGCTGTGTCATGTTGTTTAGAGATAATACAATCAGTGTGGAATAGAAGAATCCTTGACAGTTCCCAGGGGACTCAGCATCCTAAAGTGAGGATACTATTTCTTTAAATAAGGTATGCTCAAATAAACACAAGACAAACTACACACACTACACAATACAATTCACAAACACAAAAAGAAAAGGAAATGGATGTAAAATATGTCAGAATGTGCATTGTGCAAGTTGATATAAACATAAGCTGTAGTTAGTAAAATAATACTGACAAGCATTGCGTCAAACATGATATAAAGTACAAGTTTAGACATGTATGAAAAGTTCAGGAAGACTGACTCAAATGTGAAGCCTTGATGGTTAGCTACTTAGTCACTATTCCTTTTATGTCATTCAGGAAGTATATTAATACTTTATACTTTACTATTAAGATTTACTCAAACCTCTTTACTGTTTAACTATCAGATATTTACTTTGTCATCAAGCATGTGACAACCATGTTGAAACTTTGCAGTTTCCTTTTAAATAATTCTCCAAAAGAGTTTATCAAGCCAAAAATACACATACACAACTGCAACTGCTTAACTATTATACAGACTAAAAAATGTTAAAAGCCATTCTTACCTGAAGTATGTAGGTAATGCTATGTAGGTAATGCAAGTCTGGTGGAAATAGGCTTGAGGGTGATCCTGGTAAAACTCGTGTGTGTTCACATAAGCAAACAAAAGTCCTTAGTTCCTCACTTTTAGCTGTGCTGCTGCTAACTCTGTTACGCTAATCTATTTGTCCATGTGGTAGTCAAAGAATGTCGGTATGTGCCTGTTCGAATTGTGGCTGGCCCAGATGTGAAAAGGGAGGAGCTTCTGAGTCTGCTCTGTGCAGACACACAGGGAGTGGGAGTGTCCACTGACTGCGCTGTGCATAGGAAAAGATGGTTTTGTTGTAATCTACAAATCAATTTAAAGGTGCAGAATGTAACTTTTCTGGTGGAGGATCTGCCACTTGCTTGATGTTACTGCTTTGCTTGGAATGTTCCACAATACGGAATAAAATTTATCAATTTGGGGACAAGTAGATGGTACCATCATGCCAAGTTTTGGCCACATTAATTGACGTACTTTGTCCTCTGCCCTCATATGCTCAGTGCTGTAATTGAATCTTGTTCTGTAGAGATCTGTGGATTATTTATTTATTTATTTACAAAGCAATTTACAAACATTATAAATAATTCATATGCTTGATTCTATGAAATCCACCTTAGCTTATAGATGGGCCTCAGACACAATTATGTGTTTTAGTAAAATATGTTTTCCATTAAAATAACTGTACAATAACTATTAATTTAGAGATTCAATACTGACATAACCTAATATAAACAAGAAAAAAAATAAATAAAGTGGATTGATTCATTGTAACATTGTTAGCATTAGTTAGTAAGATACTGCAGTCCATGTTATAATTTATCAAATTATACTAATCTCAGGAATCCAAAGCACTAAAAAGGTTAAAAAAAAAAAAAAAGTAAAGTATATTCATATGTGCTATTCAAATTAAAAAAAATTTATTCGCATCCAAAACCAGAGTACGTGGTTGATATACAGGCAGACAGATCCTGATAAAACCTATTGTAACTGTCATAATGTCGTGGCAGCCTCAGCTTCTCAAAGCAGGTCGACGCTGAGGGAAAAGACGCATTCACAATTTCCACTTTCATTTCTGTGGTGGGCTTTTCCCATCCTATCCAGAACTTCAGGAGGTTCTTGAGCTCTGCAGGAGCAGCTGATGTTAAGTAAAAGTTAGTGGGATAATCCTGTTGCTGTGATAGTAAAGGATTAAAGTACATACCATTTTCAATAAATATTTTTAAGTAGCTGCACACTCGGCATACATCCACACTGTCCGGCTCAACATTATCATCTACAACGTGATAGTTGTCAAAGAAGACTGTCACAGACGTAGGCCAGATGATGCAGTCCAGAACAATCTGAAATCATGGACAGTCACAGCTTTATTGAAAGCATCTGTACATTATTTGCTCTTATATGCTCTTTTACCTGCGGTGTTATATATGTCTCTGATTCTCGTGGAAATACATAAGGAATGACATCTCTTCTTTGCATTAGAAGTGGCCAAACTCCTGTCTCTTGTAGTCCTAGTCTTAGCTGGTTTACTTGCCCCCTTGTTCCCTCAATGACCTTCCGAACAAAAGATTTATGAATACCCAGACACTTATTGTGTGAATCAAGTGATATTGTTGTGTAAAGGTTGACATTACAGCATGTTGAAGTATCTTTTTGGAAAGCCATTTTCTATTGTTGCTGTTTGGTGTTGGAAGGCCCAAGGAAAAGCTGATCTATGAATTCTGCGTTTTTCAATTCCACTTCGCTATGAAGCTATTAAAATATTAGTTATTCAGTTGACTAGGTGTATTAAGAGTTCAATATTCAATATAATTAGATTCATACTTCATCTTACCACATTGACCACATCTCTGATGTCTGTGTCAGGACAGTCTGCTATGCTGATGGGGCAGGTCTCCTCTGATCCTCCAAACAGAACATGAATTATAGCAAGGCTTAGTCCAGAGAAACTTGGGCCTTGATGCAAGAATGAGTGTCCAATCATCCGTCCTGCTACAGTGAACATGTTCTTCGCCAGTAACTCTTGAGAGACGGATGGGATCAGGTGATCAGTCTCACCTTCAAATAGTTTAGTAATACTCATACCCCCTGAAACAAAAGACAAAAAGTTACATGAAAACACATGAAGTTCATTGTATCTTTATGTATGGTTTGTGTGCTCTTATGCCTAACCTAAATGTATGTGAAATCCACTTATAAGTTTAAAAATCACCATAGAGAACATGTGACGCTCAACTCCACTTCCTGTTGCTACATCACCTGTGGAGAAGTGACAGTTTTCATACCACACAGCATCAGTTTATTAGGTCTCTCTATGTGACTGACTGTCCTTACCTCGAAGTTTACACTCAAGAGGTGACGCCCACTGAATGTTGTTTTTCTTATAAAACTCCACTAGTTCTTGGTCTTGCTCCTCTTTATCTTTGCGTATGTCTACACTGAGAAAAAGTTGCCTGCAGCCTTTGTTTCTCTGCAGGAGTTCTTCGCACACCAGCCATGATGCTTGTTTTGGGTCCGGCACAGTTTTCCAGTCTGGTACTGAAATGTAAACAATCATAGTATTAAATTTACTTTAATGTACTACATTCACATTAAAAACATATAGTGACTGATACCTCTCATATTATGGTTTGTAGATGATTCCATTTCTTTTTCTGACCTCTGTCAGAGTCTGTCACCTAGAAAAAGGGGGAGAAAAGTTTACGTGTGAAAGACCTGCACTAATGACAGCCTTGTGTTTGAACATGTCTGTTCTGCTGGCCTCTTAAATGGCTGTTCCTATGTGTTGAAGGTATGCTAGTCATCTACAAATGTCCCCAAGCAACACAGCAGTGTCTTTCTCTTTCATAAAAAAAATGAAAATCCAGAAACAAACAAAATATCAGACATTATACAAAGGCTACTGTGCATTGTAAGGTATTGTCCATTGTACTGGTATTACTAGATTTGGGTAAATCCAAATTAATGCAATCTACATCAACAATTATTCAGTGTCTGTGGTTCTTAGATGTATATAGCTGTATGTCCAATTGAATATTAGATGAAAAAGCTGCAGAGGTTTTCTCCAACATAAATAACTGAGACACATTAGAAGAAACAGGCAGAAGTCAAGAGTATTGAGTCTTACCTGTGCGACCTCCGACCCTCCTCTGTCTGCGGTGCACTGTTTACTGGCGTAAATGTCTTTTTGGGTTACTCCCAGTGGTCCAAGCTGGTTTAACTTGTTAGTGCAGGTATCGTAAAGACAGAAAAGACAGTGCAGAGAAGTTTAGCCCTAAGCCCAAGCCTTTAAAGGCCTCTCATAGTAATAAACATTTTTCTCATTCTGTAGTAGTTGAACATGCAGAAGTTATATCTTATAAATAATATAATGCAAAAATACCCCCATCAAATTACATTTATTTGTACATGTCTTAAGGATTAAATGTAATAATTATAGGTATATAGATAGATATAGGTAATAATTCCTCTATGTTCAATCTCAAATGTATTTTCTTAGGCCTAAGCTGGTACACTGTCAGACATATATAGCATCTACAAAGCTTTGGGGGCAGAAGTGCTACTTGGATATACAAAAAGTGTGCAGAATTGTCATTTTGGTGCTTTTCGTTGTAGGGACCAGTCTCAAATACAAAGTAGGAAAAAACTGAGGCACTCAAAAAGTACAAAATAATTAAAAACCTTTAATACCGCATGGCAGATAATGTTAAAATCACGCCAATGCGTTTCGGCCCTTCGGCCTTCAGGGTAATCAGGGTAAACTGATTTGTCCTGATGAAGTTTTTTCCTACTTTGTATTATACATACATACACACACACACATATATATATATATATATATATATATATATTTTTTTTTTTCATCATTATTTTTGGTGAACAATATATGTTAACATGTTAACATACTGTATTTTGTATATGATGACCATATGATAATCATGTTTTAAATGGTTTTGTTTAGTGTTAGGATCTTTGCATCAGTTTATACTGGCAGAAAATGTGTAAACTATAGAAACATAATCTTGAAATTTATAAAATAAACTATCCTAGCACTAGTCTCTGTAGTATTATTATTTTATAATTAACAAAAAAAATGTTAAATAACTAATTTCACACAAGACAATGCTTTACTTGTTAACATACTATGACATATACATGTGCATCAAGTGTTTAGATTGGACTGTATGTATTATGTATGTGTTAGTTCTCTGAAGGTCATATGTGAGGCTTGTTTCAGCTAATCAACATGTAAGCCCCTCCCCCTGGTTCCCTCTGTGCCCTTCAGGGGGACAGTCACACAAGTGTCTCATTGTGAGAGCAGCGTCTGCTACAGTCTACATCCTGGGGCAGATGAATGTGTCTTAGGGGATATGGGGTGATTAGTTATGACATTAACCCCCCTTTGCCCCATCCCACACACACGCCTCAGACATAGATGGCCTATAGTACGCACACGTTATTACCCATAATCCCTTGTTTGCAGTGACTTCCCCTTGTATGGGCCACTCAGACAAAGCACCACATCATGTGATGAGTGCTGTGCATGTGGTTGACTTTGGGCTTTTGCAGAAGTGGATCTTGAAACAGAAGCTGGGTAAAAAGGCAAACATTAAAGGTGAGAATTAGCCTGTTGTGATGCTGTTTACATTCAGTAGACTAGAGTATATGTGCATCGTACAGTGAGGGGGAGGGGCTTGGCATTATAGGGTACAGTGCATTGAGGACAGTTATACTGTAAATGTAAAATACAAATTTTAAAATGCAAGATATTGTGTGAAGGTTACTCTATACTTTTACTTGGAGCCTTCATTGAAACTAATTATGGGTAAATAATTACCATTAAGTATTTATGGTACCCACTGTTGTAAGCATGTACATTCTTATTCATTCCCAGTCTTGAACAAAAAGACTGTACATAAAAATCAAAATCTGTGGGCAGTACTCTGTACACTGTAGATCACAAGTTTTTTACTTCTTGTAGCTCTAGTGTACTTCAGGGCTTTGCTCTCCAGTCACATGTGGTGAACTGAACTGAGAGTGATTTTGTGGTTATTTACAGTGGAGACAGCCAGGCCACGTCCAGGGTTAGCTCATTCAATCCCTGATCAATATGTGATCAACCAGAAAGCTCTCAGACTGTACTTTACTGCGGTAAGAAGGCTTAAGGAGCTTTTAGAAGTGGAAGTATTGATTTACAACACAAATGTCTCCTTCAAATCATTGCTAAATATATTACAAAGACTTATATTTAAATGCCATATTATATATCAAATCTGTATATAGTCCTCATTAAATATTCAATGATTTTCCAGTGTGTCTGTAAGCAAGCATAGCAGAAATGTGAGACTGACGATTATAAGACTGACAAAGAAGTGTGTCAAAGTACAGGATTATTTGAGAAAGGTCATCTTACTACATGCACTACATGCATCCAATCAGGTCTGATATGATTTAACTTGTGCTTGTCATTTCTACTTAACTTTCATAAATGTTTCATTAGTGTCAAGAGGAAATGCTTATTTAGAACCATGGTATTAAAGATTACTGCACACCACATAGTTCATAACCACATCAGCAAGAAACCTTAATTTGAAGTTGACATGAGTTCATTAAGTTGATGCGGTCTGGTCCTGAAAAGTCAATTAATATGCATCGATTTAACCTGGCCTTGGATTTTGTTTTAACACTTTTACCCCCAGAAAGTCTTTTAATCTCTATATGGAACATCTGGCTGGCACATGCCTACTGCCTTGTTAGTTATTTTCTCAGTGACTCTAGCTTTAGCTGTCTTTAAAAACACTTTTGCTAACCACCAATTAGGTGCTGTAAACATGTAAGGGCTTGGTCCCTTCACTGTGTGGCTACATCTGCTTAATTATCATGCATTAGTCATTTTATACAGGCTGCCATGTGCTAGAAACACACTCGCCCACCAATACGTACACAGAGATACACTCATCCAGCTAATGGGGCAGACTGCTATAACGGAGCTTATATTTCACCACAGGGAGGCAGCCCAAGCCAACAGGTCCATTACAGTGGAGGAGAGAGAGAGGGAAAGTGAGAGAGAGAGGGGCGGGACTTTGGCTGCAGGCGTACTGCGGCAGCAACACGAGTGGCGTGACGTGAGAGAGGAGACACAAACACACACAAATGCACATGCTCCCAGCGCACCGGGATGGCCAAAAGTAGACCGGGTCTGAGCCAGAATACACACTGCGCAGAATACAGATGGGGAACTAACTGACTTCTGCTTTGTATTTTATCCCTTGCTTTTTAAAGGTGAGTAACACTATTTTTTTCATTTTGACTTTTTGAATATTGATTGCTTATTTTGACTATTGAATATATATTATTATTTGTATGTATTAGCATGTATAGCAAGATTGGTTCACTATCTGTTATAGTTTTAATCCCAGTCCCAAACCTGTAATAATGAAAGTCAAACAGTGTATACCTGATGCCAAATCCATATTGAGATTATAGTGAACTTGGGGGCAAAGAAGATTTACTGTGACAACACCAAAAATAGAAAGTGTAAAAGAAAGAATGTAGTAAAAATACCTTATATTATAAACAGTACAGTAGTAAAAGAGAGATGCAAATAGTATGATGGAGGGCATAAGTGGATGAAAGAAGGGGGAAGGGGATATACGGGAAGCAGAGGTGACAAGATGTGTTGTGCCTGAGTCAGCTGTATAGAGCCCTGTATGAGTCAGGGCGGCACCAGTAGCATGCTAAAGAGTGTGTATTTGGGCTGGACAGGCTGTGTTGGTTTGTGGAAAAGACAAAGATAGCTCAAGTTCAGTATTGGAGAATTTGTTCTGTTGTGTTCTTTGGTTATATCATCCCAGTGGAAGTAGAGGCACAGTAAAGTGTAGATAAGCATTATTTTTTGTCAAATCCGTGTCCTTCTTGTTTTTGCATGTGTCTCCACTGTTTGTCCTTGATGTACTTTATTATATCTTAGGCCCAAGTACGTACAGCTCTCAATTATCTATGTTGCACGTTGGCACACTACAGAGTCTAAGCAAGACGATCAGCTACTTTTTTCCTACTAGACCTGCAGTAGAACCAGCACAGAGAGCCATAAAGAGGATGCGCATATATACTTTGTTTATGGACTGTCCTGTCTATATGAGTTATGATGCTAAGAAGATGCATCAACTTTCCGCTGAGGAAGCTACCATTACTCTGTCTTGAATATGGTAATATATTGTAGTTTTAGAGGACTGTTATTAAGTTATATTCCAAATCTGGTATTTATTTACAGTTTTTAATACCAGAGATCTTTTAAAGACCAAAATAATTAGACAGAAACAAATGACTAAAACTTGTCAAAAGAGAAAGAATCCAGGCCGCGGTAAATATATTTTGGTCAAAGCTAGAACAGAAAAAGCAACAATAGAAATGGCTCAGGATTAAGATAAATCATAACTTGAAATAAAAAAAAGAAAAAACACCATCGTTCCACTTCCAGGACATTTTCACATCTGGATTTTCAACTCTGCATGACACTGTGTCATTGTGGGTCACTGTGGGACAAGTAAATTTCCATCTAGACCACTGGCTCACAATAACATAAACAATAACGACTGTATTATTCAAACAAGTAATTTTCGTGCCAAATCGCAGAAACAAACATTTGAAATTGCTGTACATATGAGTCACTTTGGGGTAGAGGTTTTGATTGGCTAAAAGTGTTATTTCTGTTTGTCATTTCTTCCTGTGTCGGTGAATGGTTAGGTAGTGCCCACCAATGAGAGAGCAGCTATGAGGATGCAACAGTGATCCAGGAAAAAACACACCATTGTTAGAGGGACGTTGGAGAAGTGGGACCTACCTCCTGCCAGCTCTGCATATCCCGCCAAGACACGTCCCAAGAAGAACTTGCCCCATTGAAAGGTAAGATTGATACTTTAGGGCCAACCTTGGTACCATGGCATTTATTTTGTATTTTATCAACAGCGGTATTCTGGAGTTGTTACTTATTACTTATTTCTTATTATTAGAGTACAGGTAACATTGAACCCTTAGAGGGGTTTGATCATTAAGCAGCTAAATGACCTCATTGTTGACCCTCTTCGCTAGATTTCATTGGCAAACATTGACTCTGCTTATGTCCCTCGGATTCAGTTCACGTATTGATTTGTGGATGAGTCAGAGGATATTCATTTCAAGGTCCTGACTTTTTTTGTGAGAGAATTTTATGTCTTTTAACAGAATCAGTACAGTTTTGGTCATGTGACAGAGCAGCTATGAAGTAATGAGGTTATGACTTCACAGTGAGAGTATCTTGCCATTACAAGTTACGGGCATGGGACCTATATAACCTGTGACAAATCACTGTTTCTGAATGAAATGAAACAGAATCCCACAAATGATGAACTTTATATTTTTTTTTGATAGGGAGTCTACAAACTACCACAGTGATCTAATGACTTACACAACTTTCAACAACAACTGTGCCTTTATGTCTGAATAAATGAAGAAGATGTGGAACTTTGTGTCCATTTATGTTGTGATGTCACAAAATCCCAACCCGTTGAAACTACATGTAGCTTTTTTATTGCAAAAATAGGGAAGTTATTTAATCTGAGTATGCGGACATACTATGTTTAATAAACATTTACAGAGATGAGAAAATTGTTCAATAGTGGAATATTCTGACTGCTGTCATTGCACACTTTGTCCAATAGGTGGCACTATCTCCCTTGCTGAATGAATAGCTAGGCCACAGGAATTTTTAGTATCTTAAATGGCATACACTGTCATTATGTTACGTAAGGCATGTAAACTTTAGATTTTATATGAAAATGGATATTCATTTTTGAATGAGAAAGACATAGCACTAAAAAGTAAAACATAAATAAATGTTTATTATTTTATATTGATAATATAATCCCAAAATTATTAATCAAACTATGACATCTTGTAATAGATGGAATCCAGCTCCACTGACCCACAGGTTGGCAGTGTGTTTCCATTTCCCACAGATGAATGCTGTTGTTGTGTCCTTGGGCAAAACACTTAAACCTCCTCGCACCTAGTGTCTGCGTACACTGGTGTAAAGTGTGAGTGTGTAAATGGGTGAGTGGTTTCTTGTTGTAAAGCGCTTTGAGTGCCTTGAAGGTGGAAAATTGCTATATAAAAATGTGACCACTTAAAAGCTTAATATAAAATGACTCACCCTCCATTTGTTAAAAAGTGCGGACAGTGCCACCACCTGAGCCTGTGTCTTTATCAGAGCTGTAATAGTGCTGGTATGATCTCAGTCTGTCCCAGGAGAATACATCATTTCCATACAAATGGCTTTGGCCCTCTGCACCTGTGCTCCTGGAGATGTTCAGGGGCAGTGGGGGACAGAGCTGAATTCTCATACACAATAGTGATATTGCCTTTCATAGTAGGAAAACAAGAGGAATTCTGACTATTATGATAAAGTAGTAGAACAGAGTCTTGGCAGGCTGTTGTATACCTTTCTTGTAACTTTAGTCTCTAAAGCTAGATGTATTATCTTCAAATATCAAATCAAAGTGTTTAGAGAGCAGTGAGCTGGGGTCTCATTTATAAAGTATGTACAAAATGTTACATATGTGACTTTCCATATTAAATTAGTGATCTATAAAATCACTTAACTGGATTAAGGGTCTGAATTTTGGGCATCAAAGCTTTCAGAGATGAGATCAAAGGCGATCTTTTCACACAGAGAAGAGCAAGTTTGACAAAGTTTGTGGAAATTTGTGTTCTGTCTCTGCGTACACTTTTAGTAAGAATTTCATATAAAGTTTCCTAATTGAGAGCCCTGGTCTAATAAGGACATATTGATGACCAAACCAGGAGTAACTCAGGGCTGAACCAGGACTAAACCAAGACTAAACCAGAACTAACCCATGTTGTGAGAAAATGAATCTTTTATTGTACATTGTATAATGTGAAAGAACCCATTTCTCTGTGATGATGCATGTTAAATCAGTTATTCGAGAACATACTGCCCTGACCAGCAGCCCTGCCTGTGAGCCTTGAGTTTGTATCAGTGGTGTGTTTGTGTTTTGAATGTCTAGCAGGCAAATCTGATTTGCAGTCTGTCAATTCTTAGCTGAAAATAAGATGAACTCGTGGTATACCATGTCCCTGTTTGTCACATATGTCACATGGTCACATGCCATTTAAGAACAGCAAACCTAACCTTATTATGGGTGTCGGGAATGTCATATTATGTAACCTCATGGGAAGACCTATAATAAGTTAACTTATCTCTTTTACTTCCTTTTTTAGAGAAATGATGAGTGGAGGAATCAATGTGAAATCTGCCCCCCGGGCTTCATCCTCAGGGATCCCTCTTCCTCACAGCCTTCTGCCCTCCTCTCCCAAAACAGACCCCCGTCAGCGCACCTCTAACCAGCGAAGGACATCCTCACAGAGCCCTAAAGTCACCCCCTCTCACACCCCAGTCCACTCACCCTCACTATGCCAGCGCAGCTCAGCCATTCCTGCTTTCTTTGCCAGGGACCATAATCTAAAAAGCCAGCTCTTTCAGCGGACCGGGACTCTTCCAGTTCCACAAGCTTCTCGGTCGGCTTACAGCAGTCCCATCACTCAGCGCAGAATAACACCAACGCACTCTAAAGACATACTGGATTTGGGGAAACCATCCTACTCTCAGACTGAACAAAATGGAAACAGGAACCCCTGCATTAATAAGAACCAAACTTTGGTTACCTCTTGCCAACCCTCACAGCAACACTTTAGACATGGGTTGAACTCTAATATATGTTCTAGTGAAAGTGCATCCACAAGGGACAGAGAGAGTAACCTCCACACTTATCAAAGTCAAGTTAAGCCCAGTTATGATGCTGCCTTAAAAGACCGCACTGACTCTTTGAGCCAATCAGATGAAGAGATGAGGACTCCAGAGGATGGTAGTCCCGCCTCTTCTCCTGCTCCTTTGCCACCACCACAAATGGATTTCAACATGAAGTCTTTGCTACCTACATCAGCCAGTCCACAGGACCAATACCAGCAAAAAGAGGAGACATCCATAGACACCAAGGTCAACATGGCCACTGTGGCTCCATTTAGTTTCAGGTAAGGCTTAACCACAATACAAAAAAACTCGTCTTGTCATCTTTGACAAGACAGGTCTTGGTTTTCTGTGATAGGGTTGGTAGTTTATTTTTGTTAAAAGGGAATGCATTAATGTTAGGCTGCTGTTTATTGATAAAGTGTTCAGCTTCATTTGATGGGACAGTGCATTTGAAATCGTGATGCATAAACCACGCTTCACTCCTTTACCGTGTTACCAATATTACAGTTAGAAAAACTATGAAGACAATTAAAGGGGCATAGTTTGATGATTGTTGATGAACCACGTGTAATGTTTTCACAGAGTTCATATTCAAGAAAGTGACCTCTCCATGATCGATGAACTGAGTGACTGCTCTTCTGGATCTATTGAAATCTGTTGTGACGACATAACTCCAGGTAAAAAACATCTACACACATTTACCTGACACACATAGCTGCTTTTAGTTTGGTTAGATACTAATAAAATGAATGGTATTTTTCGGCTGTCAAGTCAATCTAGATATGCCTTTATTCCAAGAGGCAGATTGGTGACATTAAACTGTTAATGGCACGGAGCAGATGACCTTTGGGACTGATTGAAGCTAAGAGCCAGTGGAGATAGCTGTGTTTGTGGCCGATGTTCATTGGGCCAGTAGTGAAGCATCATTTTAGTGTTTTCTGTGTCATTCTGGAGCTTTGTCTCTAGTGAGCCTGTGGAGGGTTAGAACAAGTGCTTGTAGTGGTTATCAAAGTTAAGAATTCCTAAACGCTTCCAGCTATGAACTCAAGGTTAAAGACAAAGGTATATATAATTTAATTTTTAGATTAAAAAGACAGGATGTTTTTGGGGAAATGCTGATTATGAGTACATATCCCAGATAGAGAAGCAATCAGAAAAAAAAGATGTTGACCTTTTATGTAGAGAAGCCAACTTCTTTACTAGTCACAATTTGCTAAACTTAAATGTGATTGATCAAAATGACTTTATTAGGAATAGGTGTGGATGATATTGTCCAAAATGGTTTATTGTTTTTTGTAATCCCAATGGTTATATTTTGGCATCCATCAGTACTACTGTACTATAGAAGAACTGTAATAATATCACTGTATTGTTTGAAAGATCGCACTGCAAGTTCCTATTCTTTTAAATATTTTTTCTTAATATACTCATTATTCTTGTTTTCATATACATCAAATGTATTCTATACATTTATATATAAATGTATATATCTTCCTCCTCTTACCAGAAAATCTTCCTCCTCTTATCTTGTTGAAGCTTTCTTCTTCCTCTTTAGTTTTAGTCCACTGCAGTGACCTACAAAGTCACTGTGCCAGCATGACTGCATCAGCGTCTCCTGTCGTGTGTTGGGCGCCCACAGACACAGTCACAGCGTGCTGTGGTCAGTTTGAGAAAGGCCTTCTGAGACTTTTATCTGTGGTTTGTCTCTCTTGAATGTTCTACTGCTTTTGTGGTGAAGCAAAAATCCTGAACAGCATGGAATGTTAGTAAGGATGGTCCCACTTAACAATCATCATCAACAAAAACACAAATCAACTTTTTTTCTACAGACGCATAAAGTATGAACAAAGATTTTTATGCAAGGTTCACCAAGGGTCTCTCTCTCTCTCTCTCTCTCTCTCTCTCTCTCTCTCTCTCTCTCTCTCTCTCTCTCTCTCTCTCTATATATATATATATATATATATATATATATATATATATATATATATATATATATATATATATATATATATATATATATATATATATGCAAAACAACTTTCTCCAGCTAAACTCTGACAAGACTGAAGTCATAGTGTTTGGTCCACAGAAACAAAGGGACAGTGTCAGCAGTCACCTCCAGTCTCTCTCTCTAAAACCTTCAAATCAGGCAAGAAATCTAGGGGTAATAATGGACTCAGACTTGAACTTTAACAGCCACAACAAATCAATAACACCTGTAGCCTTTTACCATCTAAAAAACATAGCAAAATTCAAAGGTTTACTGTCTAAAGCAGACTTGGAGAAACTTATCCATGTGTTTGTCACCAGTAGGTTAGACTACTGTAATGGTCTGCTCACATTGTTGTTGTTTTTTTTATAATAAGTATCCTTATTGGCACACAATGCTGAACTTATTTCTGTACAGTTTCTTGTTTTAAACGTCCTTATCTAACCTTATTTCTGACTTTGACCTCTACTACATCACTGCGCAGACTGCATCTTTAAAAGACTTTTTGGGGGTTTGGAGCAGCTGCTTGTGTAAAAGGGGGCGGGGTCCTCCAGGGAACCAGCTCCACTCTTTAAAGCGGCCCTGTCTCGAGACTGTGGTTGAGCCCTTGTAATTGGCCCTTGCAGGCGTTAGAAACTGATCTCGAGTGTGTTAGAGCTGTTCTGAAGCTGCATTTACACAGAGGGTGGGATCATGGCTTGGTAATAACTGTAATTTAAAAATCTGACTTAGGGAGGCAAAGAAAGGATACAAAGTTTTCTAGAAAAGGGAGAAAGGTTGAAATGGTTCAGAGATGAAAAGGGGGTCAGCCAGTTCATGAATTTTAATAAAAGAGAGAACAAGTAATTAGGGGAGCAAAGATTAAAAGGCAGGTTAATGTTAAACTATCTCATTTTACAACCTCCCTCACAGGTGCTACAAACACTTTAAGTGTTTCCACCAATCGCTGACAGCTTTTATTTTATAACAACTTATAAAACTGAATCACAGTTTTTCATCAAAGACAGCTTACCTATTACATCTGAGATTAATGTTAAATCTATGCAAGGCAATTATTTATGCCTCATTAAAGGCCAAAACAGACCCATCAGGCAATCTAGCCTGTTGTCTCTTATTGAAGCATGCTTGTTCAGTTGCCTGGGAAGCCCAAGACTCTACACACTTTTACAATACTTTACAAAGATGTCTGGAACATGGGCTCCACAATTTCTGATCTGTCTATGTCAAAGACACAAACACACAAACATGACAGCTTACTAATAAAAAGGAAAAAAAAAACACAGAGGGCTGAGAAGGAGCATAGATTTTGTGTGAGGCACAATCTGTGTATATTTTGTCCTTGATGATGAGATTTGAGAGGAGATGTCTTCCGCATTTGAGAGACACGTACTTCAAATAAACAGCTGTGATTGGCATTCCAAATGTGGACAGCTTTCTGATGCTCTCTATGGTCAGGCTCCAGACTATCTGCATTTGAATATATTACTGATTATTTAACTTATTTTACTGTCACACATTTATATACTAGTAGACTTGACTCTGCTATTCAGTATGTCTGAACAAAGCAAATCCTCTTAAGTGAATGTTTTGAGTGTGGTTACTCTCAATCATTGGTAACATAATCAGCTCTCCTTACCTCTTCTGTGCAGCCTCTAATGAAGACCTGGCCATTTAATGTGACTATAGCTCCATGTGGTCTTTCAATTAGGTCTGGACCTCCTGACCCCAGGCTCTCAGGAGAGGTGCATTTGTGCTTGTGATCAAGTGTCTCTGCTGCTGTTGTGTATGTATGTGGCTCATGTGCATGTGACAGTACACAGATGGTGTTTGGAAGATGAATGTGATGTTGACCTTGTATCACTTTTCATTTTGCTGTAAAAGGTCAATCATATATTCCCCATGGACAGCCCCAAGTCATGCTGTAAAAAGCTCTCCACTTTTATGTGTGTATAATGAGGGACATAAAATGTATATATTGCTATCGTGAAGAGGATGCACTATAGAGGTCTGAACAATAACTCAGGGTCCATTTTGAGAATTATGCCCATTACTCTACATAATTTTATATTGTAGATATGGATCTGAAAAAATACATTTTACATTTTGTATTTTCCATGCATTTGCTGCTGCTGGTTAGTGTAGTGTGGTTGATATAATTTTGCAAATCTGTTGTATGGACTCTTAGACAGTGTATAATCCTCTTGGGCCAATCTAATCAGAGACATACTGTATGCAGACTGCAGCGTAGGCTTGGGCAGTGATGAGTGGTTTAGCGGTGATCAGACATAAGCATGCACTGGATTATCTCCTATCTCATCTGCACAAGTGAGTTAGTAATCACTATTTAGGTTTGAACGTCAAAGAGGATCAATCTGGGACTTTTGGCATGTCTGTGGTCATTAAAGTGAGTAATTCTTTAGTGATGCAGTTATGTGTACGATATATGCTTGGTCTAATTTGAAGATGTCTTTTATTGTCAGCATTAAATGGTACTGAATTTTCAAAATATTAGGTTTGTAGTGTTTTGATTTGCTTCACCAGAAAGTTATCCACAATATTTAATTGTACTTTCATTGCAAGGTCAATTACACATTACAAAAGCTAGATATTGAATACAGTGCTATGGCATATTGTTACATGAACTAGTTCTTGTGGTAATTGCAATTCCTAGTAAGTCCTAGCAACAACTCATATAGGTCAACCAACTACAAATCTTTCAAATTGTTTCATAATACTAGTAGAGATTGTAGTGTTTTTCTAAATTGAGAATACTAAATTCCATTTTTAATCTAATTTATTTTTATCAACTGGGTTGTGACCAACATAAGGAAGATGCTGACTTGTAACCCCTGGATTACTGCAGCATATTATTGTTCAATAATTGCTCATTAATTCACACCTTTAGGCGAACCCACCAAGTCTCCTTTCATTAGTGATAGTGTGAGACATTTTTCCCTGATCTGACACTGTACTCAGACAAAGCTCGACCTCTGTACTTTTTTGGCTTCAGAGACATTTCCTTACAATGTTGAAGTCACAGTAATATGAGTAATAGCTTTAATCGCTGAACAAAAGGGAGGGCCAGAGGAGGGGGAGTGAACTGAGGGATGACAGGACGAGTGCACACTTTAAGATTCAGTGTTTGACCTCTGAGGGTGAATCCAGACCCGAGGATGTGAGTTATGGGGGCATTCATGTGTATAATCTCTCTGTGGACCACACACACAAAATGCACACGTACAAACGCACACAGGAAAACACACACACACAAAGACATCTATGTGTCAAAGTAATAACCCATGGACAATCAAGCTATACAACCTCCCATTCACACACCAGTATAAGTCTGCATTACAGTGGTCAAAATCCTGTCTTTACATTTTACTAGGACAATATAATTTACTCTCAATCTCACAGTAAAACATAATTTCATAATACAGAAATGCATTAAAGTAAATTTATTTTAGTAGTTCAGTTCATGTGAAGTAAGTAGTTAATGGAAATATTTAATTTAAAGGTACTTTCTAGTAGAGGATCTACCACCTGCTTGTCTCCATGGAAATCTTATTGCTTTGTCTAGAATGTTCCACAGTATAGAGTAAATCTGTTTATGACCTGGGAGACAAGCAGGTTATAGCACTATGCTGCATTACAATTCAGATCTGTGGAGAGTCATCTCTATTTACAGAAGAAACACCTGTATTGAATAAATGCTAGATGGATATGTTTAATGTCATAACCTGGGACATTCCAGGCAAAGCAATAACATCTCTATGGAGACACTAAGGACCCTCCACCAGAAACGGTGCACTTCAGGTGAGCAAATTATTAATAATATTAACACACAATAATTTCTTTTCAAATCACCAGTTTGGGACTTTTTAAGATACCAAAATGAGGATAGTAGTGATATTAAATAATCATTTTAGCAACTAAAATGTGTGCACTTGATCATCATACACATTTTAAAAGTGCTGAAATGCACTTTCCTTCACATTTGAATGTAATGTAGTAGGACTATTTAAGGACATCCATAGCTGTGGGCGCCACGCAGTAACCAGGCAACCAGCTCTGCAGCAAGGCATTGTGGGATACCTCTGGGATGCTTGCTCCGAATGTCAACACTGAAGGGAGCTTTAAGCCAGAGATTTAACTTGACTAACCAAAATTCAAACATGATCATGTTTTTTTTGCCATCATTTATTTTTTTGTTTTTCTCTCCCTCAGCTCATGGTGACTCACAGTGAATAGGTGACATTGAATGGTGTTTTTGTGAGATTTACGTGTGTCTGATGGATACACACCCACACTATTGTCATTGATAGCCCTTTAGAGCCCGAATAGCCCAAATGCTTTAGCTGGTGAGTCAAAGCCTGCGTCACCCCGCTCTTGCTGGGACCACCTCAGACACGTCACTGGGCAAACTCTCCCACAGTAACGCTTTTATTGTACGGTTTGGGGAGGCGCTAAGTGCTATGTGTAGTCGTCCGCCAGCTCACTGTTTTGTCAGTAAACAGGACATCCACACAGCCTTCCAGTGTTGTGTCATAGCCCGTAGTGTTATACTCTGTGTCCTGTGGAGCCTCTTAGTTCAAGTGTTCATAGACATAAAGTGAATGTATGAGGTGTGCAGGGGCAGGATTTCCCCTCTCTGTCTTACAGGCTTCCTCCTCTCCATCGGCACACATAAAAAGATGTTTCCTTGCCATTTTCCTCCTCTTGCTTACTGCTTTCTGTGTCAAATCCTCTTAGATATTCAAATCCCAAAACTCTCCTTAACCAGTAACACTTTTCTTATATTGTGTTTGTTTTGAGCTTGACTAAAGATTCTTCTGTAATTTAAATTTGGTGGTTTTCTCACTATCTGTAGTGGTGATCATTGTACAATGTCATTAAAACTACTGCAAATGCTACCAGAATTTCTACATTAATTGTGATAAAAGCTCATATCTTACTGGAATACATACACCATGGATTGGATCATGGATTTGTGATTTTCTGACTTTCTGACCTTTACTCAGAAAGTAAATTTTTTTCAAAAATCTTACTTCATCAGTACTTTTCCTTTTAGCACAAATGACCTTATGTATCTCTACAAACACGCATATAATGCACCACACAGGCAGCCCATGTGTTTGTGCATGAGGTTGTGTCCTGCTGCCCGCTCCACATGACTTCACGGCAATATAATGGATTAACTGTTCCTAACTGTTTAGTGATGCTAGGGCAAATATACTCATGCAAAGTTGCCGCATCTTGTTTCCCAGATTTCCAGCCCACAAATGGCTTGACGTACAGGCTGAATGTGTGAGTTTGCTGTGTTTGAGGTAATGACAAGTGTTGGCGCTGACTCCGATCTGGCCTCTCTGATGTCCGTCCAGGCCGCTTGCCTTGAGCCGAACTGTGCACAAGCAACATGGTGTGTGTTTGTGAGTAGCCTTTACAAGTGCGAAAATCTATGTTTATATTAGCCGTATATTAAGGTGATTAGACTGTGGAGCCAGAGAGACGAGTACACTGACAAACTAGTGGTTGTATGCCCATCAAGAAACACTTTAGCTCTGTTTCAGGAACATAGGATTACTGGTGTATTTTAGCTGTGGATACATAGACCTGCCTTGTGTCTGGACTACATGATTTAACAAACTCCAATCTCTCATCAGGGAGGTATAAGAGCTTAAGTACTGCACCTATTACCCTTAAATTACAACTTTTAACCCCTACCCTCACCTCCCATCTGCCACAAGACCCATATAACTGTCACCACACAGCCAGCAACTCAATGTGGCAAACCGAGTCAACACTGGGACTTTATTAAAGCTACCTCCAAATAGCCTACTTTGCCAACGTTGCTAACCTTAACGATAAAACATAAATTCAGTGTGTTATTTTAGAGGGATTAATAGAGGAATACAGCTAAGGAAAATAAATATGTTATAAACTTTTGTAAACACATTATTTTTCATGGATGTCCTTCCTGCCATGGAAATCTATGTCCGTTACTCTTTAGTTTTGCTGTCCTGACAAATGGCAACAGTAATGTGTTCAAGTATCTGATCTGGCATTTGTGAGGTCAAATGGTGAAATTATGATTATTTATGAGTTTTTATGAAACAGAAGCAAATATTGAGCATGGAATCTGGGTGCATAGGCCATAGCTTGTTCTTCTTCTGGTTTATCATCAATTGAATAATGCAGAAGCAACTGAAAAATGCTATTAGTGTGTTTTAAATGCCAGCCTTGTATCTATCTCAGAAAAGCCTCACATGTTTGTATTACAAAGGATGCATCCAAAACTATTATCTGGTATTGGGTCCAGTCCCCAAAAATTAGTAATCACTGGCCACTGAAGAATCTCATCAGGACAATCCTGTGACCTTAAATAAAGGTCAGTAAACAAATTTGTAAAAACGTTTGCACTTCATACTCTCAACAATTAATTATTATACATACAAATTCTAACCACAATTTTGTCAGTTTTATGATACCTTTTTACTTTTTATGTCTCTGCAATCGTTTCAGTAGGTATATATTTTCAAATACTCAAAACCCAAGTATTGATATTTTGACAGAGAATTATTCATCAATGCATCTCTAGTTTTAACTTCATGACAAGCACTTAATGTAATTTATCGAAAACAATATTTTTAAACAGCTGTATTGATTGTTATTTGCTAATGAATCCTAATGGACTTTAGATTGTCATCATGATTACCTCTAATGGAAAAAGGAATGACTTAATGCTTTTGAGTTGGCCTCACTCATCAAGTCTCCGCCCAAGTAAGAGTTTTAAAAGCAGCTATTTTTAGGCAAACAAAACCATAGTATCAGAGGGTTTAGGACAGGGGTGTCAAACTCATTTTGGTCCGGGGGCCGTATCCAACCTACTTTGATCTCAAAGGGGCCAGATCAGAAAACTCATGTCATATAAACCCCAAAAATAACAATAAGTTCAAATATTTGTTCAGAGAAACGCAAATCTATTACAGAAATCTTTTTTAATTGATGAACTCTTTCTTTTACAAAATATTATTATTATGAACAACCTGAAACTTTAAGAAAAATGCAATTTCAACACAAAGTTTTAACATGAACTTGTATGCAAATAGGAATAAGTACATTTTTCTTGGAAAATCTTGCACTCGGCTCCACTTTTCTCATTTTGGACATTTTGCTGATGAGGGTGTCACGGTCAACAGTCAAAACGATCGTCCTTTAAGAGCGTTTGGAAAGAGACAAGTCTTCATTTGTGCTGCTCTGGTGGGAGGGGCCACGCACAGAAACGCTGGAGACACTGCTGTGATAAACACCACAGAAAATTACCAATATTTTAATAGAAAATATAATAAAATATTTTAGTAGAAAAACAGCCGAGGGCCAGATTAAAGGTCTTGGAGGGCTGGATCTGGCCCCCGGGCCTTATGTTTGACACCTGTGGTTTACAATGTTTTTATAAGTGTAACTGCACCAGTGTACCAGAGATAACCAAGACCCTGGATGGGTACTGTGACATCTTTGGGCCTGTCTCATTGATGTGACACAGAACTCAGTGGCAGCACAAGTAGCCCCCATACACACACATACACACATGTGTGTATGAGTGTGTATATTAAATGTAGGGGGATGGTGTGTGCGTTATAAGGAGTAGGGAAGAAAGGGAGGAGTCACAGATGAAGGAGGGGTGTGGCGAGGCTTCAGTGGTTTCTAATTGAAGCATAATTAGTGACTAAGTTGCCTTGTTGTGTTTGAGAAACAAGTGAATGGTTGAAGTCTGATGTGATTTTTTCTTTCAAATCAGTTGACACCATTTTGGATCAGTTTAAAATGGCTGTAATTTAAGAACTATTAATATGTATCATATTAGTGTGTTATAATTGAATCCACAGCACAATGTCACCAGGTGGCATACACATATTTTTCAGTTTGACAATGATATTTTTGTTGTGTATTGTACTGTAGCTTACAGAAAAAGAAAGGACAGTAACTGATCATAGAACCCTTATGTGCACACTTGCTGGTGTGCGGCATAACACAACATCTGTGGTGTGTGTTGAACAGACAGGCAGCTGAATCAGCCAGTAGGAAGAGAGAAGGAGAGAAGGAGGAGGACAAGACGGAGGGGGTGGGTGAATGAGTCAGTGTGGAGCAAACAGCAGAGAGCCAGAGAGAGAGAGAGAGAGAGAGGAGGGGCAGGTTCTGCTGCCTCTGTGCTGCTGTCAGTTCAGTGGCTACTGCCTGTCGGGCAGGAGGGACACAGCTCTAGAGACTGGTCTGTGTTTCATACACCTTTAGACGCTGTAGTCTTTAGAGAGGACACAAGCTGTGCCTCAATCACGAGAGGATTTAAAGGCTGCACTCCAGTCTCTGTATCCATGGACTACCACCAGTGAGTACGATGACTGCTGCTCTACTAACCCACTCATCATCATCTCAGTGAAGGCTGAAGTCAGTGTCACAGAGGGGAGTCTTGCTCAGTCTGGCGCCTCTGGGGACAGATAGGGGAGCAGCTTCATTTAGACCTGTGTTTTTCTTATATGTACACATTGTTTTTCCCCTTTTGTAACCTTTTCCTGTGTGTTAATGACAGTGCTGATGCTGTTGCTGGTTTCTCTGCAGGAGGGATGCTGGAGGCTAATGTGGCTAACATTAGCATGACGGCTAAGCCTAGAGAGCTGGACCTCAGGTCTCCTGCTGTCCCCAGCACAGACTCTTCATCGCAGGCCATGGCCTCCAGGAAAACCATGGCCAAGCCTTCTGCTCTGCCACAGGGACAGTCACGGACCAGTGGGTCAGAGCTCAAGGTCTACAGACCCACCTCTGGATCTATACCCATTCCTGTCCCTAATTCATCGGGACTAAAGAAGCAGCGCTCTCTAAATAACTTGTGTGTATTAACTGATGCTGAAAAGAAATTGCACTTGTACCAGTGTCCTCGCTGGAACGATGACTCGACCCAGGCTGGACCTGGAACTAAAGGAGCACAGACTAAAGCGGGACAGTCTGCAGGGAGACCGCCCCTGTCGCGGACACTCTCAAAGTCAGAACAGTCTCTGTTTCAGGGCAAACCCAAACCATTTGTATCTCCTGCTGTTACATCTAATATTGGGAAGCCCAGCAGGATCCCTGGACCTGGTAAACCACGAGGGCCTTATGCAGAGGTCAAACCAATCAGTAAGACCTCAGACCATAGTGCCAGTGCGGACACAGACTCTGACCTGCCCACCAAACCAAACAGTAATGGTGCTGGAGGCTCCCTGAAGGGCCAGAAACCAGGAGACAAGACCAGAAGTGCTTCTTTGTCTTTGGATGATAAGAAAGACAAAAAGGGGGTCGAAGGAGAAGGGGATAAGGGCTTTTTAAAAGTGGACCCAGAGCTAGTTGTGACAGTTCTGGGAGATCTGGAGCAGCTACTCTTCAGTCAAATGCTAGGTAAGTGTCACAGCTCCCATGTTTTACTGAAACACAAGACTGTGCTAAACATGAACACATGATATAAACTGAATACACACTAGACTACTATACTCAGACCCGTGGTTTGGTGCAGCTCTTCTGCTCTCTCCACACCCTGATGTTTAGCCACTGCTCCAGAGCTTCACCAACAGTGAATTTTAAATGAGCTCACTCCACTGTGAGGTTGTGAGGTGTCATGTCAGACTGTTTCAGTAAGGATCTAGTTGCTGTGTACCACATATATTTATCTTTCCCAGTATGCTGTGAATATTCATTTCCACTCGTCAACTTTAGTGGCCTATATTCATTTGTGTGGATTTATTCTGTGTTCTTGCATGTGTCCTCAGTAGCCCGCTGGTGTTGTAGTCGCTGATGTAGGCAGTTCCTGGGGCTGACATTGTTTTGTTGTTGATTCATTAACACAGGGCTGAAAAGTGTTGTCCTCGTCCCATGTGACCCACTGCCACAGTAAGCCAGATACTCCACACATGATGTGATTCTACAACATTCATTTTAAACTATTAAGTGTTTAAACTCATTTCCTTCTTTGAGAAACAGGATTAGAATTGGTAGAGGAACATGTGATATATGATAACAGTGTTGAATAGGTCAGTAAAATAGGAATTAGGAAATATCTGATTACCCTTAAGGGAAGGTTCTGTGAGGAAGCACTGATTGAGTCAGTGTTGATTTCATTCCATTTCTAACATTTGGTGATAGCATACTTCAGCCTGTGTACATTAAGATTAAATGACCATTAAATACACATTTTATAATATGGTTCCATTATTAACTGCAGGTAGACAGATTATTGAATACTGAATATATTATTATAAAAATAAGACAAAAATAGCTGATTAAAAAGCTATCTATTTAGCTAGCTAAAGTGTATGAAGTGATATTTCTGTACTTCTGTCATTTTCTATTGATCTGATACTTAAACCTTGACTAACACGTTTAAACACCCTTCGATTTCATAATATCACATGAATATTGTTATTGGGATACTAAAAAGAAAAATAGATCCCTATTACAATACGTTTGTGAATAACTGTGTGCATAAAATTACTCCTGTAAACTAAGTAGATGAAACAAGCCCCTGTTTTGGATAGTGTAAGATCAACATGTATATTACTGTAGTTATTTGTGAATTAAGAATTGTCCTTATGTCACAGCTGCTGAAACTCATCACCAGAATGCACTGCTTGTGATTATAGGCTGTGTATTGCACTTGTGGGAAGTACAGTGAGCTTTGTGGCAAGTAAATAAACAGGCTACATATGGAGTCAAGCTTTGGTCACAGTCGGTCACGTATTTAGCCTGGTCGTGTAACCACTCCCTCACTCGCCCCACACGCACCAGGCACCCACCCCCTGGATCCATTGATCTTCAGGCCATAGACAGATGGTCAGTGCGCACCCCCCACCCCCCAAACCTACTCGTCTTGTCACCGGGGGCAACTGAGGGGGTAGTGCCAGGTATTTAGATGTCAGCATATATGAACAATCAGTCATTAATCTATATTATCATTTTGTTGTGATGTGGTTATAGCTATTTCTTTATACATTTCTACAGAATTAATGACTAGTGAGTAACCTTTTATGTATTGCCTCTTCTAGCTTGCATTTTTATATTTAACAGGCAGGTTGTACACTGTATTTCGTACATCATTGCATACAAACAACAGCCCATCCTTACATTTGTTAAAAGGTTCAGCTAGTTAACACAAGCATTCAGTTTATACGCAATCCCAATCTCAGTTTGTGCACATTTGCCCTTGCATCCTTGTTGTGATGTTGCTAGCCACACCTACGCCCGCCGTGCTGCCAGGTAGGGAGGAGGCCAGTGGAAAAAATAGATCCTAACAGTCGGAGGTGGGAGAGTTGGACAGTATGGGGAACAGGAAATCGCCTCAGTCAACGTAAGATAAATGAAACAGACAGGAAAGATGACCTGAATAAAACCTTGCCTCCCCAGTGACCAGTGCTACTCATGGTCAATACAGTTCAACACCACCTGCATATATTACAATGGAAGCATCTGTTTTGTTATTATGTGCGAGTATGCTCTTGTTTTTGCCTGCATTAAGGGAAGGTTAATTGTGGTTTGGCCTATTGCTTCTGTGCTGCAGGCGAATCCTTTATTGTATCTCGTCTCCATTTCCGAAGGGACACGTCACTAATTGGTTTCTGCTCCGTGCGCCCTGTCATAGGAAGATAGATTATGGATGTTCAATAGATCACTCTGGGGTATGGCCTATAGCTGCCTCAGACTTTACTGACTGAATAAATAAACGTCTCTTTATATACCAATACAAATATGGATTGTAAATCAGTAGTTTGTTGCTTGTTTTGATTTCCATGGGTTGTATTCCATTTGAGGCAATATTTGATAGTGTGACATATCTATATCTACCTAAAAGTCATTGTCTGTTTTATTTTTTTTTATATGTAATATTTGAGAATAATGCACTTATTCTGAACTTTACCAAAACATCTTCTCCTACTTGCTCTCTCCTTCTTCATTACTTGCCCTAATCCAGTGTTACTTTTAGTTAGGATTAGTTACTTGTCACTAATTGATAAATAGAGACCCTAAGAGGTTTAACATTACACTTTATCTTAATCTGCTATCTTCTTAATCTGAATATTTGATCGTAAAGTGATACGGGTTTTATATGAGTTGGATTAGGAGTAGGACTTGATTTGTGATCCATCAAACCTAATTTGTACATTATAATGTGGATGCATTAGAGATAAATTTATGAAATATTGCTTTATCTGGTCTTCTTAACAATAATCTAAAGCAGTAGCTCAGATGCTCGCAGCTAATGGCACCTATTTGTCCTGTCCTATTCTGTAATGAGGCGTGTGTTGGGGAGATTCCCCTAAAGCACTGTCCCATCTCAGCATGGGGCAGCCTCAGTTTAGAGAGAATCTAGATAAATGACAGCAAGCGTCCGGATTAGCCCTGGCATAAAGATAATGAGAAGATTTAGTCCTCACTCCACTAATCATAGATCTATCACCCTGGAAAAGGCTAACCCAAGACCAAAATGAATGACAGATTAAAGTGGACATCTGTTTGGATTGAGATTTGGAGACTTTTTCAAGGCTCAAAAAGTGAATAAATCAAACAGGAAGATGTCCAAATCCAGCCCAAAAGATTACATATGTTTTGGTTTGTGTATTGGCAACAGTCCACAATTTTAATTCTGAAGATTAGAGGTTTTTGTTTTCTTTTTTATGGTTAAGGATCACTGCCTGCATCAATCGTTACTTTAAAATTTGAATTCTTTACCAATGAGCAAAACAAAATGCCCCTTTTGCAGTAGAAATTTCATGAGAGGGTCAGAAATGATTACTTCCATTCCTTTTTTTAAATTGTTGTTTACCCTTTTACTGTTCTAATTTACATGCTGGCATTTTGTTATTTCTCGCCAGCTGTCTGCAAAGCATATTCTGAGCTCCGACCACAAAACCTTTTCAGAGAACTTACCAGCACTGCAGGAAATAACAACGGCACCAGGGCTTTGTACTCACACGCACCCATTCACTCACATCCTCTTCTCTGGCAATCTTTCTATCCATTTAAAAGATTCGCTCCTCCTGTTGTGATGAGTGGACAGGCAGGTGCGGTCAGAAGGCCTTATACTTGCTGAGCGAAGGATTTACAGCAGCCGCCCTTCGTTGAGGAGTTGTTGACAAGCTGAAGAGCACAATACCAAGGCAAAATCATTTCTCACTTTTATTTTATTTTGTGATATAAAAAAATAACTAAATGTTGCTATAATTGTAGTTATAATTTTATTTTAGGGTATATAAAATGTATAAATTCAATAAATTCCTTTGTTGAAAATGAACATTTAGAAGAATGAGTATATATCTATAATAAGAAACTACATGAAAAGCTGCAAAAAGAACTGATTTAAAAATAAAAAAGCAGAATAATCTTGCAAGGATATAAAGAGACATTTCAGTACTTTTGTAGTCTGATCACGTTTTGATTTGGCTGAAGCTCAACCAAAATGTTTATTGGCATGTTTTAGCACATATCTGATTAACTACATAAATATTGTCTAATTATTGACTCATATTAATGATAATTTAATCTATATTTAGTATGGCCCAACATTATTTCATTATCATTTTACAAATAGAAGATCACTTCTTTCAGTTCTCCTAAAATGCAGATTTTTTTATGCAATTTTAAGTTAAAGTGTTGATGTTTTGAATATGCTATGGCAGAAACCAAGTTGGTGTAATGACCCTGATTTGTAACCACAATCTGCAGGAGCTTCTCTGCTTGTTGAAACAGCCAGAAAGCATCTGTACAGCACGTGTGAATAGAATATTATTTGTGGAGGACTTGCTTGTCATTCCCCTCCCACTTTGCAGCAGTTTTCCTTGTGTTTGTTTGTGATGTGAGTTGACAGGTAGCAGTATTGTGTCAGCTCAAAGGATATTTCTAAGTGTACAAGGGAGTGGACGGCGCACATCTTTTTACTGTGACAGCAATTTTGTCACCAGTATTTTTATGTGAGTTTTTTGTTATGAAATAAAGATACATGTGTGATGAGGCACTTTTTTTCTCTACTTGTGCAAGCTCTTTCTGGTTGGTCTCTAAGGACTTAATGCAGGAGCTACTGCATTAGAGCTGTCTGCTTCCTGTCATCCATCCTCCCAAATCATATTAGTATGCCTGTGTTTTTGTCTCATCAGCGCTTATATACAACAACACACAAACATGCCAGTCATCACCGAAAAACAACAACCCTAACCCCACACTCAAACCCCTCACCAGGTTGCTATTGTAAGAAGAGCATGTCGTTGATAATTTAAATTAAAATAAATCTAACTTAATACATTATCAAATCCTATTATTTAAAGGAACCATATTACACTATTTTCTGATCTCTGTTATAATGTTATTTCCTCCTCACAAACATACTTGGAGTTGAGTTTTGCATTCACGCATGTTTAACAAACAAACCCTGCATATTTAGGCTGAGTTCTTCTCTCAGAAAATGCTCTGTTTCACTTTGTGATGTCATGTAGTAATACAGGAAGTGGTCTACTGTGTTTTTAAACTCCATCCACCTGCAGTAGAATCATTTAGATGGTTTTAGCTTTGGTATTGCCTATTTCTAAAGGTAAAAGATAGCTGTTAACTTGAAAACTATCATTACTTGACATCACAAGGTGGAACAGAGCATTTTGAGCTGTTCTTGAGGAGGGAACAACATTGTAACATGTCTTAAAGCTCACAAGAGTCAGTTTAGTATAATATACTAGTAGGACCTTTAAAACAAGCTGTCCATGTATTTCAAACAGTTGATTTGCCATAGAAACTGCTTTGGTAAATATTGTGCAGTAAAATGGGAACTGATACTTTCAAAAACGCACACCTAAATGGGACCATGAACCCTCGTATTGACTCGTATTGAGTCCTAAAAATGTGTTGCTGAACTCCATTTAAAATGTTTTTTTTTTTTTTCAGACCATTTAAACCTTGGCTGTGTTTCCAAATATATACATTATGTCACAATTGTAACTGTGGTACAGCTATTTATGTAAAATATATGCTGCTCCACCCCCCAGCAAAGACTGACTGACTATGACACTGTATTAGTTAAAGAGTCAAGAGTCAAAAGGAAGTTACCAAAGTTGCATAACATTTTCTTTCTTAACCATACAAAACAAACAACAGTTGTTTCACTGTGCCTTTGGTTTCCAGCATCGCTCCCCTCCATGTGATCATCTTTTGTAATTACTGGAAGCTCCAAAAATAGTCCTCTAGTCTGCACTCAATCTTTTCCTAGTTAATTTTCTCACACGCATTCTGTCTTCTGACTCAATGGTTCGTAGCTGAACAGACAGAGCTCCAGCTGGCTTTAAGTGCATTGTAAAACACCACTGCACAGGAAACAACTGTCTTAAACCAAAATACACCCAAACATTGCCACAGAGTCCGGTCTGTCTTGGCTCATGCGCTTTCTGCTTATGCGAGCGTCTCTGCCTGTATTTAGATTGGATTTGATTTAAAGTCTGCTCACAGGAAGCCGGAGAGATGATGAAATTGCTGTAGCCTACTTTACATTTTCCTAAACTCACATCCATCAATCATTGTCAATGCATTATTTGAATACACTCTGGTTCATGCATTTGATCCGTCTCCTTCAATCCCACTACAAAGAATAAATAGATTTAAAGAGGAGTCTAATCTTATGGTGATACTTTGTGATGTATTTTCTAAGACAGTATAGAGGTCAGCTAATCCACCCTCTGTAGAGTTTTAGACCTGTGCTTTAAGACTTAAGGGGAACCTTTTGTTCAATTGTGCGCAGGGCTTCATTCAATGGGCCATGTTCTTGAGTGTGTATATTTGAGCTCGGGATGAGAAACAGTGCAAGAGAAAGGGAGAGAGGAGATGGAGTTTTACATTGAGATAAATAGCTCTTACAAAGCTTTTCATGTGTTGTGGTTCTTAAACTGTATTCTGTGTTCACATATCCTTAGCTGAGTTTTCAGATCTTGTACTAAACTAGATCGGCAATACAGTAATTTTGCATCCTCCTAAAATATGTTACTCTAGTAGATGTAAAAGTACAAATCAGTAATTACAATTGCCTATGCCAAATTGCTGTTTCTACATCTACAATCATTCATACATCACTTTTTATACTGTCCAAGTAACAGGTAAATGACTTGAGTATACTTTTGTCTATTCTATAAACACAGGTGCTTCCAAGTACTTGTACAGCCTCTTTCTTCTCTCTGACTGTACCAGTTCTCCTGAATGATGCTGACATCCTGTTGCAACATCCTGGTGAAGCACATTCACCCATGCGTGCATGTGTGTGCACGTGTGTGTGTGTGCATGTGTGCGTTTGTTTCAGTCCATGTTTAGGCTCATTTACATGTTTGTGACTTTGTCCTCTGACCAGATGTTCGGGAATGGGTTTGTACTGTGATACTTCCTGTTTTGCAAGCCAACGGTATAAAGTAGAGAAGTGAAAGCATCAGGCCAAGTGAACTAACTTTAGTCACAAGAGCTAAAATATTACTGCTAAGAATGACAAAATGTCTATGTGTAATTCATTCATTCATTTACATTACAATAATGGGTTTGCTTAATTGTTTTACATTTTACAGATCTGCACTTTTTCTTTTTTTAGTTTACCAAACAATAACAATAGGGACACATTTTTGCAAGTATCCTGTTTGCAGGCTATCTACTGTACGCCACCTGCCAGGAATGTTCTAATGACTGTCTTTTCAGCAAATACCTACTTACTCCCTATACCAGCATGTATACGTATGCACATATTTGTGGAACGCACTGTATTACAGTGGTATGGAGTGCGGCACACTGACAGTTACATATTGTCTCACATACAGACTGGACAGGGACAAATGAAGTCCAGGGGGAAGGGGGTAGAGAATAGAAATAGGAGCCATATTTCAGTGCTTCATTCATATTCTGCTGAAGTGACAGTATTGTGAATGTGTACTGTGGTTGTACTGCAGGCGCTTGAGCACATATTTGCAGTGGCTGTACAAAACGGCTCTGTCAGAAAAGGATGTGATGTTATCGCTCAAACTCTTCTAAACCCATGTAAAAGGACAGAGCCATTAGTGTATCTGTGGGGATTTTGTTTCTGTCTAATGGAGAGGATACAACTCACTCCAGAGGATAAGGAGAGTGAACAGCGTTGTCTAGTACTACTTTTACCATCTAAGTATGCCAATCAAGCTCTGTCCAGGTTTCAACATAGGATAAAGTATAGTAGTACTATAAATAAAGTATGGTTTTGTCAGAAAGATTACAAGTAAAAAATTAGCCACACAAAACACTTCAAAAACCCTTTCCCCCATGCTCTCTAAAAGATATCTGTCCCTCCCATACATCATCACAGCAGTTTGAGAGCTCAGGATTCCAAAGCAGGCCCATCATTAGAGACAGTGGCTCTCCAAAGGTGTGTGAGAGCATGGAGCTGTCCAAAAACCCGTCCGCAGACACACCCTTGCAATCAGATCAGTGTAATTCATGTGGTCCTCTGGGGAGTAGCCTGACAGGGACATTTGCATGCCTAATTCCCTTTAGCACCTCCACCGCAGACCCCCACCCCAAACCTCTTCCCTCTGCCAGCTGGGACCACCACCACCGGGGCAGAGGCACGATACAAGCCCCACACACATGCTATAAATGTTCATAATCACGCAGACCGTATCTAATCAATTTGACGCTAATGTTAAACAAAGCTCACGTTTAGACTAATTAAATCAATTAGCGTACGCCTTGTTTTCTTTTTTTTGTTCCTGCTTTGTGTGAACAGATTGCTCAAGAGAATCTGTGAAAAATGCTAACCACACATTTTTTACAGTTTCTAATTTAAACATTCCACCAAGACACAAGCTTTTTTTTTTTTTTCCTGCAAATGTAGCATAGACTTTTGTCATTGCGAATATTCAGTGGTTAGCAGCAGAAGGCTAGTTCATAATGGCTTCATCGTCTTTCTCCTCAGCAACCAGTCCCCCAAGGCTCAAGGTTCAATTGTCCATGAGGCCTTTGTCTTTGGGAGAAATCAATCCTGCTTTGTAAATTAGCCCTCGCGTCAATGTTTCTGAGTGTATGCGTGTGTGTGTGTGTGTGTGGGTAGACCATACAGAGCAGAGTATGCAGTGGGTTTGCAGCTGTTGTTCAGACTGACCATTGCTGCTCATTTGGACTCCTTTGTCATTACAAAGGTTTGCCCAGCACACCAAGCAGCTGGGCCCCTGGTTTAGTGGTGGGATTGAGAATCTGTTGAAGCTCACAAGATACACTTTTTTAGACATAATTTTTTTTGGTGTTGGATATGTAAATAAAGTAATACATACTCATTATATCATTGTAATAAAATAGGAATAGCTATAATAGGTTAAAAAAAGAGATATGAATAGGCAATATAATGTAAGCATTAGTATAGACATTAGGGCTGCTCCATTATGGAAAAAAATCATTATCACGATTATTTAAACAATTCATTTTTAGTTACACGATGCATTTATTCAGCAATTCTTTCTAAAAAAAACCCAAAACACTTTGTTATTAATAATTTACTCAAAACTTTCAAATTGAAAATAAATTCAGGCTACAAATATGTACATTAGAGCAGTTACAGTATTTATATATATATATATATATATATATATAGTTTTCAAAATCTCAAAATAAGCGTTGTTACCCTTTAAATCGTTTCAACTCAATTGTATGAGTTTGGAGATCGCGATCAAAATTTGATTAATTGCACAGCCTTAATAGACATTATATTGCAGTTGTTCTATTAACTGACTGAGTAAAAATCACAAGTTTCAGCTCCTCTGATTTCATGTGCTATTGACCTTCTTCTCAGGTTTATAAAGTGGCCTCTATTAAAAGCTGTCAAAAACGATATACGAGTGGAGAAGTCATAGGTCAAGGTCGAGATTCATGAGCCATTGTGATCTGAATTTTTGTGTTTGTGTTTTGTTTATTGACTCACTCACTCTATGCCGAAGGTGTGATCAGGAATTTTTAACATAGTTTGGACCATTGTGTCACTAAATTGCAATGTCTTCAGTTTGTTGCACAACAAACAAGATACTGGATTAGGAGGAGAAGACTTCATTTTGACATAGCTTATTAAGTCTATACATGTCGAGTCCAGATTTCTCATTTTTATTCAGCATTTTAATTATTATTACTTACCGGTACTAAAACATTGACTTCATGCTAGATTGTTAATTACATTGATATATAATGTAGTCTGTATTGACTGCAGAATTATCACAATAAAACAGATGTTTTTCTCAGGGACTAGAAAAGTGGCATTTTGATCTAGTCCCTCTGATAGACTGTAGTAAAAAAAATAATAATAAAAAATGTTTTGCTGCTTTCCTGTGTGCGGGCCTCTGAGCAGATTACAGTGTATTATGAAGGAGTGAGACAAATGCCAGAGAATCCCTGGTGTTGATTATCCTGATGTGACGGCTCAAATCAAAGCATGATATTTTCAGATGAGTACATATGACTGAAGAAGGACAGTCTGCCTCTAGTTTTAAACCTCGGCTGGTTTGGAGGGAGCTGGACTTTCTCAAACTCACTGACTCACTAACTTCTTATTTAATTTTTTATAAGTTTATTAGATTTTTGTCCATTTCATCATTCTATTTTGTATCTGAGTTACAACTTTTAAGCCATCTTTGTAGGCATAATAATATTATATGATCCATCATCATATTTATAATTGACACAAATGTTTTTATCAGAATTGTGTTTTTCTTTACTTTTTACACTTCTGTTATAAAACATTTGAAGGAAATATCAAATATATAAAGAATATAATAAAATTGTATATTTCCATTGACCACAGTTTAAGCTTTGCCAATTTCTAAAATATGTTTTTTAAATTAATTTGTCCATGTTGTTTTTACAGATCCTGAGTCCCAAAGGAAAAGAACAGTCCAGAATGTCTTGGATCTGCGACAAAACCTGGAGGAAACCATGACCAGCCTGAGAGGGGTGCAGCTTAGCCACAGGTGAGCCACAACACCTTTTTACCTCATACAAATGGTAAGAAAAGGTTTTATTGTGAAAAGAACCAATGCATTGTACTATTGATACAACTATTGGCATGCAATGACTCTTATTGGCATTGCAAACACCAACCTTAATTGTGGTGGGAAACTGCCTCGGGCTCTCTGATCAATATCTCAATTCCTGTTAGACCAGTAACTGCTAGCTTGTCACTTTTTCCCTGTTGTGCTCTCAGCTAATACAGATCTGAACTGATCAGCTCCAAACTGTCTTTTTTCAGTGCTGTCAACATACAGCCCTGACTCACTTTTATGCAGACAATTATACAGATGCAATAATGTTGTGATGAAGTGTTTGTGAGTGCGTGCGTGTGCCTGTCTCTTCCTCCCTGCTTCCTGTCTTTCACTCAAGGCTTAGTGGCTTTTAGCTTTTACTTCCTTGTCTGTCCTTGAGAGTTTCCTGTGTGACTGTCTGAGTGTGCCTCGTATCCTCTGCCTGTGTCCTTCAGTGGGAGATCCCAATGTAAAGAGGCTGTCAGCAGATGGTTCCCTGCTGAAAAAGCCTTTCCTTTGCAGGACATACTTAGCTTACTGTCATAACCTTGAAATACTCTTCTCTCTCTCCTTGGAGGTACACTTACATGCACAAATGTTGCTTATGAAATGAAGATGTAATAATAGCACTTGGAAAAATATGTTCAAATGTTTTCAAAACATTTTGCCTTATTTCAGGACACTACTAATTAGCGGTTAACCATAAACACATATTTTCCGCATTTGAAAGCTGACGCAACCAAGGTGCACTATGCAACTTTTTTTGTTTAGCAACAACTTGCCTGGAATGTTCTCAGAGTGGTATTACACTTATATGTCTTGTATTTATTTTAATTACAGGTGTTGGTATTGCTCAGTATCTAAAAATATGCATTCTTATTGTGAGTTGGCATGCCTCTCAACAGAAACTGTAACTTGGCCTGGTCTCCATGAAGATGGAAAATGATGTAAGATAGATTTGCTATGACTAGAGATAGACCAATATTTGGACTTTTTAGCTATTGATCTGAAATCTTCAGCGCAGGCCAATATTTTGTTTTGGTTGATCTGCTGTCTAAAAAAAATACAAAGCTTTATTTTAACATTTTAGTGTGAAGAGATAATTACACAAAACATGATAACACAGGTCTTTGAAAGGTTTGTGACAACAGAAGTTATGTGGGAGGATTTGTAGTCAATTAAATAACATAATTTAAGCAAAATAATCACAATTGATCTACCTATTGGCCCAAAAATAGTGGCAGAGCTTATCAGCCATAAATTGTTCTGGATTCTAAATCATCGGTATCGACATTGGCCAACCTTGTGATCGGTTGATCACTAGCTTATACTTCTATCAACAGACTATTCCCACTACTACCATTGACTCTTTTAATCATGCACAGAACACACTTAAAAAACTAAAACTTTTTTTTCTGTTATGTCTCACAGTTATGACAAAGGGCCTACATGCTATGACAGTGATGAAGCTGCAGCCTTCTCCATTGCCAGCCTCTCAAACCGCTCCTCGCCCCTGTCCTGGCGTCAGGGTCAGGCCAGCCCCCGTCTCCAGGCCGGTGATGCTCCCTCCACGGGAAACACGCAGTCAGACGTCCCATTGAGGATAAGCCACACAGCCAGGATCCAGCTCATCGAAGCCTTAGACGAACCAGGACCCCGCTCTGCTGAAGGGGGAGTATCTGAGTGACAGTGACATCGGGGGGAAGAGTGCAACCGAGGAAGAAGAGGATGATGACGATATTGACCTTGGAAATGGGTAAGTTTTGGTCAGAGCATGTTATTTAAAAAGTATTGTTAGGATATCCTTAAATTGAGTGGAAATCTGATATTTTGTATAATGGGCCTTATTTTTGTCTTCTACATCAGTGCTTGCTAAAGAGATAAGGAGATAAGAGATGGGAATGATTTCAGATTTAGAAGAAAGTATTCACATTTTAAATGTATTCATTCATTTTACCTAAGGGACTACACATATAATAATGCCATATGGTAGTATAAAAGAAAGTACTTCGATTTAATGTTGAAAACCCCATTCCATTGTGTAAATATAAAGTGTTTTTAATTATCACTGTGGTATCCAAATCTTAGTATCAGAATCGAGTTCAAAATGTTTGTATCTTGACACTAGGCGGTACTCATGACTGAAAATGAGTATGAGATTCCAATAACATGCAATAGAGTGACCCGCCCTATCAGCAGACCATACTTTAAAACACTAAAAGTCTTATTACTGTCATTAAGAGTTGCTGAAGTATTCACTTATCTAGGACTTGGCCTTATTATCAGCCTTTTAAAATGATTCCTGCCACCTGCCAACAGTTAACCCCAACACCACACTGAGCCTTGCACTTGGTGGGTTTTGCAACATAACAAAGCCTAAATCAGCCTGTGTATGATACAGCACATGTTCCCCTCTTGTCTGCCTTGACGTTGGCAGCTGTAGGCCCCCCTGCTTTAGCTGCCTCCTTCATAGTCAGAAATCAGCCCTTTGGCACAGTCTGGGGGTGATGTCAGAGTTTCGGGCCCCTCGCTGAGATGATCCTGTCATATTCAGCTGCCAGTTTTACAGCCTGATCCATGGGGGCCACCCTTGAATCAGCACTACCCCATGTCAAAGAGAGCAGATGTCAGATGAGGTTATGCGTCAAAACCTGCCAATATTATGCAAGATCAAGGCTATGTATTACCAGTGATTTCATTAGAAGTGGATTTTTCAGCAATATTAAATTTCTTGATGACAGGAGGACATTGTGAACCATTTTTACCCTTTAGAAAGACACTTGGCAGAAACTAGTCATCTGACAAGATATTGAACATTGTGCCAGTTTGTTCTTGTTGTTTCAGAGGTCACAGCCAAGTAACTGCAGAGATATTAAAGGACATAACATGAGCTTTTAATTGTGATAAAAACTGCATTAACTCATTCACTTCTCGGAGTTGGTTTATTCATGCATGTTTTAGTACCACTGTATATTCCTGTATCTGGGGCCTCTGTTTTCATGTAGCCCTTCAACCCGTCCACTTAGCTACCCTTGAAATACCCTTTAGATTTCGAAATTTAGGATGGCATTGAGGAGAAACTTTGCAGCTTTGTTGTGGTTTCTTTTGGAGTACTTGTTCTGAAATGAGGGGGTGTGCCCAGCTGCTCAAAATGACCAGATTTCACTGAATAGCTCTGAGCTTCGACAAAAACATGATCTCACTATAACTCTCACTCTGCTGGTGTTTGTTCAGGCAACAATCTAAAACAAATCCTTTCAGCTGGCAATAATAGTTTGACATCCCTATGACAACTACAAACAAGCAAGTCCCAGGATTGTAGTTGTAGCAGTCTCCCCTCCGGCTTGTCCCTATTAATTTATTTGACATTACTGTCCTGCCAAACATTACTTGCATTACCCAGACCAGCTAGATGTTGCACAATGGTTCCTTTCAAAATAACATCTTTTTTGGGGATGTGGGAAATCCTGCCCCTCCGCCACTAGAGGGCAGGCTCGTGATGTCCAACAGAGCCCCTGTCCCACACTGGCACTCAAGGGTTTCCCCACAGCTTCATGGCTCATTATAAATTCTACACATTCATGTATCATTCATACAGACTGGCTGGGGTCATCCAGGGGTCACACCATACTAAAATATTCCAACACACCATATATTAAACATAGGATTTCCCAGTATGATTTATGCATCTACAACCCAGACATGTTTTTGTCTTTGCCTAATTGAATACACAATAGATGACTAACCATTGAATCACATGTAAATATAGTGTAAGTATAATTATAAAAAAGAGACTTAAATTTGACTCACAGCAACACTCTTTGGTGACTCATTGATTTATACTATGCATGAGTCATTACTAGACCTATTCTTATGTGTTTCACTGAAGTAGTGCCATGACCCGACAAACACACTAACCTTTGGCATTGTACCCGCTCTGACTCAGGATCTTAAACCAGTGCTCCATTTCCTGCGCTTTAAGACAGGGGTAACTTTAGTGTTGACATCTGGACCTGAGCCCCCTCCCCATATCCCCCCTCTCTACACTCATGCACGCGTCATGGTCGACGGGAAGGAACTCAGTGGAAAACATGTGCTGGTCAAGGTGTGTAATATGACTGAGGAGGATTATCATAATATTGACAATCCACTGATCCATTTAAAAAAAAGTAAAGTATAGCTGATGTAGTTGATATACTCTAAGGTATTCCACATTTTAAAAATAGTGCTGTGCAAATATTTGAATTTCTATTGTTAATTGTTATTCTTGTGTTTGTTAACTGAGAGGTTTACAGCCAATCCTCTCTCAGTAGAAGTCTGTCTTATGAATTATAGGAAATTAATATTGATTTTATTTATTTATTTATTTTTTACGTATGATTGGTCAGTATGCAGGTATTGAACATAATGTAATGTAAACCAAAATTAAAAGAGGAAACCAGGAATAAGGAACTGAGTATAAGGTGAACCAGGTCTAAAGTCAGTTTCACTGGTTTAAATCTAGACTGCAGCAGGTTTAAACTGTAAACCATAACAGAACATAACCTTAGATGGCAGTCTTCAGATGTACATTATACTATCTCATGTAAGCCCTGCTTTCTTTGTTGCTGTACTGCCAACACTGGGCTTGTGCCACACGTGCCACAGTTTTCTGTCCCACTGAGCACAGACTCTTTGTTTGTGGATGGAGCGACTCCCATCGTCTACGACCTCCCATTAGCCAAGGCGTCGTTTCCATGGTGATGCGCCTAGACAAGCTGGCTCAGTTATCTGACCGGCTTGAATTATGAAAACATTTATTTAGATCTGAACAATGCACATCGAACAAATCCCTTTAAGCTTGTGACAGTGTTCTGGCTTAGGTGATAGGATTTCACTTTGAAAAGCAGAAATGAACTAAATACCAAATAAATTCTCTAAAACTGGGAACAAGAATTGAATGAGGAACACTTTGCTTTCATAAATAGGACATAGGACAAAATGTTCAAACAGCTGACCCTTGTTGACCTTTATGGGATGTTGTCTGAACGCACTGATGCTAAAAAGTGGCTAATTAGGTGTAACTTAATAGACCTTGTCATCAACTCCTTTGGGACATGGAAGTCAAAGGTAATTACTGAAGACTTCACTCATGTGGGTCATGTGTTTGGGTCAGCCACAGTGACATTTCTCCTATAGGTCAAGCACAGTGTTTGCGTGCACTAACCCCCTCTACTGGCTGTACACAGAATTTCACTATAACTGACTATAACTTGGATATAACCCATTTCCAATGCTGTCCAATCAGTGTGATAAATATATAATAACATTTTTGGTGATTTGCTATTGAATTAGGTTGTGAAATGCAGAAGAATGCCCTTATGTATTATTTAAGTGTACATACTATCAAAGACTTTATGATAACAGTCTGAAGCTAAATCTAAATGGCTGTTAGATTCTTTAAACTGGATGAATACCACATTTTTCAGTTGTCACTGTCCCACCTAATCCCACCAAATTGCAAAACTTGTCCCACTTGAATTACTTTCCTAGATTTTAAAGCCTGTGACTGTGAACACACAGCGTGACATGTCTGATTAACGAATACTATCTCCAACATCTGGATCTGATTTGAGCCAGAGGTGATGGATCCACTCATTCGCTGACTCACTCATTCAACTCTCACTTTCACGCACACATACAAACACACACGCTTACCTACTGAAGGGGCACACCCACCGGGGCTTCCCTCCTGTTTAGAGCCGTACGATATGACTCATTCCATGGTCCAGTTACAGACCTCCTCCCAAAAACTTTACTTTATCCCACAACCAAAAAGTGAACTGATTCCAACACATAATACGTAAGAAAACATTGAAAATAGACATTTTTACTAAAGAATGATAATTATAGATGATAAAGTTATACAATCTTCACTTGCTTAGCATATGCCATAGTGTACATTAAACTTTTACCTTTTACCTACCTTACTTTTATATTATTAAGCAGGCTCCTTCAATGTATTTTTTTCAGTATCGTTGCTTGCTGAATTGAGTATCCAATTTCAATGTCAGTTTTTAGTATGGATTAATATTTGGGTATAACTGTAACAATGTGCAAATCAATTGGAGGTAGATTCTTATCTGTCATATCACCAGGAGGAAAATACCATATGAGAACAAAGGCATACACATGATCAGACATTGAGCAAACATTTAAATAAGTTAGACTGTTTAAAAATGCAGTGAATCCAATTTGGCCCATAGTTAAGTAAAGGTTGTTGGGACAGACTTGAGTGGATGAGTTTGATGGGCCGTGCATTGCTCTTGTCGTGCCTGTACCTGCTTCTCTCTGAGTCTCAGTGCAGTGGTGCTCTGGCTCTGTCTGCTCACTGCTCCGTGTAATCAATTACTTCTCCTGTCAACATCATCAGGGGGAAACTTGACTTGAGTGGTGGAGTATGCTCTCTTTGTTTGGGACATGTACAGGCACATAGCACTCCACTACGAGTCCATAAAGAAACAAAGAAACAGCCCCTTACATTACTATACCATTGCGTAGTACTGCCTTTATTGTCGTTGTAAACTGTTTGTCAGTGCTGTGTGCCATAACCTCGTAATATAAAAGCATCCATTATCCAATAACTATGTTGAATATTGCTAGCCTGTATATTCACTATACAACTGCAGTATCATTTGCACTCCTGCTTTGTGTTGTTGTTTCTTACTTACATTCTGCTTTACTACTTTAAAGCTGTACTGTGTAACTTGTCAGAGGGGGTTATGTCTCCACCATGTTTCCCTGGAGAGAGCTTTGTTAGGAATGTTGCCACAATGTGACATCTTGCCTGAAGGAAACAAATGCATGCCTTTCATTGAGCAATAAATACACTGAAGACATAAATGTTAGATATATATATATACTTCAGTGCCATATGGTGGAACATTCTAGGCAAAGCAATAATATCGTCATGGGGCTGACAAAAAATGCTTCTATTTTACGGAGGTTGCACTGAGTCTATTATTTGGAACGGTATCATAACATTGTTTAGCAATATGACCATTAAACTAAAGTCACAGATCCTAAAGTTGACCAAGACGGTGGGAAAGATTATTGCATTTCCTGCAAACTGCAGGAAATGTTTGACCCAAAGGAGGGCCAGAAAATGGCAGCTGTCCACCAGAGTGTAAGCTGAATAGATAAACATTCCATAATCAATCTCTCTTTTAAATCATAAGAAACCAGTCTGAATTTTTGTGTAAGATGTGCATTAATGAATAATGTCGATTAATTGATGGATACTAGTACAATAGTTCAGCTAACTAATTTGTACGTTTTGAGTTATAATTTTATTTATAATTTTTTTCAATAGTTTTTTTTCAAACATGTGCTTATCCGCATGTGTTTTTAGCAGCAGGACTGGGCACAATTTGTAGGTGCCTCCAAATGGAAGGTTTTGAATGAATTAGTTGATGAATTTGTAATGTATGTCAGTCATGCCATGCCAGTTCTTTTTCAAGGTAACTGCCACTACTGGGTTGAAATTGTATCTAAATGTTGAGTGACTGCTTTGTTGTCCTATGTTGTGTTTTTGTACCCATTGTACCCAGCAGATACATTACACAGTGCATCTTTAACTAATCTTCTTAGAGTAATAACAAACAAAACAGTTTTTTGTACTGAGCATAGAGTGACGTAGCAGGGTCCAGCTGTAACAGTGGGAGACTTGCTGACACACTATAATGACATTAATCTTTTTGTCTGCTAAAGTGGCACAGACACACCCACCTCAATCAACTGCACACGCACATACACACAAACACAAGTGTGCAAACTACACACACATTACAGGTTTAACCTAGAGTAACATATGGGGCTTGTGGAGGGATTTACAGTCCTGGAAACCCACCGACACCTCCTGTTACAATGGGAACAATGTCTGATTAATGCTTTATATTCAGTTTTAATATTAAAGCTATTGTTTTAAGATTCAGGATTACACATCATTAAAAGCAGCCTCTGAATGAAAAGGAAATGTTTGGGGACATTAGAGTTGTTGATCAGATAAAAAAAAAACATTTTCTTGACTGTACTTGAGTGAATTTGAAGTGATTTTGCACATTTTGTTGCAATTTTCTGAAAAAAAAAAAAAAAAAAAAAGAATGTTCAAGTTGTTGAAAAGCCACTTCACTTCTACTCCGTACAAAATCCTTGGATGTGTTTTGTTTGACTGTGGGCCATTTTATTGTTGTGCAACTAGCAGCAAACACATGTTCTGGATCACAATTTTTTGGGAACTGCACTTGGATTGCTCAAAACGATTTTCCCACATTCAGCCGTGGTTGTGTGAAGGAGTTCACAAAACCTTCTAATGTGACTGTACAGTCCAAGTATTCTTTTCTTATTATGTGTAAGCGAAATTGATCTTTTTAAATAAAATACAACCTAATCAATTCAGTGCATCTTTTGTTCAACTTCATATGAGTTGCAGTAAGGGCATCTGATTTACAAAATCCATTTGGCCCATGCTGCAATCCTAAAGCAATTCCAGCAGTAGTGCATGTCCAGGCCACCAAATATGATCTGTAATTTCTAATAGTTTACTAATGTTTTTGATATTTTACTTGTGAATTCAACAGCCAACACCAACTGCATTGTCACTATTACTGTTCCTTAGACCACCTCCTGCAGAGTCTTGGTAAATCTCCATGGAGACACTATGGCATAATCTGCAGTTAATCCTGGGCTTCCTCTTACGGGCAGTCGGGAAAGAATAAGGGGGAACTTGGGGACTAGGTCAGCCGTCCAAGGGCCAAACATAGGAGACTTAATCAGAGTGCGTTCAAGCCTGTGTTTAGTAAGTCTATGCATAAGGGACCACCACATAGTTCAGGCAGATCTGTTACCAAGTCAACAATACTATAGAAATAAACGGAGTGTGCACGGCTCGGCTGCTGAGCTCACAGAGGTCAAAGTTCATGACACTTGCCCAATGCCTCATTTAATTTTGCGCCTTTAAGAATTAGAAGGTCCCAGTGTTTACCAAAGTAACTTTCTTTTTCTTTTTTTCTTTTAATGTATTTTAAATCACACTTGACCTATACAAGTTATGAAAGGGCAGTTTGGCTAAAAGCACAACCCATATCAAATCAGATACTGGACACAAAATTTTCATTTGTTTTCTCAAAGCCTCCACAATTTTAGGCCTGGTCTTTCAAAGAGTGGAAAAGATACTGATACTGTAGACATATGCTGATATACTGTGGTGTTGAGGTGTTTGCAGAATGCAGTTGTGTTTATGACTTCAAAAGTAAGATTTGTAAATATCTAGGTTAAAAAAATAATCCCGCAATTGATATATTATGCCCATCATGCTTTTCTATATGAAATACCAAATGTGCGGAAACTTTTCAAACTATACTGTATGTAATATAAACACATTATTTAGTTGTTCTCTAACTACTAACTAAATTATTAATTATTTATAGCTGGAATAGAATTGGAATGCTCTTTGTTAATAGTTTGAGGAAATGGTCAGTTATTTCTGCATCATAGATTAGTTCCCACAGAAAGGAAAGTCCCATCTAAACACACACACACACACACACACACACTTGACCACCACTGACCATTCAATCCCAATGGACTGCACCTTCAGCTTTAAAGCACTACATGCTTAGTGCCTCTGTTGGGGGTAAATGAAATTGCATGGTTTAGGACAAGCTTTTTGAAATCTTTGCCCTGCTTCTCCAGCCCTATGGTGGATATGCACCATAGGGCTGGTCTTTAGAAGTTTTAACAGTGGGGTGTGATGGGGGTTCGTAATACGCATAAGAATTAACCTCCCTTTCCTCCCATTGACTCCCACTGTGTCTTTCTCTGGAGTTGTTTCTAAGTTAGTCACACACTTTTCACCCTGGCCCCTGGTCGTCCGTCATCCTTCCTGTTCAGCTCATTACTGCTTAATCTTATCCTCCCCTGTCTGCTGCAATGCTACACTCACAACAATACCAAATATACACATTTTTATCTGAAATAAGAAATATAGACTATGACCTATTGGGCCACGGTGAACTTTTAACAGACTTCCTAGGAAAAAAATCATTCATGACAAGTTTTGAAGTACTTCCACTTGTCCTCTGCCGACTGCACTTGAAAGAATAGCCCCCTCTTAAAAAACTGGCCCAATTAGATCCTTATAGTGGGCGCATTGTGGCTTTCCATACTTTACTTACTGGTTTGTGTGTTGCAGTGATTGAGGGCATGTTTTCACTATTTATGTTTGTTAAATCTATGTTCCAACAAGGACCAGACTGAGCATGCCAGGTGGTATCAAAACACCAGTTGAGTTGCTCCAGGGGGAAGGTGGCTGTTTGCCAGAAAAACAGATAAAAAGCTTGAGCGCTGACAGACAGTGGAGATACAAGATATTTACTGAGTCACCATCGTAACATCTTGAACTGTGTACTTTTGAATGGGCAGAACATACAATTCAGTGTTATACTCATAATTACCAATAAATCTATTTAAATTCCTTTTTATATAGCAATATATTTTGAATCATGACTCATTCAGTCTATAGCAGATGTTTGTAACTAAATCATGCAGTTCACTGAGCACTATTATTAAGATCTATAGGAAGCAAATTCTTGTCACATGATGAGTTGCTATCATTGTCTATTAGAATGTTAAATGTGGTGAATTGGTGACATTATTTACCATAGTAACTTGTGAAGGTGTATCGTTATTTGTACAGACCTACATGTTCAGTGGGTATGTATTGAGAGTTATACGACTCACTTGAACAATTGTACTCTACATGAAAAAAATATCTGTAACTTTTAAAAATTGTAGACTTTAGGTAAGCATCCGACAAGTATAGTCATAAGAACATCTGAGTAAGAGGCAAAATCCCCCACTGGCAGTATCTTATTCAAAAAGAAAACTAATAAACATTGTGTTAGGGAGGGAGAATTTACATGTGATGAGTATGTCTGGGGGAGGTTGTGTGTTTGTGTACTCTTTAGACAGTGTGTGTGGTGATGCAAGTCCTGGGTGTTCCTGCCCTGATAAGGAAGACGAGCTTTCCCAGGTCGCTCGGCTCTTTCATCTGCGGACAAGGGACCAGTTCTCAGGGATGGACCGGTGACCCCGTCTGTACACTGTCATTAAACTGTTACATCAGCAGCTAATTATACAGCCTCCCTCTCCTGCACCGGGACACTAACTCCAACAGAGAAAAGGACTCTGTGTGTCTGATGGGGGAGAGCCAAATAAACACACAACAAGACATGTCTGGGCTTGAGTCATTTGGACTAAGTTAAACCTGGACTTCAAACTTTCCAGAAATTCAAATTAGAACTGGCACAATAAAAATGGTGCATTGCCCTAAAACAAAAGAGTATTTATTTACCGGTGATTAAAATCAAATATTTATAGCATTTATTTAAAGCCCTTTCTTCAACTCTGGACAAAACTAAATGTATTTTCATGTAAAGTCAAATATAAATTGTTAAATTACAAGATGTACTTTTAAGACCACAACATAGACTGCATGCAGATTATGAGTGGAAATATTTTTACAGTAGGACCATGTAATGAATAGCATTTCAGTTGAGATTCAAATTGCGAATTGGTCAATGATCAGCTAGGGTTTTTTTATATGAGAAGTCTACAGCCTCTGTCAGTGAAAGCAAGTGGGTTGGAGAAGAGTTTTTGATTTTATGTTTAATAAATTGATATTAAAAGCCATTTATTTGTTTTTAATTAGAGAAAATATTATGATGGATCTATAGATGTATTTAATGTTGTCATATTTTGAAGTTTGAAGTATATAAAATTTACTCTAAAATGTACTAAACACTGAATGATGGTATATAATGAAGTAATTCAAAAATCTGTCATTGCTTATTGCTGGCTGACACAGAAATATGTAAATGTGTGAATGTTTATATGTGTCTTATTTTTCTTCTCCTCACAAGTTCGACCAGACAACCGTGATGGCAGTGACCCCATGCATAGGCAGTTCAGGGTGCCAATGTGCCAATCTCACAGTCGTACAAAGAAACTGTGTACCCACCTGGTGCTGTGTGGTATGGGTGAGCAGTAGCCCGAAGAATCCTGTCTTTGTTCTCACTGCACTTAAAAAGGAATCGTCCATAATCTCCCCTCTCTGTCCCTTGGGCGGCATGTCAAGTCACTTTTTTCAAACCTTTATTTTTATGGCTAGTGTTACTAACTATATTTGTTGTTTGTAAAGTGGAGGAAATAGTGAGTCATTTTGGTCTGAAGCAAAACTTAAAACAATAGACAGTTCCATAAATATTTGGAATTTTATCTGTGCTGTTGTTGCGAAAAAGGGTATACTATGGCACCTGTTCTACTATTTAGCAATCTTCGTCAACAAAAATCCCACTTTAATATTGTAAGCCAGGTACCAAAAAAATAAACAGTTAATCATCTCCATCACCCCTCCCCCACTCACCCCTCTCTTCCTCTTCCTCCATTTATTGAACCCACTGAGCAGACAGACACTTGTATTCACTGGGGTTCACTTAGTGTTTAAAGTGTTTAAACACCACTGGATGTAACGGGGGGTGGGCTCGGGGGAGTGGATACATGATACTGTGTCTATTTCTTTGCAAGTCTCCAATAGACAGTACAGAGCATGGTACAATTGTTACAATAGAAACACTAGACTCATTTACCCTGACCTAGGTTCATTACACAACGATTGAGGCCCATTTGGTTTGAATATTAACTCCTTCAGGTGGGAGCTGATGGACGTGAGTTTGTTTAGGCTGTTTGCTTTTGGGAATTCCTTACACCTGGACTAGGGTCTGTATTTTTGCTCTAAAATAAACTAGCTATCTTTATCTGTAAGTTGCGAAATAGAATACATTTTAACATAATAGTCCTTGCAACAGACAGGGGATGTCTGAAAAAATTGTACAAGATGTCAAACAGTAAATTATTTTGCCTTTATTTTTTCTTTTAAGTTTTGAGTCAACTGGTTAGAAAATTATGTAAAACCACAAATGCAGAAGTTGAAGTTGTTTTGATCAAGCAATGCTTTTGAACTGACAGGCAAAGCTGATGATGCACAATTGAGTTTCATAAAATGCCACGTTGGTGGTGTATTTGTGTTAGAGTTTACATTGTAGTTCCAGACAACATCTCATCAGTGGCTGACCGACTGGAGTCAGAGGGCTGCGTTGGGTGAGCTCTTATAGGAGATTTAAGAGTGCTGAAATGTGTTTGACATGTAGTTTGGAGAATGTGATGACTGCGTGGTTATATTGCGGCTGTATGCGCGTTACTCTCTCGTAGTAGAGCCACAGCTGGTCGCGATCAGAAAAACGGGGGCCTGCCTGGTGCATGGGGAGGGGGGAGGAACTCGGGGTGTTGCCTTCCTATTCTCATCTCCTTTGCTTGTCCATCCCATCCCTCCTCCCTCTCCCCTCCCTCCTTCCGCGTGCGAGTGTCAGAGCGGAGTCACTGCGGGAGTGTGTGGTCAGTCAGTTAATGCTGCTGCTGACTTTTACAAGCGGGCTCCTCGTTATCAGCGTGTTTCTTTCTACTCGTGCCGTAGTATTGAGAAGTGCTAGCGGGATGAGCCAAGCGTGAACGAAGCTGCGTAAATACCCAGGAAGCTTATTGGAGAATGAGCGGGCGCGTGTTAAATGGGAAAATGCTGCATCTCCCGGTTCCGCAGCGCACGGGAAGGACAATGCACTTTCTGTCTAGGTAAGAGGATGCGACTTGACTTATAATTCGCTAAGGATGTAAAGCCAGTTAACACATGGATGTCAGCACTATCAATGACAGTATCTTGTTGTAGACAGCGCCGTGGAAGCAGTGCGTAAAGCGGGATGTCTCATTGATAAAACGGCAGCATTGTGCACGTTTTATTCTAGTGTCCGGCGCTTGCATAGGTTTGTCCATTGTATAGTAGTGTAGTGGATCTGTCTAGACGTGCACATCTCTATAGTAGGCACGTATAGCTGGAGGTGCGGTCTACAGGAACCGACTTCAATGCGCAAAGCTGTATGTTGAATCAGCACTGCCTTTTATTGTCCATTAACGTAAAAGCTATCAAAAGTAGCTACGACAGGAAATACAAAGCTGCCGTTTTGAAGGAGGCTCATTGATTTACGGCAAATAATAATGTGATTGTTAATGTTGCTCGTTAATATGAATGCATGCGCGCCCAAAGTGCCCCAGTGCCGTCTATTGTTGTGGGGTAAATGACAACTGGTTGCTTGTCTAGATGGATGCATGGGTGGATGTATGCGAGTGGGTGTGTGCGCATTGATACGCTGCGGGACCGGACTGCATTCTGGTGATCGGGTGACCTACATTCTGAAAAATGCCATTGCAGGTATACTAGCTGTGATTGGACAAAAAAGCTACCAGCCTCATATAGAACATCTTTACACCCACACTAAATGATAATAAAATAATTATATTAGTGAATTGTGGAGACAAAAAAGAATGACTCTTTCAGGAACTGAGAAATGGAATAGACAAAAATCCAACTGCTGAGCCATGTATGCAAGTTTTTATTTATATAGCGCTTTTCACAGACATATGACACAGACACTTTACAGATCATTATTAATTTACTCCATACCAGGTGGTGGTAAGCTACTATTGTAGCTACAGCTGACCTGGGGCAGATTGACGGATGGCACAGGATGGCAGCCATGCTTCACATAGCTGCCAATCTGCGCCATCGGCCCCTCAGACCACCACCGTCACTCACACAACACACACACCACTTCCATACTTTCATGTGTAGCTTATAGCCTTTTGGTTTCAGTCTCAAGCCTGGGTAAATAAAGAGGGATGCACCAGGAAGGGCATCTGGGGCAAAGTTTTAGTTTTGGTTATTGTAGAAAATATGTTATGGGACTTTCACTTTCTGGAACACTGGAAAATTTGAAATAAACATTTGTTAATATTGTAATGATTGTAATGGTAGGATCAATAGGATTCTGTTATTTTGTTCAACACCCTCTAGTGGTAAATACATAGTGTACATTTCAATTTTAATGTTTTCCTCCAGTAATACTGATGACATCTAGAATCTAGAATTGATGAAGTCTAAGTCTAATGAATTCAAGATAGCTCTTTTTTTCTACAGACAATTGCAGGTCATAGGTCATATGAACTGTTTGTGGCCTGCTGTGTTTTTGCCCCACTGATCCCTAGAATTCATCGACTCCTTTATGTAAACCCATTAGCCTGATACAGGGGCTTTAAATGCTGCCTTTAACAGTGAGCCTGAGACAGAGAGACTAGGGTGGCAGACACACATGTGCAGAGTCCCAAAGGACCATCCACGGCTGTTTTATCACTGTTTGCGTAGTGTGGTTAAACAGGCGGGCTGTCAAAAGAGTGACTGAATCTAACAAACACACACCAACTCCAACTATACAAACTAAACTTAAGCCAGCGGGTGTGGTTAAGTCTTAAGTGTCACCATTTTATTTGTACATTAAACATGCATTATTAGGTAACAGTTTCCAGACAGCTCGAAGATGAGGAACCATTACTCACAGAGTTTCAATATTAAGTTAGGCACATGTTTGTTGTCATCTCTACACTGTACAAATAGTCTGCTCAGTGTGACCTGCCCCTATCAACATCCACCCCCCACATGCAACACCAACTTCCCAAAAACAAGCTAATGATCTCACTGACGTGTTACACCCAAACCATGCTACAGGTCAGACACTTTGATACGCAACAGACTAGTAAACTGCTAGTCTGCTCAAGAACGGACATTATAAAGTTTTTTTTTGGACAATTGTATAATAAATAAAAAGGGGAACATATATATATATATATATATATATATATATATATATATATATATATATATATATATATATATATATATATATAGGGGAACATTGTTCCTTTTAGTCAGCTTTTGCTCAGTACGGTGTTGCTTTGATGCTAACATTTAGTTTGGGGGGGAGTTTTCAGTGATAGAAGAAATTGACTTCCCTCCAAAAATTGTTGTAATTAAATCCAACATCCTTGCATTTGACATTAATGTGAGCTGACTGTGTCCATCTGTCTGTGGGCGTGTGAAATATTATGGAGATGGGGTCTGTCATCTCACCTGTCAGTTTGCCACATCCACCAGTGCTGACTGCTTTGAGTTTAGAAGATGTTTTGGTAACACACTTTGCTGACCAAGAACGTAGAAGTTGATTAGATCTTTGGGCTGATGGAGATGTTTATTCTCCCACATGATTTGTATGGAGCATCAACAACAAGTTAGTGTAGTGTTTAGGGCTTTCCCTTCATATTGACATTTTTGTATTACTTTTTTTCTTATTAAAACAAATTAAATGCGTTTCAACATTGATTTTCTGAAGATAAACAAGACAGACTTTTGATCAGTATCATTTATTACAATAAAGTAGTCATTATTTCTTCCTCTGAAGTCTGAACTCTTCTCCAATCATGCTTTTACTGACAGAACATTGGCCCTAAGAACAAGCAACCTGATTATTGTTTATTTTAAATAATCCAGATTAAAATTGCACATTGGGCTTGTTTAGCTGCTTACACTTCACCAAAACCTCTTAAAACTTGAAGGTGAATTTGGTGAAAGGAGCATATGGTGTAAGTTAGTGCATCCAGACAGCACACTCACTGATGTTTTGGTAATTAAGTGGACAAGTGTAGTATACGTACCCTGTTAGCGAGGTCATTAGAGACATGAATGCAGAACACCAGCTGCTTGTAACCTGTGCTTCTGAGACATAAATGTTTTAAAGCTCAGACAAGACTGTTCATTTTCATGAGGTGGAGCCTCCTGTGGTTTACTTAGTGTTTTTGGTTGATCAAAGTCTAAATTACAGCCACACAACAGTTCACCTGAACAGGTCTGATGGAGTCAAGCTCATTTTCACTATCCACTTTAGCTTTTTACTTCATCCTCACAAGACATTTTACAAAAGTTGCTACTCGTCACTGAAACTCCTTTTATTTTAATAAGTTAGGGTCCTCATTACATTTTAAAATTATGTGGAGTAATTGGAATATAGTCTGTTAATTTGGTTTAAATTTACTCTTTATTTATTATTTATTTATGGATGGGAGTGTCACATTCGCTTGTGACTTTATTGTTATTTTCAAGTCATTTTCAAAAAATAAATCTGTTTGTTTTGAATAAATTATAAATTTGAATACAATTATGCAGCAAATAAGAATGTAATAATCCTTGGTTTCTAAAGTTCCCCAAATGCACTTCACAGCACACGCGTGTTTGATATGAGAAGACTCCTTTAGTTTGTGTTGGAACGGGGCAGGGGCTCTGGACGTGTCATTTTATATCTGTGTGCTGTTGCAATGGTATGCCTATACTGTGTGCATATGGTGGATGATTAGGGAGTGGGACCCCAGAATACACAGGCTGGAATGCGCAGTGTGTGCTTTAAGTCGCCTGAAGCTCAGGAATGTCTCCCAAAAACCACTGTTACGAGTCTGAAGTGGCATGAGAAGAGTATGCGTGTTATGACTGACAGCAGGTGATGGGTGCGTGCTGCTGTTGGGAGCGCCCCTAAGCCTGTTTGTCACTGACCACATGTGTCTGAAATACTGGACTCTGTTACACTGTCCTGGCCCCTGCTCAGCGTGGGAGTAATGTGTGTGTTTTAATAGGTGTCTGTCTGCTTTATCTCAGCCAACTGAAAGAAAGTAAGACTATCTCTGCTTCAGTCAATGGGCCTTTCTGTTCTCCGAGGTTTCATGTGGTGTTTGGACAACCTTTGGCAGGTGCCGGAGACCTGTCTTCTTCTGCGCTATGTAAACAAAAGTGAAGCAATCGCATTTCATTTAAATTTTAGCCAAGAAAGACGTTGAGCTTCCTCTTCCTGGTTTCACAATTTTTTTAGCCTGTTACCTAGATTCAACAATGGAGAGTTACTTTCTTTTTTAACTCATGTCGGAAAACTACAAACCTCGACTTACAAGCGATCAGAGAGGGGCCAACTGTGAGACTGAGCGAAAGTTAAATTATAGTGCTTATTGTTGAGTATTCATCTACAAAATTAGATGCTTTGGTTATTTTCTGGATTGAGTTTTGGAACATTTTGTTTTCCTTCTCTACTGAGCCATTGTTTAATCACCCTGCTTTCGCTAATAGTCAGCTCCAGTTGCATTAATGCCATGGTATCTTGTTTCTAGGCGCACTCTTGTCTGCTGAAACTCAACTTCTGCATTTTACTGAGCTGTAGACTAACGTGCTTTACTGCGATAGCCCGACTGTGGCATTTACACAGCTTTTACTGTTATATCATAATATTGTCACTTCCTGGAGTCAAAGCTATTCTTCTTTCAGTATAAAGCAGGATATTACTGTGCCCAACCCTAACCTTAACTGGTTATATTGCTTTAGGCATTGTAACTGTCTGTTGATTCTGCAGCATCTGTCAGCACAGCAGCCCCATCCTTCACACAGCTGCTTTACGTTAGCAACAACCTGGACGGAGCGTGCGTTATTCAAAAAGTGGTACCGCCCATTCTTTCAACTTTCCCTTCGTTTTTCTTGCTGGTCCTGATTTTTCAAACCAAAACATCCCCCTAGTGCGCAGTTAATTCACACAGCCGTTAAAGTCAGCTGACGTTTCTGGGAGGGGGGCCAGTGGTAATTCTACCCCAGGATTCAGACCCTGGTCCTGGGCCTCTGTGTGCTGGGGTTCCCCCTGAGCTCCTCCCAGGTCCTCAATACTTGATTCGGGTCCGAGAAGAACTCACTGTGGGCCAGACTGAACTACTTATGAGGGTGTTTTAAAAGGCCATTGCAGCATGTCTCTGGAGTGCTGTCCCTCTTCTGCTTCCTGTCTCTAGTAAAAAGAGAGGGACCAAGCAAATGAGGTTCTGAGGTGCCTGGTCGGTCAAGGGTTACTGGGTTATAATGGACCCAGCAAGCAACTAATCCATTTGAGTGCTGACCTTTTCTCTCAATAATATGAATACAATAATAATATGATAAAAAAAAATTTCATGCACAGAAATATTATCAGATTTATCAAACATATTTCTTGCACACTGGCAGTATCCATGTCCAGTGGTCCTAATCTTGTCAAAGGGAGAAGAACACAAGAAAGGGCATCTGATATAAAACCTATTCCAAATGATTATGTTCATCAGAATACCTGTGATGGGTTTTTCTTAATTCTTAATTAAGTATTTTAGTCATCTAATACTTCTCCTTTTTGGGATTTGAACAAAAGCAGATCACGCTGACTGGCTTTATGTCATCTTGATCTTCAGTTTCTGGTTAGACGAAGCACTTTGCACCAGTAGGAGTTCCTTATATGAAGTGTGCAGACTACGTGTCAGTTCATCTGTCCTGGTTCATTTCTCCTCACAGAGAAATCAGGCCCAGAGCCAGAGCAGCTCTTGTCTGTAACTGTAGTTGAACTCAGACTTCTGTCCACTCTTGGGAAGATGAGAGGAGACAGGAGATCTGGGGTTAGACTCTAGAGACCTATACTCGCCAAAGAAACTCTACTTTTATTAACGTCTCCACCTGACCCATATTCAGAAGTTTGTTGTCAACCTTCAACCATATGCTAGAAAGATTCATACGATTGTTAAATATGTCCCTGCATTTCAAATAAGAACTTGGTCAAAGCAATTCTTTCCCTTTCATTTGGCCATACCAAAGATTCAACTTCCCATAATTTAACTAATTTGAAATAAGTCTTATTTCGGTGTACCCTTTCTCACCTATCATTATTAACTTTTTTATCGTGCAACTCTGCCCTTTCCTTTGACCCTTAGTCCTTGAAATTGATATTTAGACAAACAAAACCTCAACTCCTATTTCGACTCTGGTGTGTTTTCTATGTTTAACCCTCTCTGGAGCATCATCTTAAATATAGCTGCCTCTTCCCCATCTCATGACATCACACTCCCATACTTTTGACAGCTCATTCAAATCTTCAGGGGGCAATAGTAATATACTGTGATGTGTTGTGGGTCTGTGTACAGCCATGTGCCCTAGAGCCTGGGGCCTTTGCTGTCCGGGTTATTGCCTGTCACAAATGCACATCAGGGCTTCCTGTGTGATGGTCATTTATGCCTGGGGCCTCCCCTTTGCAGCTGACACATATCCTCCTATACCTTTTAGCACAAATATTCAGTTAAAGATGCACTATGTACCTTTTCTGGGTCTTGTTACTTGCTTGTTATTGGTTTGCTCTGAATGTTTCACAGTATGGCTTTAAATGTATCTGTTTTGCATTTGTTTAATTTTGAGCATTGTTATTGCTAAAAAAAAAAAAAAACATCTTGAAAACATGTATTCTTATTGTTGCCTCTCCACAGATCTGACCTGTAACTTCAGTTTACTGCTATACTGTGGAACATTCAAGGCAAAGCAATGACATTTTTATGGAGACAAGCAAGTGGCAGAAATGTTTCAAAGGGCAAATTTAAGTAGTTTGAGATAGTCGGTTTATTAATATAATTATTTTGTGGTGGGATTTTTAGCACATTTGAAAGCGCTCACACTAGCAAACACTCTGATCCTAGAGGCACATGGAATTAGCAGTAATTATGATCTGATTAACTGCAGCCTGCTCTATAATCCTATGTCATGCTCAAATACTGCATTGTGTGCCCAGTGTGTCCAGCTATCACGTCTGTCCTGCTACACCATTGGAGGCCATTGTGAATAATATAAAAGGGAAGTTCTACTGAAGGTGGGCACGGTTTACATTTAAATTTAGTCATGTAACTGATTTACAATAAGCACTCCACAAGGCTGTTCAGCAGACAGCCAGTAAGTGCTGTAATTAAAAAGTCCTTTAAGTGGAAAACTGGTGTTAATTACTCTCCAAGTGCTTTGGGCATTCATTCACACAACTACAACACACAATTTTCAATAGTTGTGTTGCAAATAATTCATGACTTCAAAAGCAAAACTGAAAATTATATCCAAAAGGGTCTTTCACACACTGTGTTGATGTCCTTGTGATACACTGATAAACTGGGCCAAGAAAACATTCCGTTTACCATCTGTGCCATAAAACAATACAGTATATATTATTACTTATATGAATTTGCAAGACTCAAAATTATTCACTTTGCCTGATTCCTGGTGGTGCATCAGTATTTAGAGTTTTAAAACTAACACAGATTGTTTATATTCAAAGTGATAAGATGATATTTTAAACAGATCTGATTGTCGGGTGTGGTGTGTCATACAGTTTTGAAAATGAATCATATAGTTTTAAACTTGTTTTTCTCATGGGTGTAAAATTTGACAAACTGGTCTGAACCTGTTTAGTATCTAGATGGTGAATCACATTTTTGTTGATTCCTTTAAATGCACGGTCACAGTATTGCACTTGTCTCATTGTGGAACTGGATTTTGATTTGGAGCAGAACCTTTCAATATGTGTTAAACTGTAAATCCAGCCCAGTTATTAAGGTTAGTCTGGAATGTATTTAGGACCATCCAGACAGCCCAAGAACCATAGCCAAAAGGTCATGCTGCATCTCACTTAATTTTCCTCCAGTTTAATCCTCCTAAAATATTTAATGGCTTCTGATGACTTCACGTGCAGTCTGTCCCCTTTAAATGCTCAATGCCAGCCTGGCTTTGGTCTAATTTTTCCTATTCCTGAAAAGGCATCTCCACATTGAGGGACCCATCTGATTTATCCATTTTGGGCCCTTCCATGTGTCACTGTGGAATATAATAGGAATGGAAAGTTCCTGTCCAGTGCAGAATTTCCATGGATCAACACGTTGGATAACACACATTTAACCATGCAAAAACTCAAAGGGATTAATGTCACTTTCCTTTGCATAGCATTTTAGATGTTCCTGTCTGTATCATATATTGACATTGTTTAGTTTATGAGCTCATGTTGTTGTCTAAGTGCTTTATATGGTCTCATTTAGTATTGACTACATAATTAGTTAATTGCTCTTTAAAATCAATCTCGGAGCATGAGGCAGGTAGACTGTCTGCTTTTACATTATCTCCAGTGAGACGAGTCACCTTGTCATCAGTCTCTCAAAGCCAGACCCGCCCAGCCATGCACTCTTCCAAATGGACCTCATGCAGTTTTAACAAATGGTTGCTTAGATAGAGCTGCTTATCACTCCCAGTACTCTGTCACTTTGGACAAACTCCAAATCCCAGAATGCATTACTCCCAAATACAGGCAAAGCTGCATTTGTCTCTTTAGCAGCTTTTTCTTCAATCATCTTTCACTGGCTGCTCATTTTTTCCTCACTTGCCAGTCTTAGGGTCAGAGAGAGGAGCAGACACGGCCAAGGCTTTTAAAACCCTGTAGATAGAACATTAACATTTAGCTTCACAGACTAAACAATGGGAAGCATGCAATCCTTTTAACAGTATTGGCCATTAAGCACAAAGGAATCATTTCTTTTATGGCTTATCTCTTCAGGGTCACCAGACTTGCACAGCAAACTATCTGTAGTTTTTACGAATTACAAGTTTTATGCCAAATGCCCTTCAAAACTTAAACTGGGGATAGGTGAAAACAGGGAAAATAGAAAAAAAAGTTTGGTAAAATGTTTTTGACCCTTCAGCAGATTAAAAACTTTCAAATTATATTCATTGATTAAATACATTCTCATTTCTCGTTTAGCATTTTCAGACCATAATGCATTTTGATAGGGCAGATTACCACCTGCTCATCTGGCATCGTAATACAATCTGCACAGGTTTATGCTGTGAGAAAATCACTGCAGAGGTGAAGGTGAAAAATGAGTGTAATCCAGCACAGCTCACTGTAATTGACATTTATTGCAGCCTAAATGTAATTAACATTCATATTCGTTACACACAGTTAACCATAGAATCATATTTTTCAATTATGTTATCCATTTTTCCTCCATGTTTAACCACTGACCACTGACTTTAACCACATCCTAAATGCCACATCCAGACAATTACATATATATTTATGGAAGTAATAAAAAGTATCTCAGAAGGCCTCCTTTGTATTTTGATTTGGCCTAATTGTGACCGGGTTGATACTATCTCTAGTTTTACCACTTCCAGTAGTACCACTTAATGCTTCATAGACAATAGCAAGCATTCTACTTTAAATTCCTATGTTACACAAAATGGACTCTTGTAAGATTTAAGATGTGTTGGAATGATGTTCCTCACAAACATACCTGAAAAACACAATTCCAGGTTTGTTTTTGATGAGGAAACAGCATTATAACATAGATCAGAAAATAGTGTAATATGAGCCCTTTAAAGTTCCAGAAACGTGTGTCAAGTTATGGTGCCCACCTCCTCCTCTCTTCGTTGTTAAAAATAAAGACAAACTTGATGATACACTAGCAGCAACATCTAGAGTGACATTGATTGAATTGTGACCTTTTCGTACAGCAGTTCAATTTCCTCAACCAGAAATCGTGATCTTTTCGTGTTATTTCAGCCAAGTTGTAATGATGCTGAAATCTGATAAATTGACCTAACAGCAGATCAAAGTGAGAGTACGGTTCAGTCATTGCCAAGGCACAGAGATGTATGCTTTCTGACTTGAGTGAGGTTGTGTGGTAAAGTCGTCATCATATCTTATTGTGCGTGTACTTTAATACTAAATTAACCATGGCATTTGTTGCTCTTGGCTCACACATTTTACGGCCCATTTTTGGTCTTGTCTAAACAGGCTTTAACTAAGTGTCGCCTCTGTGCCTCATTGAAATGCATGGGCTATAAAAAATCTGGTTCATATCTTTGAGGCATTTAACTTCTGATATTTTTGTGACCTTTGAACTTTGAACTTCCACTGGTATAGTAACATCAAACTAAGCTGAGACTTCTTATCAGTTTGAATTATTCATAAATGCTGCATTAGCTCTTAAAGTGAACATATACATATAGGTACTGTATACAATTATAAAGGTAATATAGGTTCAACTTATGTGAATTTATTTTATTAATGAGGAAGCAAAACCAGTAGTTTGGGAAAATTTAAGGAGGATACAAGGGCAAAGGAGAAACTAGATTTAAATGATCTGGTTCCTTTTAATTTTAAGATCTTACGAAAAGTAGGTTTTAATTAATCCCTTCTTTAAATTTGCCCTTAATCTTACGTTGGCATCCTTAATAGTGAAGTCATCATTGCAGACTCTTCTGATACGTTAAATCCTCTGCTCTTTTCATGTGCCGATATCCAGGATTGAGATGGAGAGGGCTTACCCTTTGTCCCACTCTCTCCACCCATACACCCCACCGGCCCATGTCCTCAGGGTACAGCGTGACCCAAAGAGGCACCCATCCGGAAGGCCCACCCCGCACCGCTGGCACCCTTTTGACGGTGCACCTCATTATACATGACCTCTTTATTGGAGAAAAAAGCCTGCCTACTTTATGTCAGTGTTACAGTATACAGCAACATGAGTGCAACCCATTGACCCTAATATGGGCATACCAACCCCCAACTTCCTAAAGCATGTGCACATATATGGTCAGGCACAGAAAGAATTACCAACAAAACTCACCTCCCTTCCTTCTCTGGAAATCAGAATGATGCATGAATAAACACATATTTAAGAGTATTGTTAAAACATAGTCATAGTTTTAATAATGAGATTTTTAAGTAAATTTAGTGACTATTGTTTATCCGTTACATTTTAATCATTAGCAATGTGGCAATAAGTCCTGTCTCAAAATCCCTTTACACTTGTGGGTGCTGCTTGCATCGCTGTATATGTTCTTTTGTGCTATTTCTGGGCCTGTGTGGGTAGAGACACTATTGAGAGCTCTCGAATGTCTTTTTGCCAAGTGCTTGCAGTGAATTTACAGGAAGATTTGGTTATATAGAACAGGCTGCTTTGTAAATGAGGCCTTGGTTCATGAATATTTAATCACAAGGAAAACTAGAAGATACAGAGCCAGACACTGATGAAACAGAGACTATAGACTTGAGTATTAGAGATGATTGCATGGAATAAGACATCAGGTTAGGGGCACAGGCTGTTTTGGTCTCGCAGACACTCGCAGCTATTTAACCTAATGTCAATTAAGAAATTAGCTATCCATGTTTTCTGTCCAATTTTTTTGTATTTTGTTTCCCCATTGTCTAATAATTCAATCAGTATTAAAATATTGTATTTTTACTGACTGTCCTGCATTCAAGAGATTGTCAGTTGCTATTTAGCATTTTTAAACTACATTTATTCATAATTAATAAACTGTATTATATGCATCCCTTGTGACCTCTGTTTTTGTTTTATGTTGTGTTTTGTAGCTGGGACGAGAGCAGCTCCATCAGCAGTGGTTTGAGTGACGGCTCGGACAACCTGAGCTCTGAGGAGTTCAACACAAGCCCCACCCTCAACTCCCTCCCGACCACTCCCATTGGCTCACGGAGAAACTCCGCCATTGTGGTACGTCCAATGCACACAGTACACAACGGACACAAGATTCACAAACTATACAATACGTGTCTTATTGATTTACCAATTAATCTGCAGAGGTATTGATGAGGCGTTCATTGCCTACAGGAAGGACAAATAAAGGGAGGAGGAAAGACTGACTGTTAAGAAAGTAGTATTAAAAACAAAGATGGATTGAAATTTTGCACACACCCTTTGGAATTTATTCCATCTGCTGAATCAATGCAAGATAAGACAAAGCATACAACAAAATGACCACTTTTAAAAATGTAAGACTTCAAGATTCACAATTTTACTATATTATCTATTAATTAAAATAAGAAATTCAGAGACATGGGGTCATAACCCAGTCTGCTTGTGTTGAAGCATTGAATGAATTTCAAATTAATATGCAAATCACTGCTTGCTTGGGGCAGACAGTTTGAAAACCCTGTAAGAATTACCAAAAGGACGGAACAAGAAGAGGTAATTAAAAAACATTACATTGACAGATTACAATTCTACATGTATTTCTATGTCATTAAAATTCAAGTGAGCGTCTAAGATAGATTTGGTCAATATGAATACAGCCTGTAGCATTGTTCAGCATTTTCTTAGATCACTATTGTTTCCAGACAGTATAAGTGCTTATTCCTCAAGTACTCGAATTAGGTCATGTACTTCCATAACCTTCAACATTGAGTACCTAAAGGAACACATTTAATACACTAGCCTAATAAAGTCATAATAATTCCTATTTCCTGCTGTAACTAGACAATATAATCAATCCAGATGAGCTATGAATCCATAAATTAATCACGTTAAAGATGCCTAATGATTGAAATTCTCCTTTGGGATTTGTAAAATGAAATCAAATGCGTTTTTTATTCAGATACTAACTAACCGTACAGTAATATGACCATCTGTACACACAAGATCAGACATAAACAAATACACACACAGGGGCCATCTGCGGTCCTCCTCTGGGGCCAGTGAGCCGGAAGAACCTGGACCCTCCCTCGACACCCGAATGGGGTAGTCATGGCAACCAACAACCCCTGTAGCATCATCTCCGTGGCAACCTTCCATTACATCGTCATCATCATGCACCCCACATTGTCTACAAGTGTACGAGCTTCCCCATTTTACTGCAGTGCCAAGTGGGTGTGATTCACATGATTCGATACCTACAGTATTATGTTATGTGAACATAGGCAAGACAATGTTATTTTATCTTGTTTTTCAATTATGCTGCAATCTGTGTTGTTATCCCTCCTTTCCTGATGCCCTGATGCCTATCTCACTCGCGTTGTTTCATTAGACAGGTGTTTGGGAGGAAATTACCCTGTTTTATTAACAAGCCTGAATATACAGCTCACATGGCCCTGAACCAGCTCATGGGGTATATTGATTTTAATAAAAGAGGAATTCCCATGAGGACCACTAGTTCCACTGTCCTAAGCTTGCACTAACAGGTTGCCAGCTAAGTTATGTTACTTCCAGCTCTTTGAGGGGGGTAAAGTAATCTCCCTGAATAGTATTCATATCCGCTGTTATACTGTAGATCCCGCTTTCTTGTTTAGTATTACATAAGTCTTCATTGTTGTTCCTAGATATATGTAACATTTGTCCTCAATTGGATAATTTTATAGACATTTTTTTCTGATGATGAAGACTTAATGAGTTCACAGACTCAGAAAGTGTTTTTGATCTGATTTTGAAGAGGTATTTTTGCACACTGTTCATCACACAATCTCCAGCTGTGGGCCTTGTTTTGTCTTTGAAGTGTTCAAACAGAGCACACAATAGGATTTAGTCTGTGGAGATGGAGATGGTTACTTAATTTTGAAGTAACATGACAAGAGATACTAGTATTTAGTCTTTAGTCTTAGTCTTTTGTTTTATTTGTGGGTTGAGCTGTAAGAGATATATGGAACTATTTTGTACAGATTAATTTTAGATTTTTCTTCTGTTTTAATGCAAAAAACATCATATTTAAATATTTTTCAACATGATTTTAGTAATTGCCCAACATATGTTTTAAGTAATAGGTATATTTAGGTATATTAAAAATAAAACTTACAAACTAGGGTGGTGTATTAGGTGTATTTGTGCACCATTTGGCTAATGAAAACTACAAAACAATTAGAGTTTTATTGTTTTGAACCACAATAGCACTTGGGGTTGAAATGTATCCAAAAGCAGAAGCTCATTAAATCTACTCCTACGTTTTGTTTGTAATTATGTTTCCAATGGCTGAAAGAAAATTAAAGGGTTTGCATGTTATTGTTGTTTAAGTGTGGCTTTGTGTATTTACAGATGCGGACAGATGCAGAGAAGAGGTCCCTGGTGGAGAGTGGCCTTTCCTGGGACACAGATGATTCCAAACCCAGTCGCAAAAGTCTGGGCAGCAGCATCTACGAGACAGGCAGCCTCAAGTCCGAATCAGCCCAGAAATGGAGAAAGTCCAAGGCTTCGGGGGAAGGGCTAGAAGGAGGAAAAGGAGAGCTGAAGAAGCCTCAAACACTTGGCCAAGGAAACATGCTGAAGAAAGCAAGAAATCCACCTGTGGGGGTCACCTCTCCAATCACACACACTGCTCCAACTGGACTCAAAGTACCAGGTAAATAACACAGGATTCTGATTCAGTTATCAGATTCACAAGCAAATAAATAATCAACATTTGTACACCAGTCCAATCAATAATAGTAGTAAAGTAGTCAGTTAGAGCAAATGTGAAGTAACTTTTCTGGTGGAGGATACAACATCTTCTCTGCATGAAAATGGCTTTGCCTGCGATATTCTGCAGTAGGACGTTATACTTATTTATGAAGACATGCCGCGGATACCACCAGGCCAAGTAACAGGTCAAATCTGTGCAGAGGCGACACATACTGTACAATGTACCGTACAATGTACGTACCGTACATTATAGCTATGAAACATTCTTGAGCTTTTTAAGGCATTAGTGTGCAACAAAAAAGTTGCAATATAAAATGCTGTGAAACAATATCAAGAGCAATATCATCTTCATGGAGACAAGCAGGTGCCAGACCTTCCACCAGAAAAAGTTACATAGTACACCTTTAAGTTAAAAGATTTCAGGTACTCATCCTTACTCTTACCATTCAAAAATATGCCTCTACTGTACTTGGTGAATTGGTGAATCTATCTTGACCTAAGTGACTTAATATTAAGATGTGTAAGGCGCCCCTCTTGCACATTATCCCAAATAAATAAACAGAAGAAAGATGAACTGATACATAGATATAAAAATCCCATATAATTTAATCTATATCAATATAAATGTAAAAATTTTATTCTCCCAAGTCAAGCTTATTTACATTTAACCTTAGGTGCCTCTGTGTTGACATGGTTGCATTTCTTTGGCTTGTCTTTAAGGCTGATTCTCTGGCCCTGACAGACTCACTCATTCACCCACAGCTGCAGCCTCCAGCCTTTACAAAGTGGTGCCATGTATCAAACGCCCATTACCACCCACTCTGTCTCCTGCCAGCTCCCCACAGTCACCCCAGCACCAGCAGACACACACTGACCAGCACTGTTTTATTTCCTATTGGGCAGGGCTAGCCAGCTTTATTTTAGATACAATTTATAGCACCCAAATAAAGGCCTTATACCCAAAACAACTGGAGCAAAGACTCTGCGTATTTGTATGGCAGACCAACTCCACTCGGTGCCAGTTTTTAGAGTAGCACACTTAACACTGCCTCCCACTCGCACATAAAGAGCATAATGGAGAGGATTGTGCAGCTGGTGATAAAACACACCATCTGTGAGCTGTAGATTTGAACACACAGTATAAATACAGACAATCAAAACTACAGGATATAACTTATAGGCCTTGTTTGCCAGGGCATATTGCTGGGGGCTGTGTAAACGGGCAACTAATTGCATGATAAGATACTGTTTACATAACTGTTGAAATATCATATAGAAAGATTAAATCTGCCCTGTGTAAATTTGCTTGGATTATGTCATGTTAGCATTATTATCATTGTGCAGAGCAGCCTTATACAACTGCAAAAAAATTACCACTGAACCAATATTTTAAATCAACAATGCATACAGCCCTGTTAAGTACGAACTTATTACATAGCATAACACATATCATGAGATTAATAAGGGGTGTTCAGAAGCAGCTGTTCACTTTAAAGGTGAAAATGAAAGAAGATGAAAGAGGAAGTGTTGCAGACAATGTATTTTTAGATATCCTTTTAAGTCTGTCTGACAGAAGGTGAAAATAGACTTAAAAATCATGCAAGTCTTTTGTGTTGTGTAGAATGTAGTTTATTAAAGTTATAATAGAGCCAGGATCTATGTCTGCATCTAATACCATTGTAAATCATTCTGAGGGTGTTGGATGACTGGAGGTGAGCTAAGAACAGCAGATGACAATGTATAGACAGTCAACAGAGAGATAGATTTGTGTGTCTGCCTCTGTCTTTATGATTTCTCTTCAGATCTGACTCCTCTCAAGACATGCTGTCCCCTTCAGTAGTTCATGATTTACACTGTCTGCTATACATGCCACACTGTCAAATTATGAGCTATAATTTTTCTAAATAAGGCTACATTTGTGTCAAATCTAATATCCATCAGTGTGGGTTGGTACAGGCCTCCTCTATTTTGGTGATCTTAGGCCCCATAACACTGCGGTTACTCAATGAACGGTTTTATGACTTGACATGTAAACTAAATTTCTAATTTCTAAAAGGCGGTCAATTATAATGTGCAAGTGTGCATAAAGTGTCACATTCCAATGTAATCCAATGAGGACCTGTGTGTGTGGCATATAACGTATGTCAGCCCATATGTATGTTTTGCGGATTTATAAATACTCCTAAGTGAGTCCATATGCCCCAAAGCAGCACACCGGTGGGTCTAGTTCAACTGAACTTTTTAAACTTTTAATGCCATGTATATAAACTCTCTAACAGCCCCCTTACATGCATATTAATAGCGTGGCCATTGCAGATTCTCAAAAGCGGGTGGTGCAATTTGTCTAATAAACTTTTTTTTTTTCCTAATAACATCCAAACAATCTGATTAATGTACAGATGTGGCTTAAATCCTACTATGTTAATTTCCCCTCTCTTCCACCAAGTGATAGCTGTGCACTTCCAGACACGCTTTGTAACGATGAACACACGTTTTCCATAACCACAAATGGCAACTCCAAACACGATTTAGGTTTAAGACATACACAGCCTGGAAAACTGGAGAAAACATCTGGGTGGAAAAGAAGAGTAACTGTGATAAGGGCATCTAAAGGTTTAGTCTGTCCAACCAGATAGGGATGTGTATGTCTCAACACAGCGTCAGAGCCTTGGTGTCCAGATAAGATATCATGTCCTAATACGCCTCGCTTTGTCCAAGTCGTCAGAAGCTCTCCATCTGGTCTTAAAGCCATTTGCAACACTATGAATTAGATCTGTGCTGGTTTGCTTTTGTTTTGTTTTTGTTTTGAATTTATCCTGTATCTTCTTTTGTAGGTGTGGTGAAGCCTGATGGAAAACCTACGGAGAAATCTCGTCTTGCTGTGAAATCTTCAGGTTTGCAGCGTTCCTCATCAGATGCAGGTAAAGAGAAGAATGGCTCAGTCCCGAGTGAGCCACGTAAACCTCCGTCTGGCCTGGTCCGACCCTCTACTGGTGGAAACTTTGGCTTCAAGAAACCGCCCACAGCTACCACTAACGGGACAAATAATAGCAGTATACCCACAGGGATGAGCACAGCAAGTACCATACCGAGCGGCTCTGCGACTGTTGGCAAAGCCCCCAAAACCTCAGCAATCCCCGTCAAACCTGCTGGCACTGGTGGAGGGGGACGCAAGACCAGTCTAGACGTCTCAATCAGTGATCAGAGTGGTTTTTTGTCCCCTAATGCGAGGACATCTCTGCAGTATCGCTCACTGCCAAGACAAGCACTTTGACCCTGACTCGGCCCAGCTCAGCACGGCCTCTTAGTACCACAGTGGACACCAGCTCTGGCCTGGTCAAACCCTCCACCCCCCAGACATCCAGACTCAAAGAACCAGGAACGGGACTGTGTAAACCAGGGAGTCGAGGCATCCCCAGCCCTGTCAATCAGACTGATAGAGAGAAGGAGAAAGAGAAGGAGAGAGCTAAAGCTAAAGCGGTGGTGTCAGATTCGGAGTGCGGGCCGCTAAAGGGCAGTCCTGCTCTGACCCCATGTGAGACCGGGTCAAAACTACAAGGACTAAGACCTCCGAACAAGAGCACAGACATGTCCTCACCCAGCACACAAAGGTATATAAATTATTCAACCATATACAAGGCCCTCTCTCTCCACATCATCTCTCTCTCTCTCTCTCTCTCTCTCTGTCTGTCCTTGTTTTGCCTAATCTTTCTTTTTTTTTCTTTCTTGTCTTAAGGTTATCTGGCATACGCAGCCTCACAAAACCATCCATGGTCCATCATGACAAAGAGAACATCAGCCTTGACATTGGCGTCCAGGACACGCTTCCTCCCAAAATTCCCCCTTACTCAAAGATCCAGGACTTGGCCAGCTCCTCTAGCTCCTGTCTGTCCCCCAGCCCAGCCCCCCTGCTAAATGTTAACTCTTCATCGTGTTTCTCAAGCTCGGGGACAGGCTTAGGCCCTCGGCAGGTGTCCTCCCTGGGGGTTGGGGAGAGTGGGGGCAGCACCTCTCCTTTGCTCTACCCGCGACTGACTGGACTGCACCGAAGTCTGGAGTCACTGCCGCTTCAGATGAGCCTGGCCCCAGAGCCCCAGAGGGAGAGAGAGAGGGACGGTTTGGTGAGAGGTTACACCACTTTGGAATCTCGAGACAGGGACAGAAAAGATGACAGAACCCCTCCGGCAGGCTGGAGCTCTGCAAGCAAAACACCCAAGATTGTTACTGAAAGGTAGGAATATGTTCAGACAATTTCTATAGTCATTTCAATTTCTTGATATTATCCTCTATCTCCACCTACTGGCAAAATAAAAAACATCAACAAGCCTTGGTGTTTTGTCATTTGCCATTTTTATATAAAATGACAAAAAGATCAATTAAAGTGAAATTCTGTTTTTTTTTAGGTTTTTTTTGAAGTTCAATAACATAGCATATACATTATATATAACTTCCATTTTAAATAAACAATGATTTATTGCCATTTGTACAACCCCACACATGCCCAGCTTGGTGGCTTTGTTAAACTATTATTACTAGTGGCCTATTATCAGAGAGTGAAGTCATAATTATAAGCTGTCAAAGGCTATCTGCCACTCTCACTGTGCTTCCTTTGTATCCTGAAAGTTTAATTAATGCCTGTATCACCACTTTAATAATCACATTGTTTAATCTCAACAGCCCACAGCGAGACAGAAACACTCTCCCTAAAAAAGGTTTAAGGTAAGTCAACACATATTACCACATTATTTATAATTTAAGTCTTTTGTCTGTTGTTTTTATGTTTTTGGTACTATTTATTGCTCTATGTTGTTATTATTATGTTATTTTGTATAGTTTTGTTTAGATTGTTAAATCTTAGGCTGGATCTGGATGAATTAAAGCATATTCACTGAATTGTAAACCATGTTTCTTTTTCAATTGCAGTTTTGGAGGTGCACCACCAGCTGAGGCTGAAGTAAAAGAGAAAGGAGAGAGGAGACATTCTCATAGCATCCTCAGTATGAGCGACTCTCTCACTCTCCCTCTGCTGTCTTCACCCACATCTCTGCCTCGCACTTCAAAGACTAATATATGTATGTATTTTGAAAAAAAATTCTGAATAGGGCTGCACGACTTTGGAAAAAGATTTTTTTTTTAAATAGGATTCTTTTCAGAGTGTACATTATACAACAACAGGAGCATTAATATTTGAGAGAGACTGACATAAGGAATAATAAACTAATACAAGAATTCCTTTTCAGAATGTCCAATTACAAAAATTTTTTATAAAATAACACTAGATTTTTATTTTATTTTCTATAATTACAGCTTTCTTGATTTGATAATTGCAACCAAGATTTCAGTTTGAATTTTATGACAATATACTGTGCAGCTCTTATTCTGAAATGTATACGTTGTTGCCATAATACCCAATATTTAAAAAAATCTATTACTTGTTTTTTCCCAGTACCAAGCCCTGTTGGTGGCCCTCCGAGGATGACCCGCTCCAACAGTATCCCGACCCCTGACCCCTCCTTGGAGCTGTACACTCCGTCTCCTCTGGGCAGCACTCTCTCTCTGGCTGAACGTCCGCGCAGTATGGGAATAGTCCGATCCGGCTCCTTCAGAGACAAAGACCTTGATGAGGGTGAGTCTCTATCACACATTTAGTGAAATTTGTCAACTTTGTATTTCTTGTCTCTAATAAATTGTATTATGCTTTGTAGTTCATGGCTCGGTACTGTCCTTGGCCTCTAATGCCTCATCTAGTTACTCCTCGGTGAGTGCCAGCCCCATACAGATTCAGGTAGCTATTGTTCAGTTCATCGAATGGCTTGGTGTGCTGTGGTGTGTTTTTTGTGAATGTGTATTTGCAAGTGATTGAGACAGCCTCCCCTGATATGCTGTGCCCATTGTAGAGCTTGAAATCCTTTTCCTTCTCCTATTTTCTTGACTTGTGTCCTCTTTTAACAACTCAACTTTTTATTCCCGTTGCTTCCTAAGGCTGAGGAAAAGATTCAGGGAGAGGTAAGTGTGTTCTTGCCTGCACTTTTTCTAGTCTAAAGACTTTACCTTTCCACCATCTCTCACGCCATGTCTGTGGTTTGTGTTGATATGTTTTGACTAATTTGTTCAACATCCACCAAACAGGACGCTAAAGTTTTCAATTTCCGGTTTCAGTTTTCAGTTCAGCATTATTTTTCTACTGTGGTTTGGGGCCAGATTAGTTGTGGTTTATTCCTGTTTATTCCAGTATAGTCCAGTTTATGTGTTCAAAGATTTTGGGTTTTATTTTACTCATAATCTTCAGTGTAGAGCCCTGAATTAGCCCTTTTTTGCTCTGACTTTGCACATGTTTATACCAATTTATTGCGATTTACACCTGGTTTAGTCCTTAATGCATTACCAGCTAATGCATCTGTAACGCACCATAGAAGATTACTCTTACAGCCAAATTCAGTATTCAGCATTGTTGTTGTTGTCATTCACATGCAACTTTTATATTTTCCAGCAAATTCGAATGTTGAGGAGGGAACTTGAGTCTTCACAGGAGAAAGTATCCAACCTGACGACGCAGCTGACTGCAAATGTATGTATACTTTGTCCACTTCTATAGACCAGACATCCTCCTGCATATCTGGGACGTGTTCTTGCAGGTTCTATATAGACAGACACCCTCTTTTTTCAACTAGCCTGACAGTGATCCATCTCAGAAGTGTTTTCATCATCATAGCTACAATATGTATGTTTTACCCTGTGAGGGAATTTAAAATACCCCTCCCTTTAGTTTTACACCCCATTAGCTGTCACTCACACGGATGAAATGTCCACCTCAATATGACATGTGCCCTCAGGCTTCGGCACCTGATATCATGTTCACCTGACATGATAATTCAACCCTTGAAGTCAGAGCTTTGATGACAGCTAGGGAAAATTATAAGTTTTGTCACTGGCCACTTGGTACGCAGCTATCATACTGCTTCTTATTACAAGCCTAAGCCCATAAAAGTGTCTGATAAAGTTGTATTTTCATCACAAAGGACAACACTGAGACCTGAATTAAGTATTGTAAAATGGTAGCAAAGAGTGAAAAAAACCATGCTTATAGTTTAAAAAAAAAAACTTACTATGATAAAAAGCCTGTTCAGTATTTTTCTGAGAACCCTGAGAAGCTCTCATCTTTTCTGTGTTTTTAAACTAATTGTAAAATTATGTTTTTAATGTTGTTTTTAGTAGTATATATGACATACAATGTAGTAGTCTTAGATGGTTTAGTCCTCTTGCGATTTTATTTAAAGTGTTCAGAATAGCTGGTGGTTATGGGTCTGTCTCAGCACATTTTGTGAGACTGCATCCTTGCAGGCTCAATATAAATCTCACCTTTGTCTGAACCTTCCTCTCACCACTCCACTCCAGCAGACCCACACACAGATGCCTTTCGGCTCTGCTCGCCTGTTTCTGCCCCTCGGACCACCACAGGCATAATAATACATGGCTTTATAAAAGAACCATTCTTCCTGTGTGCCCTTGTCCCTATGAGATTTCTTTGTTATTTGACCTGTGTAGGTGTCAAGGACCATGTCATTATTTTACTCTGTTAACACTTAATGAAAATTAAGTGAAGGTACATTATTTTTTTTGCTCAGGGCTTAAGTAGGTGTGTGTGATAAAAAGACGAGGAGATTTCACACCTACTTTTGAGCTTTTACCTGAAACAGTGCACATTATGGAATGTCTGTATAGTGACTAGCGAAGATATGGACACTGTTTAGTTTTTATACTTGATAGAAAAAAAGTATTTTATTGGTTAAATCTATATAAATATTTTGCTTTCTCTAAACAGGCCAATCTTGTGGCAGCATTTGAGCAGAGTTTAGCCTTAATGACGTCACGGCTGCAGTCGCTGTCGTTGAGCCATGAGCAGAAGGTAACTATCCAGCCGCACCCTGTATGTCCACACATTTAAACAAAAACACACACGATCTGCACATTCCTGTGCTCATCCAGACTCTTTCAATCCATACAATAGAACCACATATAACTAGTAGGCCTACTACCAATGAACAGCACTGTTCCAAACTGTTAAGTAAGATTTAACATTAATTAAAGAACTGAATATGCTAGAGTATGCATGGAGTAAGACTTTGTAATAAGGCTTTGGTGGGTCCTAGGACCTCTATCCCTGCAAGTGTTATAAGAGAAAGGCCTTTGTAGATGTCTGTTCTTTGTAAGTGGTGGCAGTTTTCTGTTATTTTTTTAGTTTTGTTTTTTTTTTTTTTGCATCCTGCTACTGTGGCAACTACAGTTGGCAGAGGTCAGAGAAGCACTGTAAGAAAATATGACCTAACAGCCGAGTATAAAGCCGACAGGAGAGTAAATAGTTTGCACGTGCGCTCATACAAACCGTCACATTCCTGCATTCTTGCCCCTTTGTATTTGTGTGCTGTGAGTGCACTGATGATTGCCTGGAGCAGGGATAGCGGTGTGTAAGGAGTCTCCCTGGTTTGTTCATGCCCTGGTGCTCCCACTGAAAGGCTGCTGTCTGGATCACTGCAGAAATGCTCTTTGTTGTTAGTGCCAGGGCAATGACCGGAACAGCGCAGTGCCTTTAACCTTGTGGAGATGCACCAGTCAATCCCATTTAGACCACAATGAGCACTTACAACAATTATACAACAACAATGATACAAGCTATACAGAAGCTTTATTATTCTGGTCTCACTCCTCACATGGTCATACAAGTTGCATAATTCTACATTGTAGATAACTAAAGAGAAATATTCTGTTGTTTTCTTTTTGACCAGGACACGGAGTTAATGGAGTTAAGGGAGACGATAGAAGCTCTAAAGGCCAAGAACGATGAAGCTCAGGCTGTGATCCAAGGTGCCTTAAACAACCCAGACAACATGAACGGTTTGGAAACAATTATGACATAGACATTTTCTTCTCAGTGTACATATGCTTTTGCTATAATAAGTTATTATTCTTTCTTTTCCAAAGATTTACGCATTAGACGTCAGAATTCATGCGAAAGCATCTCTAGTCTTAACAGTCTGACCAGTATGTCTAGTCTGGGGAGTCTCAAAGACCAAGATGCAAAAAAGAAGAAGAAAAAGAGCTGGGTAAGTTACAACTACATGCGACAAATGGTAACAAAGTATGACTAGCTGAAATTCCCTGGGTCCCCAATTTGTTTTTCACACAATAAGTCCCACACTACTTAACCTGTAATAAGTGAGTAGTTTAATCATTAATCTTTCTGTGCACCTGTAGTCTGATGATATGAACTTGCTAACTTGTAACTGTCTGATTGTCCTTTTTGTACAGCTTTGATATATAATGTGCATGTAGTAGTAATACAATATCAAAAGCACTGTTTAAAAGAACTTAAACAAGTAATTCTCAAAAATAACCATTATCACAAGTCTTTAAAATAATTAAATTGCATTATGTTTTTCTTTAGCTAAGGAGCTCCTTCAACAAAGCTTTCAGCATAAAGAAAGGAACCAAAACCTACTCCGACATTGAAGAAATCGTCACCCCAGACTCCTCAGCTCCTAATTCTCCGAAGATGCCTCATGAGAGTGTGGATGGGGGTGAAAATGCACCTTTATCATTGACAACATCAGCCTCTACCACATCTTGTGTGTAAGTATATACAGTTACACAACTATAGATTACATCGTTTTATATGTGTGAGCCAGTCTCAACTATGTATGGTAAACTGACGGGAAATCGTATGACCTATTAGAATAAATGAAGCAGCTGAGGAGGGAGAGGAGGAGGAGAGGATGGTGTCTGATCTGCGCACTGAACTTTGGGACAAAGAAAGAGAACTCACAGATATCAGACTGGAGGCCTTAAATTCCGCCCATCAACTCGAGCAACTCAAAGAGGCCATGAACAATATGCAGGTTTGTTTGGGCTCAATTTATATTATCTCATTGAATTTTTATACTTAACCCCACAATTGTAATAACTTCTTAAATGTCCGTAATAGTCAACAGTAGAGAACCTCAAAGCAGAGAATGACCACCTGAAAACTGGAAGCATGCTGAGCCTTGCTGGCCCCACCTCTTCCACATCGCAGCCTTCAGGTCTTGCATCTCTGCTCGGGACGTCTGGAAAAAAACCAACAAGTCTCACCAAATCCTTCAGCCTCAGTTTGAATGATTGTAAAGATGCTGGTAAATATTTAACTAGTGCCCTTTCGATCATTTCTCTTTTGTGTCTGGGTATGATAATTTCCTCTTTCTTACAGAGGTGTCAAATAATGTTGTGGCAAACAATGCGTTACACAAAGACGATGTTTGTGCACACGTTCTAGTTCGCATTTGTGACCAAGTTGAGGTATATTTAAAATCTGTCACAATAAATAATACAAGCTCTAGTATCATAGTGTCATTCACCGTCTTTGTTTCTATAGGATGGTAAGCAGCAATTGTTCTTCCTGGGCTCATTTGTGGTCAATGGAAGAACTGACTGGGCATGTCTAGACTCCATGATCTCTAAAACTTTTAAAGTAAGTGACTGGTCTAATGCATTTGTTTTATTTTATTGTTTTATATGGCACTCGCTAACTGGTGTGTGCTTTTCTAGGACTACCTTGCTCAGGTGGATCCCACATCCAGCCTGGGTCTCTCATCTGATTCCCTGCTCATGTATCAGCTGAACCAGGGAGTGCAGAGAGTGATGGAAGGAGACAGACCCCAGACGCTGCCTTATCGTTGCCTTGGCAATGGTCAAGCCAAGATACTGGTCACTCTGAAAGGTTGGTTATTCCCCCTCTAGTTAAAATTAGTTTTAATAACCTTTAAAGGGTCCATATTAAGCTATAACCTGGTCTGTCTTATACTAGTAATGTTTCCCCATCAAAAACATACCTGGAGTTGTGTTTTGTTTCATTCATACATATATGACACACAAACTCTGTATAGTATATTTAGGCTGAGGTATTTCTCTCTCTTTTGTGATGTCATGTGGAAACACAGGATGTGTTCCTTTGTGTTTTTAAACTCCATACACCTTCACTATAATCATTTGGATAATTTTAGCCCTGGACTTGTCAGTCTTTGTTGAACAGAAGGTAAAAGGTATGGTAGTTTTAAGAGGAAAACTACCTCTGCCTGACATCAAACCAGGTCTATGACAATCCTACCAAATATTATTATACATTGTTTGTCCACCTGCATTAAATCCATTTCACCAAAATAGTAATGCTTACTTGCTTGTTGTTCTTTTTTGGAGGTTTCTGTGTGCACTGCTGTAAAGGTTTCTGCCTCTTCTCAGGCCTTCGAGAGAAATGTGTGGACGCTTTGGTGTTTGAGACTCTGGTTCCAAAGCCCATGATGCTGCATTACATCAGCCTGTTACTGAAGCACCGGCGCCTGGTCCTGTCTGGGCCCAGCGGCACAGGGAAGACCTACCTGGCCCAGCGCTTGTGCCACTACCTCCAGCAGCGCAGCCTGTGTGGTCCACATGAAGCTGAGCAAGAGTCCTGTCTTCCGGGACGCATCTCTGCTGTCACCTTCAATATGCACCAACAGTCTCAAAAGGTACTACTTCTGACTCAAATTACTCCTACTTGTTACATAGCTCACACGTGAATACTCACTGACTGATTGTACGTTTTATTTGGTAGGATCTGCAGTTGTATTTGTCTAATTTAGCAAATCAGATTGACAGAGAAAGTGGAGAGTTGCCTTTGGTCATAATCATAGATGATATCAGTGATGCTTCAGCCATCACAGAGCTTGTAAATGGTGCATTGACCTGCAAATATCACAAATGGTATGTAAACTTGTATTTTTTCTTGCATGTCATGGTCACATTTTGGAAATTCTAACTGCTATTTTTATTTTAAACAGTCCTTACATTATTGGGACAACAAATCAGCCTGTGAAAATGAACTCCAACCTCGGCTTGCACCTCAGCTTCAGGTAAGAACAGGGAAACACTCACACTCTTCAGATATTTTTATACTTAAAGTAACACAAGTCTTTCATATTTTTATTGAACAGAATGATTACATTTTCCAATAATGTGGAGCCAGCGAATGGTTTCCTTGTACGGTACTTGCATCGGAAAGCTGTGGAGACGTACCAGCAGAGGGAACTAGATGCCACACAACACCAGGCTCTGATGCATGTATTAGACTGGGTCTCTCAGCTCTGGTACCACCTGCACACTTTCCTGGAAAAACACAGCACTTCAGACTTCCTTATAGGTAAGACACAGAAAACATTTTGACAATATTTTAAAATGGCTACACTGTATATTTATTACACAGATGTGGGTTATAATTTGGTAAACTATTTTCCAGGTCCTTGCTTCTTCCTGTCATGCCCTGTTTCCGTGTCAGAGTTTAGGCAATGGTTTATTGATCTATGGAACCACTCAATTATTCCATACTTACAAGAGGGAGCAAAAGATGGTATCAAGGTAAGCTGTGAAGTAAGATAATTATTATTAGTATGGTGTCCTAATTTAGTGAAATAACTATATGTGTGTTTGTTAGGTGCATGGGCAGAAAGCAGTCTGGGAAGACCCAGTGGAGTGGGTACGAGGCACCCTGCCCTGGCCCAATGCTCAGCAAGACCAGTCCAAGCTCTTCCACCTACCTCCACCCAGTGTCAGTGCGTCCAGTGAAGACAAAAAGCCTCTCAAAGACACTCCTCCCCCAAGTTCTCTTGAGGCAGACCCATTGGTGTGTCTACATATTTTACATATTAATGCTAATGAATTGAATCCATATTGCTTTTCATTCGATTTCTTGTCATAGTAATTGATTATTTTGAACTAGACCAATTTGCGTCTGCAAACAATTATTTGGGAAATATATATATTATATTATTGTTTTATTTTAGTATATGTGCATTCATGTATCTTACTGTTTTTCTGTTATCTAGATGGCCATGCTTCTTAAGCTTCAAGAATCTGCCAACTACATCGAGTCTCCGGAACGGGAAGGCAGTTTGGATCCCACTCTTCAAACCACACTTTGAGTATAGTCCACCTATGGCACTACATACTGGGCCTTCTATGGACATACAACAGTGGGATTGCTGGAGATGAAAAGACATTAAACCTGCTCTTGATGGAAACTGTGATTTCATAGGCAAGAAAAGACAATGACTTGTCACTTCTCATTATTGACTTTATGGTGCATGGTTACCATAGAAAGTATTATGCAAATTTTTTCCAAGAATCTTCCCCTTTGTAATTACTGCCAGAATTATTTCAATAATTATTGGTGCTTTCTAAATCAATGGCTTAGAGTTTTACAAGAAAGTCTCCCCAAATACAGTCCCTGACAAAAGTCTTGTTGCTTATCCATTTTGTAGAAACAAAAGCTTATAACCTGACTTTAAATTAATCGAATGGTTTTAGAAATGTCCCATATGAAAGCTAAAACCCTCCCAAATTATGCTCAATATACTAAAATAAATTTGCTTCACTGAAGAAAGATTGATCACTTACTGAAGACAGAAAGGTCAGATTTTGGCAAGACAAAAGTCTTGTCGCCTACAGAAAATTGAACAAATAATTTACTTCAAATACAAAAATATGTTGCATAATGTCAGTGAATTAAGTAGTGGTGCTGTGAGATCCATATTTAATATCTTGTATGACTTCCATGAGCTTGAAGGACTGCATCCATGCGGTTCCACAATGATTCATACAATTTGTTGATGAAGTCATCAGGAATAGCAAAGAAAGCGTCTTACATGCCTCCCAGAGTTCATCAAGATTCTTTGGTTTTGCCTTCCATGCTTCCTCTTTCATTCTACCCCAGACATGCTCAATGATGTTCATGTCTGGTGACTGGGCTGGCCAGTCCTGGAGCACCTTGAGCTTCTTCACCTTGAGAAACTTTGATGTCGAGATAGAAGTATGCGATGGAGCACCAACCTGCTGCAAAATTTGACCCCTTTTATGATTGGGAATGTAAGAGGTAGCTAATACTTCTTGATATTTTAGGCTATTGATATTGCCTTCCACCCTGCAAATGTCTCGCACACCCCCATACTGGATGTAACCCCAGACCATGATTTTTCCGCCACCAAACTTAACTGTTTTCTGGGTGAATCTTGGATCGATGTGGGCTCCAGTAGGTCTCCTGCAATATTTGCGGCAGCTGTGATGTAATTCAACCGAGGATTCATCTGAGAAATCCACCTTCTGCCACTTTTCCAGTGTCCATCCTTTTAGCAGGCTGTGGGCCTTGGCAAATGCCACATGGTTTTTTAATTGCCTTTTGTTTAGTGCTGTTTTCTGTGCACTGATTCGACCATGGAGGCCATTTCGGGACAGAATTCTACAAACTGTTCTGGTTGACACAGGGACTTGAGGTGACCAGGCCTGGTGGAGCTCTGCTGCAGTGGAAAAGGGGCTGGCCTTGGATTTTCGAATCAACAAACGGTCCTCCCGAGCAGTTGTCTTGCGGGGTCTGCTGGACCTGGGCTTGTTAAAAACATCTCCAGTCATTTCAGATCTTTTTCTTATTCTTTGTACTTGACGCTGAGACACATTGAAGGTGTCAGCCACCTCAGCAGTGGATCTGGTCTTCAGCCTCTTGATAATTAACGCTTTGGTCTCAGGGTGGATCTTAGGCATGTTGTCAGAGGTCAAGTTGCAGTTGATGTGAAGGTCTGGTGTGCTGGGGTTCTTTTTATACACACCCGCTAATTGATTGATCAGTAACTGATCAGAGGTGAGGCTGTAATCTAGGATTGGGTGCATCATATGACAAGGCGACAAGACTTTTGTCTTGCCAAAATCTGACCTTTCTGTGTTCATTGAATGGTCAATCTTTCTTCAGTGAAGCAAATTTATTTTAGTTTATTGAGCATAATTTGGGAGGGTTTTAGCTTTCATATGAGACATTTCTAAAACCAATCGATTAATTTAAAGTCAGGTTATAAGCTTTTGTTTCTACAAAATGGATAAGCGACAAGACTTTTGTCAGGGACTGTATAACACCGTGACTCCAGCTAAAATAGCTAAAAATGCACTTTATTTTCTACTTGGGAATTGAAGCTGGGTTAGTGACATTAGAAAGCATGGGATTATCCAAATATAGGTGGTTCCTCTAGAGGGCAGCACTCACCTAACAACCACAAATAACAAAATTAAGTGTTTATTCTTTTGGCCAATGCAGTTGAAAGATGTGAATAGTAATGACATGCATGGATATACAATATTATGTGATTTGGAAAAAAGGTTTAAAGTGAAGGCATTTTGACAGAACACACCAAATATGTCTTAAAGATGAATGTTAAAAAAAAGAAAAAAAGGCCTGTCAAAACAGCCTTTTCTGTTTTTGCTTGCAAATTTAGATAACAGTTTAACAGTTTCATATACACAATTAAAACATGATTTTATAGAATTTTATACTGAGTCAAAAACTGTCATCTGTATTACTTGCCACGGTGCTGTTACAAAAAATGACTTAACATAACATATTAGACAGCTGGTATCATGATCTTTGCACACCGCTGATCAAAGTGTCACTCTTTCTCTTCCCTTTTCCACACATTATTTTGCACAAGTGGTAATGTCTCTCAATACAGTGAGTTTATTTCTGTTAACTTTCAGAACATTTATAACAGCATTGGAAAGGGGACAAATTGAATGCTTAAACAGTTAAATGTTGTTCCTTTGGTTCTATAGTACCTCACTAGAATACGTTTGATTTACCTCTGTTTTTAAAGCAGAGATGAGATGCCTCTGTCTTCTGTTTGTGCCTGAAACACAGATCAACCTAATGCTTTAGGGAAGTTGTTAACCGCAATGAGGCCTCGCTAGAGAGTGGTATTTATCATAGGTAGGAGGCTACACCACTTCCTCTGGCTTTTCTCTTGTCACCTTGTATGAAAGATGGATTTTTATTTTACTTGGCTGCAGTGATAGGCAGTTTGTTAACAAAATTAGTGTGGTCTGATTGTGAGGTTTTAGTTATTTTTGAGCCACAAAATAACTGTGAGTAACAAAGAATAGAGAGTTTACTTGAGCGCTGAGAATGGGAGATGTAATGCTAGCGCATGTGCCCCTAAAATATTTCCAAAGTATCCTTTTATTGGACCTATACCATAGCTAATTTATGTCAGAAGGGAGAGGAGGGTGGGTGGGAAGGGTAATAACTGGATATCTTTTATTTGTTCTGTTTTCTTATGCAAATATTTGTATATGTTCTTTTCTCTTTTGTACATGCATTATTCTTGTATATCATTGTAAATACTTTGTGCATCTGCGACAACAATCATTCAAATGTGTCGAGAGCTAAATTATCACCTGACCCTTGTATGTAAATTGGTTGTATAGTCTTCCTCTTATACAAGGGGAGGAAGAAGCACTTGGTTTAATGGGGTCTGGTATGAGTTGTATGGCATGCCTCTATAACCTCATCAAACTCATATGTCTAACATGAAGCATTTGTCATAATAAAATCATGCCATGTGATTTCCACTGGAGGGCGCTATTGTGTGTGATTCAAATCGTTCTAAGAGACCATACAAAGTAAATAAATTCAGGTGAGTCCTACTAAGGACTATAAATGAGCATGGGCCTATATAGTAATAGGCTTTATAGTCTATTATAGCATAGCCAGAAGATTATAGCTTACATACAGTCGTACAGATGAAGTGAAGAAGGTTAAAGTCCAGAGTTATGAAGTGGGTGGAGTTCCGTACGTCCCCACCACATCACAGGTCTATATATATATGGCTTAGATCTATGGGAGGCTCACTTCAAGGTCTTTTCCTGAGGACTAGTTGTAGCCCACAACGATGTCAGCACCTGAGGCCGCCCCTGAGCCAGCTCCCGCCGAGGCCCCGCCCGCGGACACCCCTGCGCCAGCGGAGGCTCCGGCCGAGGGCGCCCCTGAGGCCGCCCCAGCAGAGCCAGCTCCCGCGGCAGAGGGAGAGGCACCGGCCGCTCCAGCAGAGGACTCCCCTGCAGCTGAGGCAGGCCCGCCAGGTACAAAGATGGACAGCCTATTAAGGAGAACTCCACTCCACAAATACCTAGGCTGCCTTATTTTTTCCTACGGCAAGGCTTGTGGGGAGTTCAGTTGTGTTGCCAATTTCTGAGAATTGGACTGAGTCTGATATTGAAGTAGGTTACCACATAAACAGAGAGATCCAATTGTACAATCCTCACTGAGTTGAGTGAGAAGCAAATACCAATAGCTCACACCGTTTTAGTTTGATGTTTGCATGGCTGCTGAAGACTTCACTTGACAATAATGAAGCAGGTAAGTGGCATAGTCTGTTTCCTTTAAAAGTTGCCCGCTGACCAGTGAGATAAAAGATAAGTCTTGACCTGCTATATCCAAGAAGATTTTAATGCACAAGAGGTAAGTCAAAATTATAGGCTAACTTATAGAGCCCACAGATGCCAGTTTACTTACTGTTATCCTGGCTTTCTATAACTCAGCTTTTAATTGTGATTGTTTTGCATATTCCATTTTAGTTTTGTAAAGCTGCATAAAGTTTTAAAATATTGCTATGATTTCTTGATTAGCATTTTAAGGAATCATGATTCATCTTAAATTTATTTTTACTGTAACAAGTTACATCTTGTCCACTTCTCATAAGCTCCATAGACATTGACGCATTGATAATATGATCAACAGACATTTGGTAGCTTTGGGTGGTGGACTGTGACGTTTTTGTGCTATTACTAACCTGAATGTATAACCCTAACTTTAGCTGAAGCTGCAGCAGTCGAGGAAGGAGCCGCTCCAACAGATGTGGCAGCGGAGGGTAAACACACTGCATGACCTGCTCCTGTAGACCTGCTCTCTCCATGTGGCTCTGTCACTGTCTCATCATCATGTGTGCTATTATACATGTATGCAGTCGACAAGAGTCAGTTTAAACACCTGCAAATGCAACTCTTTCTGAAGAATGTTTTTTTTTTATTATTATTTGATAGAGACTGGAAAGTTGAAAACCAAGTGAAACACCAAGTTTTAAGAGTGTAAAATTATAAATGTTCAATATAAACTTTAACTTATCAGCTGCCAAATCAAGTACAGTGGTGAGTTCTTTGGTCAAGGACATAGCATCGTCTAATTTATGTGTTTATCATGCCCTTTTCGTCAGTTATGTGTTGAATATATCTGTTCATAAACCAGTTCTCATGACAGCTGTCCTGACGTGCTGCCTGCTTCAGCCACAAACATTTGTTGCATGATTAGTATTATAATTTAGCTTAACCCAATGGTATTTTTAACACTAGCTGATGCCCCAGTGGCTGATGCCCCAGTTGAAGCCCCAGTGGCTGATGCCCCAGTGGCTGATGCCCCAGTTGATGCTCCAGTGGCTGATGCTCCAGTGGCTGATGCCCCAGTGGCTGATGCCCCAGAGGCTGCTGAGGCTGCAGTAGTGGAATCTGCAGTAGCAGAGGCGCCTGCTGAAGCTGCAGAGGCTGTGGTGGCAGAAGAAGGCGCTGCTCCCGTTGCAGAGGCTCCCGCTGAGGGTAAACAAGTGGCAGGATAAAGGCTACCTCTGCCACTAAGTACAGTGCACTTAGACCTCAACAGTTGTAAATGTTACATTAACTTTCACATAGCCTGGATGCTCCGGATATATCTTTTCTAATGGATATCTACATTGCTAACCTAGCTCATGCTATTGCTTCAACTAAAATGATTGTTTTGCTGCTTATCTAATGATAGCTGAAGCTCCTGCTGAACCTGCAGTTGTTGAGGAGCCTCCTAAGGCCCCCACACCCCCACCTCCTCCAGGTAACATTCATGTGATGTTGGTAACCTGTCCGTATTACTTCAAGGGTGTAATTAAGGCTTAAAGACTAAGTCTGTAGAATACCATTTCCAGAAAGCATTTGTCATAAATTGATTCCATTTACTGTTTCACTGTGTAAAACAAGTGTCTCATAAACTTAATTGACTCATAGGTTTAACATACTGTGCATACTGGGATTTACTAATGAAGCCTTCTTGCCTTTGCTCCAGTCCCCACCAGTGCTCCCCTGAATGTTGCTGTGGAGGACGTAAACGACAACAGTTTGACCATAAACTGGACAGCCCCGGAGACCATCGGGGACTCGGGTCTGGATGGATACACTGTGGAGTACTGCAAAGATGGGAGTAAGTCTAGATTCTGTTGTATGTACAGTATGCATCTGCTGCACCTGTCTCACCCGTGTCACAGGCCATGTACACTCATAGACTTACAGGCCCGTATACGGCAGGCAGCATTTCAACCAACTGTCATTGAATCGGCTCCCACCGCTTTTAGACAAGCTTCTTCTCCAGATGAGGTTTCGACACGGTAGCCAAAGTGTACTTCTTGTGTCCTGTGTGTTTGTAAACCTGTGTCGACAGATGATAAACCACTTAACATGGCCCATTAAAACATGCTTAACACTTTATTAAATATCATCATCCTGAAGAAGTTCACACAGTTGTGAAGTGCAATATGTAACAATTTACTAAAATGCTAACCTCAGATAGTACTGTTAACAGTATTAAATAGTCTATTAAAAACTTCTATCAGCACCATGAATCAGCACTTTAGGAATGTCTGATAAAATAAACATAGTTAAATGTGTAATGTGCCTTTCCAGATATTCTTGTTAAAGTTGTCCTAATGTGCCTTTCCAGATATTCTTGTTAAAGTTGTCCTAATGTGCCTTTCCAGATATTCTTGTTAAAGTTGTCCTAATGTGCCTTTCCAGATATTCTTGTTAAAGTTGTCCTCTAACACTAGCTTCCTTATTCCCACAGCGACAGACTGGGTGGTGGCTAACGAGGAGCTGACCTCTACCACCCGCTTCTGCATTAAAAATCTGACAGCGGGTGACCTGCTGAATGTGCGCGTGGTAGCTGTAAACGCTGGGGGCCGCAGTGAACCTGGGGCCCTCGCTGCTCCTGTGACCATCCGTGAAATTGTTGGTGAGTAGCTACTGTCACAATAACACGGAGTAAAATTCAAAAATGCACTATGGCTACTTAATATGCATAAATGTGAAGATAAATAATTCATTCATGTATTTAATAGTAGTATTTAGTCACAATCAATACAAATTAAACAAACAAGTAATTTGGACTAAGTATATCACTACAAAAACAGTACAATATTTATATTTATTATTTATAGTATATGTTTGGAAAGATGATATACTGTGTAGTCCTATCTTGATGTTTACTTGTGTCAAGGTGCGATTCAATTTGTTCACCTCCAAGCTCTCTATCAGGGTCACTGATGATGGTTGCAACCTGGGAGCTCTCCTTAAAATACTCATGTTGCATGTGGGGTGGGATTAACTGGCCGGTCTTCAGATAGACTGAGCAGACGTTTGCACATAAATCTAAAGGTGTCGACAAGGCCTTTCATATAGCTATAAATCAACCTCTCAACTTTGTCAGTCTCACATCAACAGCCACCGCTAAGTTAAACAAAACAAAAAGGGAAAAAAAATTAACTTATTTTATGCATTTTATCATTTTAATGTAATATTCATGTTTTTTGTGTGTTCCTTGTGTTATTGTTGTATTCTTTTCTCTGTTATTTAGTTTCTATTACTGACTTCTCTGTAACATCACATTTGTGTAATATGTTTGTTGATCTGATGTATCCAGTGGTCTGTTTTGAAAAACGTTCTCTCTGTTTGGGATTTCCAAACTCAGTAACCAAACAGGAGACAGTGACAGAAAAAACTCTGCCTGTAATCAAACCAGCTGGTCAACTAAGGGGAGCTGAAATTGAAGCCTAATTGATGGATTTTGGGTGGCATGTCAGTCAGTCCGTCCCTGTCCTCATAACACGGGTGCACATTGTACACTTAAAGCCCCTTATGAAAATCCCTTTGCCCAGAAACAGAAAGTGACTGGAGATTGTTTGCAGGGGCTTTCATCCAACAGGTCTGACCATTGTTGGAAGGTGTGATAATTAGAACAGATTAGTACTTAAGCCAAGGTGGGATGCTGCACTGGAGTTGGAGTGTAGAAGTTGGATCATATCTAGTGAGCAGTATTGGAGTGGCTTAAACTGTCTATGAAAATGGGTACGAGTATGTGAATGAGCTTTAATATGGACAGGAAGGTCCGGGCAGAACATGAAATATGGCCCTGCTGGTTTTATATATCCCGTAAGCCCTCGGAGCTTTTGAGACATTTGCTGCTTATGCAGATACATGCAAGTGATGCTGTTCCTGGGATTTAGCGCCTAGCCTCTGCTAAACCACTCAGCAAAGTGACTAAAGTTGTACTCACAAACAAAGTGCACTTTCCTGCTTTAGATTTAAAGCCAAACTGAACCGTTATTTTGTTGCTTGCTGTTTTCTTCTGTGTCTGGATATCTCAAAGTGATGACATATTACAGCAGCTTCTACACACACGACATGAGCTGACACGTGTTGGAGTTCACCCAAGATGTTCACGTCATCTATGCTATTTTAGGAGTTGTTCCTCCTTCATCTTTAGCCTGTCTGCCTGGATACTGTGTCCTGTCTGTCAGATAAAGTTGTTAACATGCACATCTGGCAGTGTAAGTTTGTACTAGTTACAATAATTTTATATGAGTCACTTATAAGTAAACTATACTTATAAGTGACTATTAAACTATAATTATAAGTAACTATAACATTTTTCCATAAAATGTTTACTGTTTGTTGACAGACGGTAGCCACGCATCATATATCTCATGCCAGGTAAAGGTATCTGTAGCTGTCAAAAGGTTGAGTGATGTAGATTTGTAGACAGATGATGTCACTTGGTAAAAATGTAATGCAATACATTGCGCATGATCGTGTCATGTGAATTTTTTGGAGTAGGTCACTGGGTAATAGATATCATTTTAAACGGCTTGTTTTTCAGATCGCCCCAAGATTCGCATGCCTCGCATTCTCCGAGCTCGCTATGTCAGACAAGTTGGAGCACAGATCAACCTGGTCATCCCCTTCCTTGTAAGCAAAATCCCAAAAGTAGCTCCAAATATATACACACCAAAACGTTATTTAGATATTCAATATATACACACCATTACATTATTTAGATATTCATTTGTCTGTTCCTGTGTACCTCAGGGTAAGCCAAGCCCTGTTGTTACATGGCTGAAAGATGGGCAGCCTCTGGACACTAAAAGAGTCAATATCAGAAACAGTGACAAAGACAGCATCATATTCATCCGCTCTGCTCAGAGGGAGGACTCAGGAGTGTTTGAGATGACCGTTAAAGTGGACAGCTTTGAAGACAAGGCCACCATCACACTGCAGATTGTGGGTGCGTATAACTTCATAAAAACCTTACACGTATAGTGAGTACTGTGTTCTATATACTGTATACTGCATACGTATACATGCTAGCTCTCCAGCCTACTTTAACCCTCTCAGGCTCAAATTAATTTTTAGTATCAGGAAAAATCTGATATTTGGGGAAAATTATAATATGGGGAATAATATACAATCCTGACTTTTTTATCCTTTGTAAACAAAAAAAGTATTTTGCACTTCTGGCAGACCGTTTGTGTGTAGCCATTCTTGCACAGTCTGCATCGTCCACGTTTATCAGCATGGATGGGAGAAAAGGCTCCTGAGTAAAAAAAGCTCATAAAATATGGACTTAGAGTAAGTAGGTAATTGGAATTTGAAATTATTTGGAAATAATTGGAATGTTGCAAATCTGCAACACCTGCCTGGAGAGGGTTAAGGCTGCCAAGACTTTAGCAAGAATATTTACACTGCTGACAGTTGCTCTTTGACCTCACAGCATTTGAACCAGCCACATGCACACTATAGTGGACACTTATCATCATGCCTTGACAGCTAATGTTGAAGCCCTTGTGTAAGAGTGTGGTCATGGGTCATGTGCTGTGCTTAGAGTTGCCTGGACCTCCAGCCAGTGTCAAGTTGGTGGACACCTGGGGCTTCAATGCAGCTCTGGAATGGACTGCTCCCAAGGACAATGGCAACACCGAAATCACTGGATACACTGTGCAGAAAGCAGACCAGAAGACAGGGGTGAGAAAAGGCTACCATAACACTGGATCATATAACAAATTAAAGAGATCAGTCATCACCAGTGAACAGTAAAACATCCATTTTGCACCCATATTTATCAATTCTATGAAAAGTTAAACAGGACTGTAAAAAATTAAATCCCCTCAACTTTGAGTGGCAATAACATGGGCAGTCAAAATGCCTCATATTTGTCCATCGTGCTGAATTTCCTGAGTGGACCTATCTCTTTGCTCAAATTTACTTTTTGTTTGCTCAGATTTTAGTCACTCGCCATGTCACTTACAAATAATGAATGAATAATAATAATAATAATGGATCAAATTTATATAGTATTTTTGGACACTCAAAAGTGCTATATAAATCCACCAACATGCCATATTACAATTATGGAAAGTAAATCTGCACATGTTTCTTTCTGTCATAGAATAAACTCTGCTTCTGTCTGTGCTCAGGAATGGTTCACAGTGTTGGAGCATTATCACAGACTCACTGCCACTGTGTCAGACCTCATCATGGGAAACACTTACATATTCAGGGTGTTCTCCGAGAACCGAGTGGGCAAGAGTGAGAGCTGTGCTGTCACAAAGGACGTAGCCCAAATCCAAAAGACAGGTGATCCACTATACACCGCTGTATTTCTATATTCATTCTTAGAGGTAGGTACAGTTATATTTACTTGAGTATCAAGTACTAGTACAAGAAAAAAATGAACTTCCCTCTGTAAGTCTATTAATTTATATTTAACACTGATGTTTTGTGCATTCAGATATGATTTAGTTTTTCTCCTTTTTGTGGTCTATCATAAATAAACCATAAATCATATGTTGAGTTTCCCCAATCATATGTTGAGAAGTAGTTTCCCCAAATACTTTTGTGCTATTTTGTACTCATACTCAAGTAATATTATTTTGAAGTAACATTACTTTAAAATTAGTACATTACTTGCAAAATCAGTCTTCTAAGTAGCTTTTATTAATGATTTGCTCTCCTTCATGACACTTGAGTTTGCGTATTTGTGTCTGTGTATTTCAGGTGAGTTATCCAGGAGTGAAAAGGATCTTGTCCTCAAGCACAAGTGGCAGCTCAATTGGCAGGACTTTGCTCTTACTAAAATACATCTGAAAAGCTTTGTCAACATACACACAACTGCCAGAGCCAATGATGCTCTTCCTTTCACAATTTGTGCATAAAGCTTTTTGAGAACACATTCAAATCATCTAAGATTTATTCAGATCCAATTTACAAACCAATGCCATGACAGAGAGGCAATAACCTTTTTGTGTCACAACCAAACACCGTTGCTAGGGTGACAATCAAATTTAATCAAGATTGAGATTCAGTCATCCCAGTTGACATTGATATGCTTGGATATTTTAAATGTAGAATTCAGACTTTGGCTATTTTTGTGTTAAATGGACCTTTTTAAAAGATTGTATTGTTTATGTCCATAAAATGAACACTCAAAGCTATTGTATTTTCTTTATGAAAAGAAAAAAACTTTAAAGGTGCATTGTGTAACTCTGGAATGTTCCGCAGTACGTCATTAAACAGCTCTACCTTACATTTATTCAATTACAGGTGGTTTTATAGCTCAAAAATTTCTTAAAAAAACAACAAAAAAACAGGCATTCTGACTGTGAGCGGGTTTTCCTCTGACCCTTAACCCTTTAAATTGGTCTGGTTTGGTTTCCATGAAGATAAAAAAGCTTAATACTATACAGTGAAACATTCTAGACAAAGCCAGAACATCTCGGAGAAAAGCTTTTGACGGACCCTCTACCAGAAAAGTGAAAAGTTACACAAGTCACCTTTAAAAAATCAAGGTTTATCCATATGAGGAAAAAAAGTAATACATTTTTTGCCCCATATTTCTGAGCTCTGTTTTTTGTTGTTATAATACTATTTAGTCACAACTATTATGTTGCAGGTATTGTGTACAAACCACCGGAGTACCCTGAGCATGACTTCAGCGAGGCACCTAAGTTCACCACGGCTCTGAATGACCGCGCCGCCACCGTGGGATACACCACCAAACTGCTGTGTTCAGTCCGCGGATCTCCCAGGGTTAGGATCTGAAAATTCCCCTTTGTGATTTTATTGCAGTGTGTGTGTATGACAGGTTATGCTAAAATGACACTAAAATTTTCTTAACATGTGTATTTTTTTTGGTGGTCAGAAGCTTTTCTTCATGAGATATTATTGCTTTGTCTGGAATGTTCCACAGTATGATATTAAATCATTCAATCAACATGGAGACCAAACCAGACCAAGTTACAGGTTAGATTTATGGAGAGGCAACCCCACTCACAGTCACAATATTTGTTTTTCTAAGTATTTTTGAGCTATAAAACCATCTGTAATTGAATAAATGTAAGATAGAGCTGTTTAATGTTGTACTGTGGAACATAGTGGAACAGAGAGAGCAATGACATATCCACAGAATCAAGCAGGTGATGGACCCCAAATCAAAAAGTTACATAATGCACCTTTCAAGATTAAGATAAATCTTGCTTAGTCCACATTATAAATAATTCTGCATTGTGGGTGGGATTTTTATATTGATGATTACATAGATAGAGAGATACCTTTTTAGAACTTGCTTCTAATTTTCAGTGTTTCTTTTGAATGTTTTCTTCAGAAACTGCTACTTTGTAAAACTGTGTTAAATATTCAAAAGAAAACCTGCATGTGCTCTTTAAGTTAGTAAGGAGGTATTATTTCTCTGTGTATTACAGGTACTTGCATGATTTGATTTTGTTTTTAAGTTTACATGCTTTATTTTACCGGGTGTGTTTTTAACATGGATCAACAGTAAATGGTTTTGCTGTGAAGTACTGTACTTCACACAGAGTATCAATATCACCGCTATAAAGATCTCATGAAGGGCTAGCACTGGTATGTGTGCAGTCACTCACAGTTCTTGGCCATAGCTTCTTCAGTTAAACATATCTACAGCTGTGTGACCCAGACAGTTCAAACACAAGGCCATAGTTGAAACACAGTTCATTGTTGTTCTAAATGTCCTTGGACTATACGAGCAGGTGTATACATTTACGTTTAGGTTTAAGAGGGGTATATAAATGAAGGAATAGAGATCTAGAGGGTAAATACTTCAGTGCCATATGAGAAGCTAACAGAATCTTAGAGTGATTTGCTTACCTTAAGGTATGCAACATGGCCAATCCCTTGTACAATGTGTTAATGGCTCATCCCAAGCATATGGCAATGGTTACTTGGGTTTGAGAATGCAGACACAGTTGCTGATTTGCACCCTGTGACTGAAATAAGTATCAGTAAATACACTATGGGAGCCTCCTTTGCTCATGGTGAAACAGAAGCTGTATCAGCTGTTTGAAACATCTAAGATAATCAGAAGGAGGCAATGATAAATAATCTGCATGTTATTACAAGTACAAGTATTACAAGAGTTAATCTCTAAATTCAGTCTTGAGACCAATCACTTTAAGTATCCGTGATATGCTGATAAATTGTCTTGGTGCCTCTGATAAACAGTTGCATTTAAAATGTGTTAGTGAAGTGTTCCAGAGGAGAAGCAGATAAAATACATGGCTATAGTCTTCTGAACATGTCTATTTGCCATTTACCCGCCATGGGCTATTTATCAGTGTTTCTATTCATGTACATGTTATGAAGCCTATGGGGAGTAAATGACTAATGCACAAAATTGTGTAATTAAATTATTATTACAAGGCTTTAAATGAGTAAATAATAAATGGTAATCATAAAACGTTTTTAAAAGTACACCAGTTTGACTCTGCATAAGCTGAAGTGTAATTCAATGAACAGAGTCACCTTGCCTACGCTGGGCCTCAAGATTCCAGCAGGAAATCCACAAGTGTTAACCAAACCCAGTGCAGGACATACCCAAGGAGGGATGGGGCTATAGGGTTACCCCTTTTCTAAACTGTTATATTGACGTAATAGATGGGTACTTAACAAGATTAACATTTGTTCCTATTAAAATGTACTACGTCTCTTTGTCTCCCTCAGCCCAAAATTGAGTGGTTGAAGAATCAGATGATCATTGGAGACGACCCAAAGTTCAGAATGCTCTCCAACCAGGGCATCTGCTCTCTAGAGATCCGAAAGCCCTGCAGCTTTGATGGGGGTGTGTATACCTGCAGAGCAAAGAACGAGCAAGGAGAGGCCACTGTGTCCTGCAAGCTAGAGGTCAAACGTACGTAAACATCCAAATATCCCAAAATATCTTTTAATCGTGTTATTATCATTGTGTCATAATATCAGTGTATGTGCTAAATGATCAGATATTCTTCTTTTCATAGAGGTCATGCTCCCAGATGCTGAGAAAGGCAAATAAGATGACATTTTCGTGGTGAGTTCACAAATATGCTATCCATAATGGATAGCCTTAAGTCAACTTTTCAGCTCCAGTCATATATTTACTATAACATCAGTGATTCTCAAAACTGTTTATGGTTGTTTTCTTTTTTCAAAAGTCTCTTAATAACCTTTTCCATTTGCTCCTACTGCTTTTGGACATCGCTAATGTGGTAAAGATTAATGGTTGCTGATTTGAAATTCCAATTTTGATGTTTTTATAGCTTAAATACTCTATTTATAGCCTCTGACATATTGCTGTTTGGCATTGACACTTTCATACAAGCTCCTGAAACACTTGAGAGGTATATTCTTTCACTAGATGCCTGACAGATTTGTGCACAGTGTTGGTGTTCTACTGCTGACAAGAGAAAAAACATTAAAGTCTTAAAACATCATGTGCAGAGTGGAGAAAGAAAGACTTAGAAAATCCATAATTAGAAGAAGACAGATGAAGATGAAGCTGTCAGAGTCACAGGCCATAGACTGCTTAGTGCTGAATAAAGAACTTACCAGTCATTTCTTTTATGAATCACTATATCACTTTCTGTCTTTGTTGCAATAGATGAGTAGTAAGAGTGTAACTTTTATGGGGGCAGGGTCAGCCACTTGTGTGTCTCCAGGGAAATTATATTACTTTATAATTGTACATAAAATGGCCTTAATATATCTTGTATTTTTTCATTTACACATCATAACATTTCAGGCAAAGCAATAACATCTAATTGGAAACAATATTGTTGGACTGTTGTGATAAGAAGGGACTATATGTGGGTCTACTTTATTTTAACAAAGTATGTGAAAACAAACTTAATAGAAATCTGTATTTTATTTTACTTTCCGGATACAGTAGAATAAGAAAGGTCTGAATAACTTTTAAATCCGGACTTGCTTTTATATGAAATATTTGACACACTGGACCCTGCATCAGCAAAAGTGAAAAGTAAAAGTTCAGTGGCCAGACACCAGACATGTGCTGTAGATACATGGAAGGCAATTCATCAGAACAGTCATTAAACCACTGGTTCTGATCTGCCGTACAGAGTGGACCACTACTTTATTAGTTTAACCTTGACTGCAGACTTCCTTTCCTTTCTTAGCTGTTTTACATAAGCACGCTGGGAGGATGCAGTTGTTGGGCAACACATACTACAAAGTTGTCCTTGTTCACACAGCTTTTTGAATGGGGTCAAATACCAGCCTGGACGCCTCTAAATGGGACTTGGCACTTGGCGGCTGAGATCCCAAAGCATCCTCTCTGTGTTTGGATGCACTCTCACACCTGTAGGTCCAGCTGTCCACTTACTGTACAGTCAGGTTACCAAAATGAGATATAGTTGGAACCAAATGTTCCAAATGACAAATGTTCCAAAACTGTTGTTTTGTATTTTTGCATAAAGTAATAAACTAACTGGATATGCAAGCTCCCTTGTCACTAAAATATCTTGACCAAGGTCAAGTCTGAATGAATCAAGAGGATTTGTAACTTGAAAGAATCCACCATAAATTTTGTATATATTGTAACTTTGCCATGGGAACTACGATATTTTTTTTATTCTCTTCTCGACTCTTTTTAATCAGGCAAAGTCAGGCAAATACTTATATGTATATGGTTTTAGCATTTATATAATTAAATTTCTTTATATATATTTTTGCCACAATTTTACACATTACAAATGAAGTATATCAAAGTCTATTTTTATTGGCTTATTTTAATGCTTCCCCTTATGTTTATTTTTATTTTATCATCGTTTATATTATTATTCATTGTTTTATGTTTGTACCATAACACTGAGTTCTTTGTTGACAATGGCAGTAAAACGTGTCCTGAGGTTCTCTCATTTCTAAAGTTAAAAAAGTGCATCTGCTGTGAAAACATGGACAGAAAAATTGCTTGCTAATTTAAAGTGCTTAAAGTTTTTGTCGAGGATTTGTACCAGGATGTAGGACACATCCATACATGGGGTGACCTGTCAAGGGGAAAAACAAGGGATTAGTCTGGAGAGTGACTGTGGAAGGAGGGGGCAGCCGTGATGTCAGCGCTTCTCTCCACAGCTTCTAAAAATGACTCTAGATGATCACACTCTTCACATTACCCTGAGTCGACAGGCCCAAAGCAGTGCCACATAGTGGGTGAAGAGGGGCAGAAACCCAGTCCTATAATCCCCAATGGAAAATACTAACAGCAGGCCCAATATGAGCAGATACTTTAGCTGTGCAGTACAATCATGACCAATAGGCTATTAACCTCCTCTGTCTTAATCATCTCTCCAGGACCATCAGAGGTCCAAGTCTTATTTATTAGGTAAGTTAATGAAACAGTTGTACTAAACCTTTTAAGGCCTTTCATGAAATCAAGATGACCCATGACATGTGATTAAGTTAAACTTTTTCCTCTTCATTTTCTCCCAGTGTAACCAAGGGTGAATGACAGGAGCAGGGTCTGTATGTGTGTACAATACACATGGAATGGACAGAGAAGAGCATCTTTGTATCAGTTTTATCAACAGGAAGACCTCCCCACTACACCAGCTCAAAAAGAACAATCCTCAAATCAAACTCTGTCGGACGTTTGTAGTTCAGTTGGTGAAATGTATGTTAGACTAATTGAAAAAATGTTGTCAGTGCAGTTTATGTTTGTGTTGTACTTAATAAAACACTAGCCTATTTCTTCAAACTGGCAAATGCTCCATGTGTTGCAAAAAGCTCTGTTGATGTTACTTTTAACTGGTACTTTACTGCCACCAGGTGGCAAACATTTGGATTGCATGAAAAGTAAAAATAAAGTAAACATTTTGCTGGTTTAGCCAGATTGTGTTGACTGTGCTTGGCTTGAATCCAGCTGACGGTGAGTGATCCAAGTGATGAGAAAAAAGTAAAAAAAACGTGCAAGATTGTTTTGGTCCATACAAGCCAGGTCTGAATATTCCAAATTACAAAAATACATTTAGGCCTACATATACATTATAATAGATGAATGGAAACTATAATCTCATAAAAAAATCTTTATTGCATAAATGAGCAGTAATTTGAATAGTTAAATATACGTTCCTGTTTTTTGTTCCCTAACGCCACTGCTGTTAATAGGACAGATTTTGGTGTGTGCGCATGAGGAGGAGGGCATGTCACACTGTTTCTGAAACTGCACATAACAGAAATGCACAATGTTTACCAAATGAAAGAGTGAATGTATAAAAAGCTTGGCTCATGTGGTGACAAATTAATCTTAACTGAGACAAATTTTACAGTATGAATAATTGTGCTTAATAAATGTGCTTTTTAAACAGCAGTGTTGTGTCGAGTTCAACACCTAAATATTTAATACAATCAACTACAATTTAATTTCAGGAGTAAAAGGAAGATTACTCTACATGCTGACAGTTTTATTGATATTTAGAGTAAGACATGAGCACACCATTCAGTCTGAGATCTGAGATATTGTGAGTGTACATCTGTGTGCTTACTTCTGGACAGACTGGCATGGTCATTAATATAAACACTGAACAAGAGGGGGCCTAAAATGCAGCCTTGTGGCACCCCAACTGAGCTGTCTATAAAAGAGAACATAGTGCCCTTAATTCTTGTACAGTGTTTTCTTTCTTGCAAGTATGATCCAAATTATTACAATGCACCTTCTGAGAGATTATGTCTGGATAATTTAGATAAAAAGATGTTATGGTTTACTGTGTCAAACGTTTTTTTGGGGGTCTACGAATATGGCTCCAAGCACCCCCATTTATCCAACACACATTTGAGCAGTTTGACAAAAAAATAAATAAAATAAAATAAAATTATGTTTTCCAAAGCATAATTGTAGCGGATGTAGGGGTTGTTCTCCATAATAATAGATAGTACAGGTAGGATGCTCACTGGCCTGTAGTTGTAAAGTTTGGTCACATTTCCCCCTTTGTGCAATGGTTTTCAAACAGTCAGGGAAGACTGAAAAAAAAAAATTGAAAACATTGGCTATCATTGTTTCATCTTGAATTAGCTCATTATTCATTTTGATTTAATCATTTCTGTGCAGCTTATCTTATCTTTCCAAGAAATAGCATTTATAATGGTTCCATATTATTATCATTGGGCCCAGTCAAGCAGAAGTATACAGCAAGGCCAAAAATTAAAGTTTATGCATCTGATATAAAAATGTATTCAACAGATAGCATATGTACTCTAGTTCATGAAACTGTTTACCTTTTTTCTGTACCATTTTTGGTTCTAAAGTTCCATATGTTTTAAACATACCATGTATGAAACATGGAACAAAAATTATTTCCCAAATTTCAAAGACCTGCAAATCATGTAAATAAATTGATGTATTTAATCATATCTTGTGTTATTCCATCTTTGAACTGTTGATGAAGGTACAGGATAAAAAATTTAAAAAAAGATTTAAAATGATAAAAATTTGCTTGGAAGGACTGACATATTTTATAGAAATAGTTACCTTTCTTAACTTTTTGAAGTAATATTAAAGTATTCGGAAGAAAAAAGATGACCTTCTACTTGCTTGCACAATTTTCCCTCCGTTACTTTTCCCTCCGTTACCATGACCCTTCTTAATAAAAAAAATCTCATTACTCAAAAAGTAAGAGGTTTTTCAACCTAATCTTGTACCATATGGTAGAAAACTATATTAAGCAAATATTCAAACCAGTTTGTTAAGGTTATGTAAGTGAGAACCGGTAGTTATCACTGTTTGTATTTATTGCCCAAAAAGTGCTGCATATTTCATTCCCTCCGTTACCGACATGAGTTTTTAAATTTTTTGTCAACAACTTGAAAGAATATCACAAGGTTAACTTTACCCTGTTGGAGTGTTAACTCTTTCCTACATTCTGATACCTTACTTATTTCAATAGTCCCTTTCTGAATAAAAGCTATTTGAATGTAAAAAATCTGCCATTGTTTCCCTCCGTTACCGCTTGACCAGACCCCATTTCCTTTAGCTTGTGTGATCACATTAAGAAAAAAGTTTATCTGTTCTTAATTCCTTCACAGCTTTATTGCGGGGATCTTTAAAAAGATTCATGTCATTACCAATACCAGATTTTAGGGCTTTCTTCAGCAAATAGTTTATTCTCCTCATTAAGCCCAAATTTCTCCAGTCAACTATGGTAAATTTGTTTATTCTTCAGATTACAACATTTAACACAGTTTTAGTTTACATTATTAATTATTTCAAAAAATTTCATACAAAATGTGCAAGTGCCTTTTATAGGTATTTTATAGAAACTCTCTTTTTATTCCTGAAGGCAAATCTACTCTTATTCAGTTTCTGTGCAATGAAAACAACATTGTGATCTGAGATCTCTGGAATGAAATTAAAGCTTTTAATTATTCTGTCAGGTTTGCTTGAAAATATAAGGTCAGTTTGTGTTTTAGACATTTTGTTTCCCCCCAGAGAGCCATTTACTAGATGTGTGAAACTATACAGTGCTGCCATTTCCTTTAGTTTTTCCTATTGCTTTTGTCTGTCCTGTTTATGTTAAAATCCCCCATTACAATCACTCCTTCTCCAGTGTGTTTAGGTATTTTAAAATTTCTTTAAATGAAGTATAAAACTGTACATCTGCTGATGGTGGCCTTTTGTTATGTCATGCATGTTATAAAATATTTTAAATATGTAATTATGACTGAATTATTTAACTGGATGTGAAGTTTTATAACTTCTGACTGTAAAAAACAACAACAAAAAACTAAGATCAAGTTATACAGCACAGAACAGTATAGATCTGAAAACACACAAATCTGCTATTTCACTTTTGTGATCAAATTTTCTCTTAAACTGCAGTGCATTTGCATTGATGAGAGCACTAGTTTTGTCTTTCAAAAAAACAATATTGCAAACATCCCTCTTACTGGCAAGGATCCTCATAATAATCTGACAATCTAAAAGAAGGATAAATCAGGGTTGATATATGATATTTAAACATTAAAATGAAGTTGACTGACACATTTCCGGTGACAAAAAGCAGAAGAGAACAGACCTGAACCAAGTTTCTACATGAAGTTGTCACCCACACCCCTGTGGCCGCCTTTCTATTTCCTTTTTGTTCACACAAATGCACCCATAGCACATACAAGCCAGCACTCAGCAGCAGTGTGAGGAAGATGTGGGTGTCCAAAATCATCTTTTTCATTTGTAAGTGAAATCATATTCATAGCCTGTATATTGTATGTCTATGTCTATGTCTATATTATGTTTAGGAGCCATGTCATTAAAATATATATAATGTTTGTTTTCTTTTTTAGCTTTTAGTGCTGGCTGTGGTGCTCAGGGAGAAGGTAAGCAAAGTGCAGTTATTAACAGGCTGTTGTTTTTATTCTGCTATAATGTCAAAATACATCACCAGACTCGAAAATACAATCTGTGAAGTAAAACATGGGTTTGCATCAGGAACATGAAGTTAATCCCATGTCTGGCAGTTCCTATCATAGCTGTTACTTCAGGGCATTTGATTTAGGCCTATATAATAGGACGTGACAACAGAGAAGGAGAGTACACTTCCGACTATTGTAGTTTTATTGTAGTCAGAAAGTACCAACCCTTTGAATACATTGATTATAAGCAACTTGAGTCTTTCTGCTTATGGATAAAAGCCAAATGAAATATAAAGAACTTGTATCAATTGCAGTATATACACAATTATGTGACACTCATGAAGCAAGCATTCTGATGACAGAGGATAATGTAAAATATCCATGTTTATAATAAACTGACTATTGACTTTTGTTCTATTTCAGCTCTTCCTGTGCCGAGCGTGCATCTGCAGTCACAGTGGTCTAAGGTGTTTCCGTCTGAACAAATCAAACTAAGTTGTGAAATTAACAGCAAGAGCTGGACCATTACCTGGTACAGAGATGAGCAGGAGGTCAGACCTTCAGACAGTTCTGTCATTCTGTCGGAGGAATCCCAGAATCTGACTGTGAATGCAGAAGCACAGTCACAGAGTGGAAAGTACAGATGTAAAGGCAACAGCAAAACCAACACATCTGTTAGCACCACATACAGTAATGCAGTTCAAATCACTGTTCTTGGTAAGTGTTTGTATAGGGAACAATTTACTTGCTTAGATACTGTACTTAATAGTATTTTTTTCACATATTTGATTGATTCAAATATATGTATATATGTATGTTTCTTTACTTTACTTTATGACAGAAACTGTCTCTTTACTTTGCTATTTACAAATTATTTTACCAATACCAATGCTATTTTTTTCATTGTTTAATGGACCAATAATAAATGAACCTCTTTTCCTGGCTGCAGGAGAAAAGCTGAAGCCGACACTAAGCATCAATGAGAACCGGCAGAGTGTATTTGTTGGTGAAGCATTCACTATTAGATGTCTGATCAGTCAGTCAGTCAGTGCATCATCTTCATGGGAATATGTCTGGTACCTCAACGATAATCCCATGCATAAATCCTTTAAGGATGAGTACACTGTAGTTTCAGCTGAAGAGAGCCATGATGGAGACTACTCCTGCAAAGTACGAAGAGGTGGGGTGACTGTCAGCACTGCCAGTGATACCATCAATGTTAAAGTATCAGGTATGTTTGTTTTGAACCCTGCAGTAGTTCAGTGAACCATAAATTCACCCACCAGTTCAAAAAGTAATTTGTTGGAAAATATGTTTGCTATTTTAATGTTAAGTCATAATGGCTGGTCTATAAAAAATTTTGAAAGTTATTAGTAGCAAAGAGTCTTTGGCTTTGTTCACCCTTTTGGTGATCAGTGGTGAAAAGTAATGAAATATAAAATCAATAGTGCTGTACATAAGAAAAATTTTAGATATCTGGGCTTTATTGAAGTACATTTTACAGTGCAAACTTTTTATTCACCACATGATTTGGTTCTGGCTTTGAGCACACAAAAATATAAATATCTTGAAACATTTAGATTTTCTCCTCTGTTGACAATTGTTCATCAAGAAAACCACATTTCAAGCTTTGAATGTTTTCAAAAACCTGTACTACCATTTACTTTTTATTCTGAAAGTATATTTTTAAAATGCACTTTGATGCACTTTGAGTGTTTCTTTAGTATATTTTTAATATGTGATCTTTTACTTGAGTAAACATTTTGCTCCTGTATCTTTATTGTGACAGAACTGTTTAGATTCAAGCCATGAATCATTCACTGCTACTTTTAATTCAGAGTTTCCTATATTCTTATATAGTAAATTCCATCTTGTTGCAGAGATTCCCATACCAACACTGAAGTTTTTAAATGTATGGCCCGAAGTGATTGAGAATGAGGAGGTGTCATTGCATTGTGAGACTGCCGGGCCTGACTGGGCGGTCACCTGGCTGAGAGATGGAGTTCAAGTTGCTCAGAATCCAAACATAAAGTTCACTGAGCAGGGAGCACGACTGATCATGCTATCAGCCTCCAAGAGCCTTCAGGGACGCTACACCTGCAAAGCTCTCCATAACACCAGACACGTCAGCTCTGGGCAAAGCCAACCAGTCATAATCAAAATTCATGGTAATGAACAATTCTTATTCTCTTTTGATTATTCCTTTAGCCTGTCCACTTTTTTATGAGATGTTCTTCTGAAGTGCACATTCACAGACAAACAAATATGCCACAAATCTCTAGTCTTCAAAGTCTTCAACTCTGTTTCCTCCAGCTGTGCTTCCTGTTTTTAAGCTTCACCTTAGAACCTCTGTGGTCTGCTCAACTGCGTTTTTTTTTTTTCATTGCAAAAATACAAAATAAAAAATATATATGTTTTATTTTTCAGATACGCCTAAACCCACATTATCCAAAAGTCCTAATCTAAACAAGATGTATGTAGGTGAGACAGTGAACTTCACATGTGCAGTTCTCCTTTCTGCTGGATGGATCTACAAATGGTCCAAAGATGATGTAGACATTGTCCACACGGGTCCCACTCTTAGTATTGTTCTGCAACTGACAAATGGAGGGGGCTACTCCTGCAAAGCCTTCAGGGGCAGCGTCACAACCCTCAGTAGTGATAAGATGACACAAGCTGTCGATGGTGAGATTCAATAAAGCTTGTAATCATACATTATACATTTTACAGTTTTAATATTTTGTTATTTGTTTTACATTAGTTTACTATTTCCATAGAATCATGTAGGTGATATGCCACCTCCAGAAAGATATGCTGTTACTTTGCAAAACTACTTATGCAAAACTATTGTTATTCTTTGCCAACTTTTTAAATGGACAATACATGTTTATATTTGATTTTATTTGCTGTATTTCAGATGTTCCAGCGGTGAAGTTACACAGTTTATGGTCAGATGTATATAAGAATGAGGCAGTGACTCTGAGCTGTGATGCTGGTAGCACCGACTGGAGATTCTCATGGTTAAAAAATGGACAACCCCTCACTGGAGATGATTTGTTGAAAATAACAGATGAAGGATCCACTCTTCAAATAGTTTCAGCATCAATGAGTCATACGGGGACTTACGTCTGCAAAGCCCAACACAAAACCAGGACTGTCAGCTCTAACTTAAGCCAACCACTAAATGTCAAGGTTTATGGTAAGTGGGTTGACACACACCATAATATCGAATGATGTCATGGTTTCAGATGGAGGGCAGGGTTCTATAAAACTTTTGAAAGAAATATCCAAATGTATGATGTTGAACCTTATCATTATTTGTTCAGGACTAGCTCCACAAATTTACCATATTAATCTTATGACTTAAATTTCTTTCAACTGATAACAGTCACATCTTTTGAGTTGAATAGTGGCCCCACTTTCTGAAGTGTTAATTGCACTTTTGTTAATTTGTGCTGACAGAGAAGACGTTAAACTTTGTGACAGTTTTTATTTCAATTGGAACATGACCAAATCCATTGTGGTTATAGGTTGGTTTGCAAGTTTTATTGTTAGCCTTTTGGTTGAAGAGAGGTGTGAATAGTTCAGATCTATACTGTGCATTTCATTTGAAACAGGATGTTGTGGTGTAAAGGTTGAGCTCTTTGTAGAATTCTGTTGATTATTAGAAGTGACAAGGAAAGACAAAATTACACTTAATTAAGTTAATATTAACAAAAAGCCTATTTAATACAATGTAAAATGTGCACCAGACTACAGTTTTGCACCAGTGATGCACAATAATCATTGCAACTTCTACAAAAGCTTTGGTGATTTTGGTTCAGTTGGTGGTATTAGAGGAACTATTTTTGACCATGTTGATTTATTTTGGACATTTTTTTTCATACATCATTATACTTTTAAAAGACAGCAAACTAATCAGATCCCAGTAAGGTTACTGGATATATTGACTCAAATAGGATGCTCTTTGAATGAACTGCTAATGTGGTGACTGCCTGTTTCTGTTACAGAGATCCCTGTCCCACAGCTGACCCCTCTCACTTCTTGGATGGATGTGTTCCCCTCTGAGACAGTGGAGCTGGGCTGTGGGGTGTCCTCTGCTCCTCAGAACTGGACGTACCAGTGGAAGAAAGATGACCAGACTGTCAATACAGATGTATTTTTTGACCCAGACCACGCTAAGCTCTCCATCCGCTCTGCCTCAGCCTCACATAAAGGCCAGTACAAATGTAGAGCCACCCTAAAGAGCAGACACGTTGTCACGTCTTTCAGCACCCCACGTACTTTGAAAGTGTATGGTACGTTTCTTTACAAATTTGTTGAAGTGTATTATACAGTTTATTATACAGTGCCTGGTTCCTGATTCATTTGGCAGACTAAAATTTGACTAAGACTAAACTATGACTGTACTAAACATAGACTGGACCAACTAATCAAGGCAAACGCAAACAGGAGTAAGGTATGTGAATATAGCTGGCTTTAAATTAAAACAAGCAAGATTATTTTTAACTAATTCTTATAAAGCTAAAAAAAAAGAACTACAAGAACAGCTACTAAAAAAATGTAAATGTATTTTGCAGTAGCAATGTGTAATTCTCAAAGATGACTGTGAATGATTTTCTTGTGCCTAGATCAAAAACCTCAGCCCACACTGGTCCAGCATCCAGACTACTCCATACTCTTCCCTCAGGAGCCAATGAAGTTCCACTGTCAAATCAATGTGTCAAGTGGTTGGGAGTTTGTGTGGTACCAAAACGAGAAAGAACTCCAATCCAACCAGTCGAGATATGAAGTCACTTCTCCTGATATTACAGATTCTGGGTCTTATTCCTGTAAGGTCAAAAGAGGCAAGACTCACAGCTTTAGCTTCATGAGTCATGTTAAAAAGGTTGAAATAAGAAGTAAGTCTGACAGTTTAATTTTATAACTCAGGCAGTGTTATAATTACATATGCATCTGTAATTTAGGTGGTCATGTTTGCTTCATGCTATTGAGTTTTCCATGTTTTGATCAATAAAGCAGGTGCAGCTAAATGTCTTATTTTGTGTTTAGAGGACATGCCTAAGCCTGTTCTGTCCCAGTGGCCTGATGTGGACAAGGTGTACCTAGGAGAGCTGGTGGTGTTTAAATGCGAACTTAACGTGTCATCAGACTGGGAGTACCACTGGCTCAAAAAAGGACATACTATACCGGTTGTTAGTGCTAGCTACACTGTCACTGCAACACATCTACAGGAAGAGGACTATAAATGCAAGGCCAAAAGAAGAAAAACGCTCTTTGAAACAGAAAGTCAGCCAAAAGTCATAAATATTTCTGGTAAGATTTGATAAATTTTTCATCAAAATGTGTTTAAACATGTTTCATTGTAATAATCCAGCAGCTGAGAGCAATATGGCCATCATAAGAGAAGACTTTTTTATCTTTTTCAAAATTCTGTGTTCAATGAATCTTCATAATATAGTTTTACATTATTCAAACACATTCAGATGACTTTGCATGACTTTGTTTGTTAGGATTTATTGATTTTTATTTATTTTTTTCCCTACAAATCTGTGTAGAAATCCCTATCCCCTCTGTGAGCAACTTAACTTCATGGTTGGATGCCTTCCCGACGGAGACTGTGAAGTTGCGCTGTGGGATGGAGACTAGTGCCTCTGATTGGTCTTACACATGGAGCAAAGACGGACAGATGATCAAATCTGAAGACAACATGAAGATAGACCAAGATGGCAGTGTTCTGACCATCGTCTCCTCTGTGTCACATACTGGAGAATACAGCTGCATGGCAAACCACAAGAAGAGACTTGTCAAAAGCAATTACGGTTTGGGGATAAGACTTGAGGTGTATGGTAAGACAACTCATACAGGGCACTATGCTATTTTCGGTAAATTTAAGCTTGCCCTTTTATTGTTTACGATTGTGGATAACCAATAATTTCATATATTGCATTACTTTTTGCATTGTTTAGAAAGAGTAATCTCTGACCGACTCTTGAACGTGTCCTTACAGACGCTAAACCCAGAGTTACGCTTGTCCAAGATCTCGAGTTCAATACCTTCTACACCGAGGATTCAATATATTTCAACTGTGGAGTCAACGTGTCATCAGGATGGGATTATACATGGTTCAAAAATAATAACTTCGAAACATCTGGACCAAACTACACCATCAAACATGCTCACACCTCGCACAGTGGAGAATACAACTGCAGGGCCAAAAGAGGAAAAGGAGAGACTGTTTTCCACACGGATCACAGTAGGAGTGTGGCAATTAAAGTAAAAGGTATATTTCTATATTCCTTTCTTTAGTTTTGGTTTAATATTAAAGGTCCTATATTACACAAAATGGATTCCTGTGAGCTTTAAGTCATGTTATGTTCTAATGTTGTTACTTCATCAAAAACATATCCAGAAATGTGTTTTTTGTTCACACATTTGAGTGATCTACATCCCCCATGCTCAAAATGCTCTGTTCATGTAGTTTTCAAGTTAACAGCTACCTTTTACATTTTATTCAATAGCATTCCAGGGCTGAAAATTATCCAAATGATTCTAGTGAAGATTCATGAAGTTTAGCACTTTCTATATTACTACATGACATCACAAGGTGGAACAGTGTTTTCTGTTTAAGAGAAAAACACAGCCAAAATATGCAGGATGTGTATGTTAAATGTGTAAATTAAACAAAATGCAACTCCACATATGTTTTGGCTGAGGAAACATCATGTAGATCAAAAAATAATATAGGCTCTTTAAATCAGAAGTTTAAGTTTATGAATCATTGCCGGCTTTATTTTGTGTAGTTTGTAGAGACTAGTTTAAAAGTCTGCTTTGTTTGAATATTCTATCCATTGCTTTATGGAAGATTCCTAGATACTTTTAGGTTGGTAGACTAGGTGTTTACCAAGTATTTAATATGAATGCTTTAACATTGTGTAACCTTTTTTGTTTTTTACAGAGCGCCCATCAGCAGCTTTACAGCTCCTAACAGGCTGGTCCGAGGTGTTTTCCACTGACAGTCTAGTGCTCCAGTGTGAAGCAGTAGACAGTGAGGATGATGACTGGAAATTTGAATGGTACTATAACACGCACTAAAGAAATGCAAAGAGCATATTTAACATTATAAAATATTTCTTATATAAACCCCTAAAGACGGGCATACACTGTGTGATTTTTGGTTCTTTTTGAGTCAATTTTTCACTCGTGCAACTGTTTTTGGGATCAGGTTTTGTCTTAATCATGTGTCGTGCTTTGTGTAGTATATATGGGGTAATGAGAAGCGATATAATACCTCACGACCAGCTCCCGATTGGCAATTGTAGGTCACAAAAATATCAAACCCGTGGGAAATCCAGTTGCCTCTTGTGAGAGTTTCGCACTGCTGAAATAGTTCGTTCATGTAGTGTGAAAACATGAATCATGAGATGTGAACTTTTAAACCCTGCGATTTGGTTGTACAGTCTGAGCTGAGGCTGTGAAACCATCAAAAATATTGCACTGTTACTGCTTGTTCTGTTGCTGTTCCTTCTTTTTAACATTTTTTCATAGATATCTATAAAACTAACCTTAAACTGGTTCATTTGACATCAAGTTTAGAACTATTTGTGGGCCAAAATATGGACTAAAATGTACAGACAGATGGATGTATAGTATTCATTTCAATTTAATTATAATGTGGCAGTGCATTAATTCATAGTTTGTAAACATTCAATAATCTAATAATTTTTAACCACTTGTTTGAAAGTGGGCTTTGAAAACTAAATGAAACATGTTTAAATGTTATGTTTTTAACCAAGCTAATATTTAATTTGATAATGAAATATGCATAATCAGTTAACTAATTAACTAAAGAATAACCCAACACAAATGCAAATATATTTATAAAGTTTGTTCTTACACAGGTTCAAAGGAAGTGAAATAATTGAGCAGCCTTTTTCTAAAAAACATACAGTCACACCACAGAATGACCCTGACCAGAACCAGTACACATGCAAGGGCAAGCGCGACGGGAGGCCAGCTTATACCAAGACTAGTGAACCTCTGAAAACAACCAACCTCTGTAAGTCTATCTTTATTTGAGTTTGAAAATGTTGCTTCTTATTTTGATTTGTTTGTTTGTTTGTATTTTTTTATCACAGTGTTGAAGAGGAGAGTCCTTCTGTCCATTTCTGGATGTGTAGTGTTTGGCCTTTGTGCAGTTTTTCTTGGGTGTATTGTTCTGAGAGTCTGCCGCAAGCCAGGTTTCACTTCCTTAAATAATCATAATATTAAAAAAAAATATTTATGACTACAGCACTCAATGGCTACTTATTTTGGATCAATTAAACAATAAAATAACTTACTTAAAGTCCTTATCTTACTCCAGACAAACCTTCAAGTTTATATTGCAGATGACATATTCTAGTAAAATTTGGTCCTTGTTTTGATGTACAGAGATATTATTCCAAATATATTATCTGTTATATGCAGTTGTTACAAGCTGATGTTAGAATACAATGTAAAATTACCGATTTGATTATAGATCACTGTCTCATGTAATACAAAAAGAAACAACACATAACACTGATTATTGCATGATTTACTATAAAAAAGAAAGAAGTTAATGCAGTGTAATGTAATGTAGATTTTAATTTTGGTTAACAATAGAGTCCAGGGGTCCATGGGTTTTATGGTGTACCTAATTACCTGGCCATCAAGTGTGTTTAGTCATAACTGTCTTTATTGAATTATTATTATGTGTGGTTTGTCTTTGTATTAAAGGTCTTTCTTTTCTTGTAGTTGTTGACCAAGAGAAACCAGATGAGGTTGACCTATTTCTAACAAGGGCAGAACTATCAAAGCGTATGTTGACTGAACAGTTTGGTTTTTGGGTAGCTTGTTCCTCCTTTTTTGCTAACTCAGCTCCACCAAATAACCGCATATGATATCTGTTTTAGTTTAAGAAACCAGCCACTTTTTGTTCTCAGTATACTGTTCTCTCTCTTTTGCTTTTCTGCAGATGCACCAAATCCATTAACTGAATATGTTACTGATGAAGACCTGAAAGACATTGCTAAAGGTACTTTTAAGTACATGTCAACAAAACTATAAAATAATGTTTGTATACTTTGTGTACTATATTTGTTTGTTCCTCTGCTCACAGAAGCGGATGAAAATGGAACAATAAGTTGTGAATCAACACTGTTACCGATAAAAGCTAAAGAGGATGAAGGTAACTAAAGGGCAGAGTGGTCATATAAATAAGATTAATTGAAATAGTTTCTTAATGAGTGTGCTCTTTTTTAGCCACACCATCTGACAGCAACAACACAACTGGGAATGGCGAGATGGTTTCATTTAAACAATGATTTATGTTGAAATGGTATATGTAATTTAACTTTTTTCACAGAGGGCCACATATGGAACTATATTTGTAGTGGAGGGCTGCAGATTAGTGGTCAATGCAGGGGGTCTTTCAAACTGTTTAAATGTAGGTATTTTACTAAACATATAAATAAGTTAACCATGCTTGAGCAAAGACTTGGACTATGTATAGCTGTACAATGTCAGCAGCAGGATTGTGTAAATATGATTCCTGAATGTATTTATGTAGTTTATTGCCTGTTTTGTTCATGTATATAAAACCATACTTTGTGCCACACTTGAGAGGGCTAATGTAGACTGAAGTAGACTAGTGCTGTTTAATTCTCAGAACAGACACCAGGGGTCAGCAGATATCAATGAGTGTTGTTTTGTATCTGAACTTTATTTTGAATGCACACTTTATTTTGTGAACGCTAGGGACTTCAGGAGACATGAATTCAAATTGTGTAAATTGTATTTAATATCATATGTAGTTGCTATGAAATTATACAAAAATAAAAATGTATGAACTATTGTTGTATCCTCCCGGTTCTGTCTGACAGGTACATCTGTAAAATATTTGAAGAAGGAAGGGGCGTTAGAACTTCGGAATTAAATATTATTTCAATTACTCAGGAAGACTCACGTCTATTTCAGAATATCTGCCAGTTTCTCCACATAATAGTTATAGTTGTCCTGACAGTCCTCCCAGGGGCTGAAGCTCTGCTCCTCCTTTTCCACGTACGTCTCCCAAACGTGCACAAAGTCGCTGGGCTTCATCATCCTCAGTTTACAGCCAGCACTCGCCAGAGCCTTCAGCCCCTCCACAATCTCCGGCTGCTCCCACTCAAACAGGCGCGAGCAGAACACACACAGCTTCAACTTTTTACGCTGACGAAGAATAGCGGTCAGTTTAGCAGCACAGTCTGCACAGGGACTGCACGACACGTACCATGTCACATCATATTCCTGGGATGAATCCGGCAGTACCTGAGTTGGAAATTATGCAGAATAAATGGTGTCAATAGTGGAAAAAAGTGTGAACACGCCGCTGTTTTTTTTTTTTTTTTTTTCTGTTTATGGTCTTCAGTTTTATGATCCAGATCTTGGCACAGTCTGAAGGGAGAGTGCTGGGGTTTCATGGAGAAATGAATTCCAGTGAATATACATGTTTTGACACGAGGGACTTGACGACAAACACAACTGTTATGAGTGAAATTACCTGCTGAAAGAAAGCCTCCTCTGCGTGTGCTGTGGTATGTTCATCCTCCATATAACCTTTCAGCGGCTCTGTGCTGCCACCTGCTGTGTCCACCCGGTAGCACAGAAGGGTCTTGTTCCTCCCAGATGAATACTCTACATTTCTGAACTGAAACTTGAAATAGAAGGGGCTCATCTGTTCTCTGGTCAAATGAGATGATATTTATGAGTACATGCCTTCTGCTATTCATGAGCAGTCAATCTCTGCACTAAACTAAGTCAACAGAAGCAAAGCATGAAAAAAGATATGCAAAATTATTTCCTACACATTTTAAATGTGCAAAATATATATAACAAATAAAAAAATATGAATTCATATTTGAAATTACTATATCATACATTTGTTTAACCATTAGAAAACATATAATTCTTGGAAAATCTTCTGTTCATTACTAAACCCATTTTATCCAGAATACAATTGCACCAATAAATATTTATATTAAAGGTGCACTGTAAAAAGTTTTTGATTGAGGGTCTGCCACCTGCTTGTTTCCACGGGCATTTTATTGCTTTGTCTGGAATGTTCCATGGTACAGTTTTAACCTTTTCAATCTTGATGGATCCACATAGGTGACTAGGCAGAGTTAGGTTAGATCAGAAGAAAGTCGACCCTGTGTACAATAAGTATTTTAAAACATTTGAGTTAGATATGTTTATTTCCATACTGTGGAAGATTCCTAGTGAAGCAATACTATCTCCATGGAGACAAGCAAGCACGTGGTGGACCCTCTACCAGAAAAGTTATCTAAATCACATTTAGGTGTTCATATTGCTTACATCTTAGAAGTAAAAGAGCAAAGTTCTTACTGCATAAGTCACCACAAGTTCACCATCAAATTACATAACAAAATATTCAAAGTCACTATAAATAATCTTGTATCAGAGGGGTGCTAAAGTTACAGTCCTGTTCTATCTTTCAGAATGTAACCTCATTAAAATATTTTCTTGATTTTCTTTGGTAATCCACTGCTATGGTTCATTCAGTGGGATCATCCGGCCTTGTCTCATATTGCCTTGCTATCTCTTTTCTAATAATCAAAGCACAGTTAGTGGACGCCAGATGCTATGGAGCCGGTGAGTCATCCCTATTCTTACAGTGGGGTTAGTAAGGACAGCAGTTGTGAATCACTGGTACATTTAGCATTAAAATATATCCTCAAAACTCTCAACCAATAAATAAATAAATAAACAAACAAATATACTATATCAAACAAAATGTAAAAAGAAGATGAGGGGTAATTTGTTATTTACATTTCAAGGCTGATCTCTAGTAACTGAGAACAATTTAAATTTTATAATCTCTGATCTACAAAAATTATATCCCACATTACTTTAGTTCTCTTACTTAATGTATTTTCCTTACTTTGATCAAAGGAAGTTGTAAGTTTCAAATATTACACACCACATTATTATTTTTTGTATACTATTCCATACTCTTCTTACCCTTTCACAATCTCAAATGGTGGAAGTTCGATCGGCTGAAACTCCCCGTTCTCTTCATTGGTAATCCCTGTTGCCCCTTCAGTTTCTGTAGTCCTGCTCTCCTCACCAGCCTTGCTCTGTTCTGGTGTCTTCTCTGGTAATTTCTCTGACTTCTTCACAACTTTGTCTGGCTTTTTGGCATTCTTCTCCTTAGTTTTTTCCTTATCCAGTGCCTTCTCATCGCTCTTCTCCTTCTTTTTAGCACCAATCCGACTTCGATCAGCCATGACTGTCTGAAGCCTGTGAAAGAGCTAGATAAAAAGGGGAACGAGGAGAGAGACAGGGGTTGGGCACTGGATAAGAGGGGAGATAACCCCCAGTATGCTGACAAAAATAGATGCTATTGTGAGCTATAAGTGGAGCCAAAACAAATCACTCCTATGCTCAACATGCCCTATGGGGGTCGAAAAGGTCAAAGCTGTGTAGAGAGAGATAGTTATTGTAGACTTATACCGTATCTTTCAATCTTACTATATTTAGCTATCTAATTAAGAAAATCTATTTGGTTTATGTAAGTTAAAGCTTAGGGAAAATGCGCTGTCACTTCACCATTCATCGGGGCTTTGTGAATGTCAACAGCACAGCAACCGGGGCAAGAGTTATTATTATCAATGTTTGGTTCTGTGGAGAGAGTAACCAAGGATATTATGACACCATATGTATCACTCTTCTCCTTCTTTTTAGCAACAATCCAACTTCGGTCAGCCATATATACATATCTGTGTGTCAGTGTGTGCATTTATTTATTACTTGATATATATGTCCAGAATAACTCATTACTATTACTATCCAATATCATCTGAAAACATAACCCAATTAGGACATTAGTATGAGTGTGAGAAAACAGGAGCAGAGCACAAACAACTACCTTTAAGAATAGTATCAATATGTTTGACTGTTGTGGCCATTAAAGGAACAAAAATGGTTTCTATATTAGCGTGTGTATTTTAGTAAGTGTGTCTGTCTTGAGTCTGAAAATGACTTTGTGCACTGCAGCTGCAATAACCAGAGGCACAGAGGAGAGAAAGTTCAATTACAATTTGCTCTCCTGCCTCAGTCGCACTCTGCCACGTAATTCATTTCAGACGCAATTACCAATATAGCAGTGTGGCCCGGCTCGATCCGCTAACTCAAATGGATGAGCTGTCACAGGCAGGAAATGGAGAGACACAGTTAAGGTTGCACCAGATAAACAATATATGCTCACAAGAAAGCACAGAAAGAGGTTGACTGACAAGAAAATGTACTGGCAAATTTATACATCCTGATAAAGATAATGTAATAAGTTAACAATGTGTCTTAGTTAGACACAATAATATTTAAAGTGCAAAGTATCAATAACAAAACATTTATTAACCGGATATGTAAGATGTGCAGATAGAAATCACTTCAGCTCTGGATTAGAAATACAGCAATTGTCACTACAAGCTAATTATGAATAGTCTGGCTGCTTCAGGCCAAAATTAATTTCATTTTTCTAGGTCTTATGTTGAAAATTGAGAGACATAGCCTGATGTAGTCTGTGAAAGCAGCTGGCAATGCATTTAAATAGAACTGTAATTACTTTTTGGAAAAAGTCTCACTGGCACAGCAAGAGCCGATTTTCTCATTTTGTTACATCCCGTAACATTTTAGTTGAGGCAATATGAGACTGAACAATGTTACAATGTAAATATAAAATAAAATTCTTGCATTTATGGAACATTTTCAACAAGTTATTCAATGAAACTACTCCAATAGTCTGATTAACCATTTATGCAAAACATCATCCCTAGTTTTGAACCTACATTCTCTGGGGGGCCTGCATGTCTAAAGTGTATTTACATAAATACATGATATGCTACAACACATTCACTATTTATTACAATAAATACACCAACTTGTTGGCAATAGTATAAAAATAAAATGTGTGCACTGACAGGCATTATTATGAAACAGAGACAAATTGTTTGCAGAGGTGTTTATCAGTAAAATAAAACTATATGCTACATTTTGCAATATTATTAATGAAGTGAATGACAGCACATGGGGTTGTGTTCCTGTAATTCAGATAAAGTAAATCATAGTTCAAAACATTGGCCCTCTGCAGCTTCATGGTTATATCCTAGTAAGGTCCATGCATGTTAATGGGCCTGGAGTCCATATCAGAGGGTTTTTCCATAAAGCTTCAAATAAATCCATAAAGCTTTTCTGTAAAGCTTCAAATAAATCCACTTTGGCAACTTGAATTTGAGTGTAACATGTGCTTTCCAGTTAGAACACATTTAATAGTGTATTGTCTAATACTAGACTGTAAATTAGTAAAATGTTTTTTTTCTGACAATGCATTATGGAAAAGCCCTCAAGTATACAAAAGAGCAAATAATGAGCAACAAAATTATTATTACATCAGGAATAAAGCTTTCTGTTTTCCCAGTAAGATGCATTTAAAATGCATTTATCTATGTCCATAACAGCCTGTAGTTAGCTTTGAGGTAGATAAGAGTTTCCAGGTTCTTTGGTAAATCACAGGTTCTCTGACAGCATCCAACTGTACTGAATATAGTCTCCACCACAGTGCCACAGGCTGGTATAGTGAACACTCTTTTAGCCATCTGAGCCAGTTGAGGGAAGTCAATAGCTTTACGTCTCCAGTAATGCAAAGCCTCCTCATCTGTGGGCTCCTCTCTGAGATATACAGCCAGCTCCTGCTCAAGGCTTTTGGCTTGAGTCATTGGTCTCTGCTTAATAAAAGAGAAGAGCTTGCATGGACGGGACAGAGGGGAGACCGGAGAGAGGGCTGGGGCAGGAGGAGAGGGATACTCTGCCTGTAGGTCTGTGGTGGGATCTGTAGGGTTAGGAGTGTTTGAGTGTTTGTTTAACTCCTCTAAGACAACCTGTCTGTGCCAGTCCGGGTTGTTACTCCATGAGAGTTTGAACTGAGGGTCCAGAGTGGTGGCAGTGATGTAAAGGGGGTCCTGGAGAAGAGGAGCCAGAAGCCGTTCCACTGCCTGCCTCAGAGCGATCAAGAGAGCAGGACAGTGGACGGCAGAGGTCTCAGATAGATGCTTACACAGGCCTAAAACACATGGCATTGCTAAACTAATGGGCACATGTCGATCTGTCAGAGGGTCAGTCTGCCTTGCTCCATGTACCATATCCCAGGCTTCAGTGAAAGGTTCCAGGACATCTGTGAGTTCACGTAAGAGCACCCGCTCTGAAGTCCCCAAAGACAGCTCATTGGGACCACTCAGCTCCTCCAGGAAATCCACAGAATCCAGGAGACGATGCAGCACCTAAATTATTTAATAATATATTTAGAATTAACATTACATTTGTGTTTAATTATGTATTAATTTATCCTATTTCTTTTTTTTAATTAATTTATTAGCTTATTATTATCTTAAAAATTTCATACTAAACTAAATACTAAAAATGACAAATGTCTAATTGGGCATAGGCTATAATAGTAATAGAGATAAATGTGTAAAACTCACTTTGAGCTGTATTGCCCAGTCGTCGAGTGCAGAGGGAATGCTCCCTGAAGTCAGTGCTGTAGTATCAAACACCTGGTTGAGCTTCTCAGCTGGGACTGCGGAGGTAATGTAGTGATAGAAAGAGGACGCCTTCCTCAGAGTGGGCGATAGTTGTGGACAGGAGCGTAAACCCTCCTTAACACATCTTTGTAAGGAGCGAGAGAAGCAGTCCACACGGCATACACCAAGCCCCTGCTCCAGTGACTCTTCCCATTCAAATTCCTCATTGTGGCCATTTGGAATACTGTCTTCTCCATTATGGGTACTGTGTCTCACTTCCCCCTCTTCCCCCTGTTTGCTACCCTGCAGGGGTGATATTAGGAAACCTGGGAGGCAACATGGCTTTTCTGTTGATGGGATTGCATCTGCAACAACTCGGAATGCTCTTCCTGCAACACTGTGGGAGAAACAAACTTCTTCAAAGTCAGAGAGAATTTGACTACATGAACTGACGTCAGTCAAAGGAAGGCAAGCCAACAGAGCAGAGCGCATCTGCCAGTCACATGTGAGGAAATGGCAGGTGATACCAAAATACCTGGCAAGAGAGAATAAAACAAAAATGCATAAATATGCATATATAAAATATAAAAATGCATAAATATAGAATATTGATAAGCATTTACTAAGTAAATAATTCATAAAACACCTGATCGGTTTGAAAAAGTGTGACTGCAAACAAAATTATTCAAACTGTACAGCCTGTACATTCAAAATATATAGCCTCTACTTTTGGTATGCTGGACCTTCTTACCCGGATGAGTTCAAAGCTTTGTCCCAGCAGATGTCCAGGCTGAGACTGAGGGTGTGGGCTGAGCTCAGTGCCTGCCGCGTTGCCAGTTGTGCTTGATAGGCATAAGCTGGAAGGAGCTGGCTTTGGATGTAAAGTTGTGAGTCTGGAGTATAACGTGGCTCCAAGAGCTGTAGCAATGCTCGAAATCCTTCTTTTCCACCATCGACACTGGCTGTAGATCCTGCACTATCATCTTGGCTATAGCCTCAGAAATAAGCACCTGTTTTGACCAAGCATGTGTTAAAGTCTGATGATAGTGGTGTAAAAAAAAAACAAAAAAACATTTATATCTTGGCAAAAGAATTTTGGACACACCTGACGTGGATCGTGTTTGTCAAATTTTGTCACCCTTCCTCCAGGGTTTGCTCCCACCACTCCCACGGAGCCTGGGTTCCCAGTCCCTCCAGCTGCGCCTCCCGCTGCCGCTCCAGTGATGAGGGGGACATTATAGCGGACATTCCCTCCATTTGCAGTAAAATTGTGCACCGAGCCAGAGGAGTACCCCTCTCTCTTCATATCTTTCCTTTTCACAAACTCATCATACATGGTGGGGTGCTTGCGCTGCAAAAGACAGAAAGAAATGACATGTGGACTCAGAAAA